>NW_027187465.1:1183894-1404605 GCF_028583685.1 Petaurus breviceps papuanus | reverse complement strand
TTTGCTTTTTTTTTTGGAGGGGGAGGGCAGGGCAATTGGGGTTAAGTGACTTGCCCAAGGTCATACATCCAGTAAGTGTTAAGTGTCTGAGGCCGGATTTGAACTCAGGTCCTCCTGACTCCAGGGCCGATGCTCTACTCACTGCACCGCCCAGCCACCCTGCGTGTTTTTATTGATGTATGTGTCAATAGCTGCATGCTCTTGTTTTATTGTTTTTCCCCTCATACGTGAATTTGTTTTATATTAGCATTGTGCATGTGCTGCATAGTTCATTAACTACCCCCAGTTTGTTGAGGGAATGGGAGGAGGCCAAGTTCTAAAGACCTGGGAGTTGTATTTTCCCCCAGGTCAGGAAGAGAAAAGGTCTCTGAGGATTGGACCTGGAGGTCAGAGTTTTTCTTTTCCCTCCCTTTTTCTTGCTACAGTGGAAGTTCACAACTTCTAGAGAAGGAATAATGTTAATTTCTGGATTTGATTTCAAACTGCAAACTACAAACTTTCCTAAAACTTATTGCACAAAAGCTACTGGACTTTGAAGGCATTCAGAAAGATAATGCAGAATCTCCTCAAGTCACTAACATGGGATTTGGGACTATGGACTTCTTCAAACAGTACTGTGTCTGCTGAAGACAGATGATAAAAAAATGGATGGAGAGTTGTGTGAGGGTAGAGCTGCAGTAATTATCCTACACATTTAAAAGTAATTACTTATATTAAGAAGATTGCACCAAACAATCAGAACCATTGTGGGAGAGACGCTGGGTCATACCCTGAGAACTTATGAAAAAGAAAGAACCAATTTCAGAGGAGGGGGTGGGGAGAGGGTACAGACTCTAAGTTTGTGAATTGGAGAGGTTGGGGCAAGCATGATTATTTCCAGCATAATTTTGAGTAACAGAGGGTTAATGGAGTTGCAGTAGTGAAGGGAGATATTAAAGAAAGTCACTAGCGAGGCCTCTCAGAGCAGTAGGAAACCTGAAAAAAGTTCCAAGAAGAGGTCAGCTCTTTCCCCAAATTGCCATCTCCATGCTTGCCTATCCATAGGCAAGCTAATGTAACATGCCCTTTCATTACAAAACGGATTCCAAGGTTAACTAGAGAAAGTTAGACTGAAAGCCTGGCATCTACTTGGATGTTAGGTATTTTTCTAACTTGGGGTGATCTTAGAATGTTTCATCTGAAATGAAAGTCAAATTGAGGGTGACCAGGTGAACTTTAGGGGCCATTATATTACCTCCAGTCATAAAATGAGCTTTATAACAAGGCTTTACAAATGTATGAAGTTGCTCTCTAGGGTCAGATAAAAGAAAAATGTTCAAAATAGCACCTGGGTGGGGGTTGGGAGGTTTGGGTGTGGAGAGAAGGGAAGAGAGAAGGGAGAGGGAGAGAGGGGGAGTTCAGCAGCTAGTTAATTAAAGGTCTTTCTTTATCTTATCTCTATCTTTATCCCAAGTAGAGAGCAGCAGTCTTAGAACTGAACTTAGAGCAGAACTTAAGAACGTTTTGAATGGAGGGACAGGGCTCCTGCACTCCACATCCTCAGTCGCTGCCAGAAGCACCACCCTTATGTATATTTTCCGCTCTCCACTAACATACTAATACTTCCTTCAGAACAGAAGTGCTCCTTGTAAAAAAAAAAAAAAGAACAAACCATGATAAATAGTAAAGCAAAACATGCTGACCATATCTGCAAACCTCCAAGTCTTTATGCACCTGTGATCCATTCACTAATTTCTTCAGGTACAGTCTCCATGTGCCAAGAGTGCCCTTCTGGTCATTTCCCTGTGCATGGATTCCAACTTGTCATTGACCTTCTGAAAGTGTGGCACCCAGAACTGGATGGCATATTTTCAGTGTGATTTCAATAGAGCAAAGAACAAAAAGATTATTGCATTCTCCCTTGATCTGGACCAGAATCGAATAGGATAGAATCAGAGTTGGACCTGTGCGGTTCAAACAGGGGAGGGGGCAACTGAAAATCACAATCTCGTCTCCATCTCATCCTCTTCCTTCTTGGGGCAGCTTAGGTTAGGCAGTGATGAAGATTGGCCAAGCTTCTATCATGTGAAAGTTGGTAAAAGGATCTGAGAAAGTGTAGCTGAGAAGAATTGGGAGATAAAAGTCCTGTCTTCAGGTTGGAAGAGCTTTCATGTATAGTTTTTTATCCCTAGAAGGCAGAAAATAAAAACCATAGTGGGGCAAGGGGAACATCAGGAAGGCCAGAGCTGTCCAAAAGTGGCATGGTTGTATATGCCTGCTGTTCGGAGGTTTTCAGGTGGAGGCTGAATGATCACTATGTTATGTTATGACCAGTATGTTATGGTTGGAGCTTACTTTCATGCATGGATTCAACTAGGGGGTTTCTCAGTGCCCTTCCAGACTTCAAATTCTGTTATCTTGAAATTCTGGGCACTTTAGTTTTAGCATACAAGTGTTTGGTGAACAAGTTTATGTTCCAAGCATTAATTCTGTGACCGTTCCGCTCCATGCTTCCTTCCCTTTTCAGTGTAACCTTCTTGAGGTCAGAGATCATTTCTTGTTCATCTTTCTATTGACCTCCTAGCCACTGGCTGTTGCTATAGCTTGCTTAGTAAGTGTGTAATAAATTGCACGTATGCTAACAGCTAGTGCTTTGGTAAGCTTCTCCTTAGTGGTGTAAGTGTTCTGTCTAGGGCACAGCAACATGCTGTCCTTATTCTCTGTTTTCTTCATAACCTGTTATTTCTATAATTTTTTGCAATTAACAGACATGAACAGTGTTCAGAAATCACCTACTTCTCCAAGGATCAGACCCTAATGCCTTAAAGAGTTCTTGCACAACTTCTTGGCCAAGACAGCCATCAGTATTGTCTGACTCAGCTCATGGAGTCACGGACTGTGAGAAGGAAGAGAGGACTCCATTGCCCAAGGCCTAGAATGACAAGCTTGTCAGTACTGCCTTCCTCCCTTCACTTGTGGAATTCCTCAGCTGCTCTGCCATCTTTTAGGACTACTTGAAGTTAGTAGAGCTTAGAATGTGCTTAGAATAGTGGGTAATATGCACATGAGAGTGACATCATATGTGAAAAACCCAATTTGAACCAATACTCCCCAGGATGGATTGGACTGCCAGTTTAGTAAGGACCATTCCTACCATGTTAATCCTTTTTGATTTTCTAAATCTCCATGCCAAAGAGGTATAAAATTGCCATGTTTTATATGTCATTTAAAAATATGATTAATTCCTAACAATAATTCATAACCTTACTGTAAAACAGCTTGAACTCCTGCTCCCACAAGGTCTTAATCTCTATGCTAGCTTCATGTGACCACAAAAAGTTTACTCACGTATAGACTAAAATGAATGTCCAGTTAAGATCCAGAGTTCTCACTCTGCTACTCTATTCCCCACCCCTAACCTTTTCTGCTTCTGTTTTCTTAGCTACAACTAAAGCCTTTTTCCCCCCCAGGGAAGACTTTCATTGTCTTGGGGTAAGGAGAGTCTTCTGGCTCACCATATATATCTGCCACCATCTATGGATAATGTGACTTCTCAGAACACTGGGCAGGCATTCAACAAATCTTAGGCTCATGGGGCAGCTTCTCTGCCAACGTTGTTTCCAGGCAGACCACCAGGGCCATAATTGTAACTACTGTGCTGCCATCTCTGATACCTGGAATATCCCAAGAGTCAGATTATCCATGATAAAGAAGAACATGTTCATGGGAAAAGAGAGATGCCAAACGTGTGATCCCTTTTTAATGTCCATCATACAACATATTGTGAGACCTTCCTTGTTCTATTTGTTGTGTCCTGGGGATGCGGCACTCCATACCTCCCATTTCTTTATACCTTCAAGATGTGGACAGTGATTGGGAAGTATTACAGCAAGAGGCTGTAATAGGAACTATTGTACATGTGATAACCTTTAGTAGGCTCATTTTTCATTATTCTCATGGCCTCTATTTGTAATAGACCTCTATATTTGGAATGAACCTGAGATCATCTAGTCAGCTTTACTGCCCGATGTATGAATCCCCTTAAAGCATCCCAGATGGATGGACATTCATCCTCTCCAGGGGAACAAGGCTGTGGAGTTCACTACTTAATGAAGTCATCCTTTCCATTTTCAGATATCCTGGACTGATTAGCTCCAGGCCTCCATATGGATGTGGAATCAGAAGACTCAAATTCAAATCCCATTTTGCTGCTTACTACCTGTGTGACCTTGACAATGACCAGTCACTTAACTTTTCTGGGCCTCAGGTTTCTCATTTGTGAAATTAGAAACTTGAACTAAGTTTCTTCTAAAGTCCTTTTTGGCTTTAAATCTTTGAAATTGTTATCTTTGATCCTTCTCCATAATCTCTTTCTTGTAAATATTACAAAAGCAGATATATTTAGATAGTTGTAGATACCTTCCCTTTTAGCACACTGAGGAGACAAGATTTGAAGAACACTTTTTAAATTGCTACCACAAGACTCAGTTTTTAAATTCATCTTTTAAAAGCATGATGTTATTTTATCAGAGAGAGAGAGACAGAGAGAGAGAGAGATGAAAGAAGAGGGAGAGAGAGCGATTTAGTCACAGATTATGTTGAAGTTTAGAATATGAGAAACAGGGTGACTTGTAGTATCCCAGATGGAAATAGTGAAATCTGGAACAGATTTTAAAAAAAGGTAATAATAATGTTTGTTTTTAGATATTTTTTTGCCTTTTTTTTTGTAGGGCAATTGGGGTTAAGTGACTTGACCAAAGTCACACAGCTAGTAAGTATGTCAAGTGTCTGAGGCTGGATTTGAATTTAGGTCCTCCTGACTCTAGGGCCAGTGCTCTGTTCACTGAGCCACTAGTCGCCCCTGTTTTTAGACATTTTTTACTTTAAGGTACTGATAGGGAATCCAAGTGTGGCTCCATCTTTTCCACTTAATGATTTCTTCTCCCTTGGCTTCAGAAGCACTACTTTTTCTTGGTTGCACTTTCAGACATCATGCCATCATCTGGAATAAGAGAGACAGGTTTAATATTAGAACAAACTTCCTCACCATGGCTCCCATTAGAGGCTTTCTATCAGATGGCAGAAATGTGTAAAGTTGGAGGATATGGCTCTGAGGTTCCTTCTTACTCTGAGATTCTTTGTTTCTGTGTCTTCTGAAAAGGGATGCCAGTCCTGGTGTCCAGGTGTGACCTCTGGTGGTAAATTACATTCTAAGATGCAGAGCTAGTCCTCATGCCTTTTGCAAAGAAAAATGCCTTCCCCAACCTAACATTTAAATGAGTGAGTCAGGTTTGCCATATAAAATGACTTGTTCATTCATCTTTCTTTTTTTTTAAAGATGTACATATAGTAATTGAGTTTGTGTCTTGGCTGCTCTTACCAGCTTTGTGACCTTACCTAAGTTACTTACGTTGGCTACTTCACTAAGTTTTTATGAGGAAAATATGAACTTTAATTCTTTACTTCCCAGGAGATTTTCATTATAAGTTAAAATGTTGCAAAGTGACAGAAGCAGAGTCAGAATGGTGGAGTATCAGTAACAAGTATAGCCTGCTTCTCCACTTCAACAAAACCTCCACAAAGATTTAGAAAATGCATCAGACCAAATGCTGTTCAGGAAATCTGGGGAAAAAATGACAGTCGTTGTTCTAGTACAAGGTGGCTTAGGAACAGACAGAAAGGTCTCTGGATATTGGGAATGGAGTCTGGCCAGGAGCATGCTGTGTGGGGAACATTACAGTCCCCAGAGACTAAAAGAGATTAGAGGCCAGGCAGCAGGGCAGGAAGCACTGGGGCGGCAAGATCCCAGGGGATCCCTGAACTAGAGAAGGATAGAAGAATGGATGCAATATGGTGGCTCTGTTGTCCACTATCAAGATCCTGGTCAGACTGAGGGGTTTATCTGCACATAGATATCTTGGAGAGGAGTGGATACTAGCAGGCCCTACCAGTGTATTGAGCAAAGAATAAATTCAGAAAGAACACAGCTTTGTGGTTTGATCCCAGGAGCAGAGCAGGGATCCACTAGTCCAGTACAGTGTGGAAGTCTGCAGTGAAATAACCAGCGCAAGAGACCCAGACTAAAGGGGAGCCTGTAGTTCAACCTCCCACCAGGATCACAGTAGCTGAGCCCAGCAGCAGTCTCCTCAAAGTCCCAACCAGGGACAAGTTAACAAACCTAAACCTGGGTAAGGAATTTGTAGAGCTTAGACCAGGAGGGCAGTGAGCAGACTTCTGCTTGGATCATATAACTTTTGGAAGCATTGAAAACTTGCAGGCCCCCAGACTGAACTGTGAAAGCAGCAGAATGACAAAAGAGGATAGAAGCTTAGGCCAGACATTCTCCTCAAAAGTGCACAAGAGCCTAGCACTAGCATAAATTCAATGTCAAGAAGTAGTCTGGAAGAATGAGCAAAAAAAATAAAGAAATCCCACCATAAACAGTTATTATGGCTCCAAGGAAGCTTAAGACAGAAACCCAGGAGAAGAGATTGATGTGAAAATATCTAAAAGCAAAAGCTCAAAGAAAAAAAAATGCATCTAGGGCATAACCCAATCAGAATTCCTGGGAGATTTTTTTTTTAAATGCATTACCCTTCTCAGGGGTCTTTGCATTTCATAGGAGCAAATTTATTTACCCTAAAACAAATCTCTAATATTGTAATTTATTTTTTTTAATTTTTTATTAATTTGTTTGTTTCCTTTTAGTTTGCAGGATTCAATTCCACAATTCCTTGAGTTTCACATTTTGTCCCCCTCCCTCCCCTCCCCCCCATGGCGGCTCATAGTCAAGTATAGGATCTGTAAATACTTTCACATTATACATTAGTCAGGTTATAAGGACGGATTGTACCAGCTGGAATGAAAAATGGTAAAGAGGACATAAAACCAAATAAGAGAAGGAAAAAGATCAGGTATTTTGCTTCCACTTGGATATAAACTTAGTTCTTTCTAGTTCTTTCTCTGGATGCACATATTTCTCTCCATCATGAGTCTTTTGGGATTGACTTTATATCACAGCATTGCTGAGAAGAGTCCAGTCTATCAAAGTTGGTCATCACACATACGTTGTATCTGTAATTGGGTACAAATTTCTCCTGGTTCTACTCTTCTCACTCAGCATCAGTTATTTTAAGCCTCTCCAGGTAAATATGAAGACCGTTTGCTCTTTGTTTCTTATAGCACAATAGTATTCCATAACATGCATATATCACAGCTTGTTCAGCCATTCCCCAATTGATGGGAACCCCCTTAATTTCCAATTCTTTGCTACCACAAAAAGAGCTGCTATAAACATTTTTGTACATATGGGTCTTTCTCTCATTTCTATGATCTCTTTAGGATATAACCCTAGGAGTGGTATTGCTGGATCAAAGGGTATGAAAGTATTTATAGCCCCTTGGCATAATTCCAGATTGCTCTCCAGAAAGGCTGGATCAGTTCACAACTCCATCAGCAATGCATTAGTGTTCCAATATGCCCACATCCTCTCCAGCATTTGTCATTTTCCTGTTTTGTCATCTTAGCCAATCTGACTGGTGAGATGTGGTACCTCAGAGTTGTTTTGATTTGCATTTCTCTAATCAATAGTGAATTAGAGCATTTCTTCATGTGCTTTAATTTCTTTCTCTGAAAACTGCCTGTTCATATCCTTTGACCATTTATCAATTGGGGAATGACTTGTATTCTTATAAATTTGACTCAATTCTCTGTATATTTTAGAAATGAGTCTTTTGTCAGAGACATAGGTTGTAAAGATTCTTTCCCAATTTCCCACCTCCCTCTTAATCTTGGTTACATTGGCTTTGTTTGCACAGAAACTTTTCAATTTTATGTAGTCAAAATTATCCATTTTACATTTTATAATGTTCTCTAATTCTTGTTTAGTCATAAAGTCTTTCCCTCTCCACAAGTCTGACAGGTAAACTATTCCTTGTTTTAGGAGACTGCTTACAGTATCAACCTTTATACCTAGATCATGCACCCATTTAGACTTGATTTTGGTATATGGTGTTAGATAATGTTCTATGCCCAGTTTATGCCATACTATATTCCAGTTTTCCCAGCAGTTTTTGTCAAATAGTGAGTTCTTATCCCACAAACCAGGGTCTGGAGGTTTATCAAACAATACATTACTATAGTCATTGACTTCTGGATCTCGTGTGCCTAATCTATTACATTGATCCACTCCTCTATTCCTCAGCCAGTACCAAGTAGTTTTGATGACTGCTGCTTTATAATACAGATTGAAATCTGGTATAGCTAGTCCACCTTCCCTAGCATTTCTTTTCATTAATTCCCTTGATATTCTGGACCGTTTATTCTTCCAAATGAATTTTGTTACTATTTTTTTCTAGCTCTATAAAGTAGTTTTTTGGTAAATTAATTGGTATGGTATTAAATATATAATTTAATTTAGGTAAAATTGTCATTTTTATTATATTAGCTCAACCCATCCATGAGCAACTGATATTTTTCCAATTAGTTAGATCTGACTTTATTTGTGTGAAAAGTGTTTTGTAGTTATGATCATACAGGTCCTGGGTTTGTTTTGGCAGGTAGATTCCCAAATATTTTATAATGTCTACAGTAACTTTAAATGGGATTTCCCTTTCTATCTCTTGCTGTTGAATTTCATTGGAAATATATAGGAATGCTGAGGATTTATGTGGGTTTATTTTATATCCTGCAAACTTTGCCAAATTTATTTATTGTCTCAAGTAGTTTTTTACTTGATTCTCTAGGATTCTCTAAGTATATCATCATATCATCTGCAAAGAGTGATAGCTTGGTCTCTTCTTTGCCTAATTTGATTCCTTTGATTTCTTTTTCTTCTCTAATTGCTACTGCTAACATTTCTAGTACCAGATTGAATAAGAGGGGTGATAGTGGACACCCTTGTTTCACCCCTGATCTTATGGGAAATGCTTCTAGCTTCTCCCCATTACATATAATATCTGCTGATGGCTTTAAATAGATGCTACCTATTATTTTAAGGAAGGCTCCATTTATTCCTATACTTTCTAATGTTTTTAATAGGAATTGATGTTGTATTTTGTCAAAATTTTCTGCATCTATTGAGATGATCATGTGATTTCTGCTAGTTTTATTGTTGATATGATCAATTATACTGATGGTTTTCGTAATATTAAACCATCCTTGCATTCCTGGAATAAATCCTACCTGATCAAAGTGTATAAGATACACTTGAGATAAGTTGCTGTAGTCTTTTTGCTATTATTTTATTTAGAATTTTTGCATCTACATTCATGAGGGAGATTGGTCTATAAATTTCTTTCTCTGTTTTATCTCTTCCTGATTTAGGTATCAGTACCATATTTGTGTCATAAAAAGAATTTGGTAGGACTCCTTCTTCACTAATTTTCCCAAATAGTTTGTAGAGTATTGGAATCAATTGTTCTTTAAATGTTTGATAGAATTCACTAGTGAATCCATGTGGCCTGGAGATTTTTTCCTAGGAACTGACTGATGGCTTATTCAATTTCTTTTTCTGAGATGGGATTATTTAAGTAATTTACTTCCTCTTCAGTTAATCTGGGCAACTTGTATGTTTGTAAATAGTCATCCATTTCCCTAAGATTGTCAAATTTATGTGCATACAATTGGGAAAAATAATTCCTAATTATTGTTTTGATTTTCTCTTCATTGGAGGTAGATTCACCCTTTTCATTTTTGATACTCATAATTTGGTTTTCTTCTTTCTTTTTTTTATCATATTGACTAAGGGTCTATCAATTTTGTTGGTTTTTTCATAAAACCAGCTCTTGGTTTTATTTATTAATTCAATAGTTTTCTTAATTTCAATTTTATTAATCTCTCCTTTTGTCTTCAATATTTCTAATTTAGTATTTAATTGGGGATTTTGAATTTGTTCTTTTTCTAGGTTTTTTAATTTCATGCCCAATTCGTTGAGCTCCCTTTTCTCTAATTTAATCACGTATGCACTCAGGGATATAAAACTTCCCATAAGAACTGCCTTTAATGCATCCTACAGATTTTGGTATGTTGTCTCATTATTATCATTCTCTTGAATGAAATTACTGATTGTTTATATAATTTCTTGTTTTACCCACTCATTCTTTAGGATTAAATTGTTTAATTTCCATTTAGTTTTTAGTCTGTCTTTCCCTGGCCCTTTATTGCATATAATTTTTATTGCATCATGATCTGAGAAGGATGCATTTAATATTTCTGCCTTACTGCATAGAATTGTGAGGTTTTATGCCCTAGAACATGGTCAGTTTTTGAGTATGTGCCATGAACCGCTGAGAAGAAAGTAAATTCCTTTTTATCCCCATTCAGTTTTCTCCAGAGATCTATCATACCTATACTCTCTAAAATCCTGTTCACCTCCTTAACCTCTTTCTTGTTTATTTTGAGGTTGGATTTATCAAGTTCAGAGAGGGGGAGATTAAGGTCTCCCACTAGTACAGTTTTGCTATCTATTTCTTCCTCTAATTCCCTTACTTTCTCCTCTAGGAATTTGGATGCTACACCACTTGGTGCATATATGTTAAGTAATGATATTGCTTCATTCTCAATTGTGCCTTTTAGCAGGATATAGTTTCCTTCCTTATCTCTTTTAATTAGGTCAGTTTTTGCTTTTGCTTTATCTGAGATAAGGATTGCTACCCCTGCTTTTTTTGCTTTAGCTGAGGCATGATATATTTTACTCCAACCTTTTACCTTTACCTTGTGTGTATCCCTCTGTTTCAGATGTGTTTCTTGTAAACAGCATATTGTAGGATTATGATTTCTAATCCATTCTTCTATCTGTCTCCATTTTATGGGAGAGTTCATTCCATTCACATTTATAGTTATGATTGTTATCTGTTTCTTTCCCTCCATCCTATTCCTGCCCCTGTTAATTTTCATATTTTCCCTCCCTTCCCCCCCTTAATAGTTTTCCTTTTAACCACCACCTCCCTCAGTGTTCCCTTTTCAGACCCCCTCCCTTTTCCACCCCTTTCCCCTTACTTCTTCCCTCCCTACAAACCACTCCCACCCCCCTTTCATAGCCCTTTCCCCCTCTTACTGCCTGTAGGATATTTTTATACTTAATGAAGTATGTTATTTCTTCTTCACACCAAGATTGACAGGAACAAATCTCATGCGATGCTCCTCTCCCTCCCCTCTTTCCCTCTAAAATGATACTTTTTGCATTTCTTCTCCATAGAGACCTGTGCTTAACTGGTTGTTGTTCCCTCCTTGTACCAGAACCAATGAGGGAAAAGCTCATATGCTTCCCAACTCCCTCCCTTTTTTTCCTCTGCTATGCAGTTTTTATGCCTCTGTGTGTGGCATAATTTACCCTTTTCCACTTCAACCATTCCCTTTCTTCCAATGCATTCCCTTTGTAGCCCTTAATAAGCTTTTTTAAAAATCATCATTTCGTGTATTTTATGGTCATACCCTGTACTTGTCTATAACCAGTTTGCTCTTATCAAATAGCAGGGTGTGTGTGTGTGTTCTCCTTGTTTACCTTTCTAAGTTACTGTTGCATCTCGTAATTGGAGGTTGAATTTTCCATTGAGTTCTGGCTTTTTTTATCAAGAAGGTCTGGAACTCTGTTATATTGTTGAATGACCATCTCTTTGCCTGGAAGAATATGCTCAGTCTCTCTGGGTATGTGATCCTTGGTTGTAATCCGAGCTCTTTTGCCTTCCAGAAAATTGTATTCCACTGCCTCCAATCTTTCAGTGTAGAGGCTGCCAAATCCTGTGCAATCCTCACTGTGGACCCTCGATATTTGAATTGTTTCTTTCTGGCCGCTTGAAGTATTTTCTCTTTTATCTGGTAGTTCTGGAATTTGGCCACAACATTTCGGGGACTTTTCAGTTTGGGATCTCTTTTCAGCAGGTGTCCAGTGGATTTTATCGATTTCTATTTTACCCTCAGGTTCTAGTATCTCAGGGCAGTTTTCCTTAACAAGCTCTTGGAGAATGTTGTCCAGGCTCATTTTTTCATCATAATTTTCTGGTAGGCCTATGATTCTCAGATTATCTCTCCTGGATCTGTTTTCCAGGTCAGTTATTTTTTATTTGAGGTATTTTACCTCTTTTTCTAATTTTTCATTCTTGTTGTTTTGCTTGACTAATTCTTGGTTCCTCATAGAGTTATTTGTTTCCGTTTGGTTAATTCTAGTTTTTAGCAAATCATTTTCCTTGGTTAATTTTTGAAGCTCCTTTTCCATATCATACACTTTTCTTTTTAGAGAGATGTTTTCCTCATAATGTTTTTCTAATTCTGCTATTTTTGTTTTGAGAGAATTATTCATTTTGTCTTCTATCTCTCTCATTTTGTTTTTGAAGTTCCTTTTGATCTCATCTAGGAGAGCCTTCTGTGCTTGGGACCCATTCCCTGTTGAAGTTTCAGCTTTGGGTGTGGAGTCCACATTGTCTCCCTCTGAGTTTGGTTCCTCCCTCTGAGGATAGTAGGACTCCAGAGTCTTTGTCTTTGTAGTCTGCTTTCTACCCATTTTGAGGCAGGGCCCTAGCCACGCCCTTCCTCTAGGATCCCAAGCCTTTACTGTAGAGGGTTTTGCCCTCGGGCAAGAGTTACTATGTTTTCAGGGTCAGAGGGGGGATTTGGAGCAAGTGAGGTTCACTCTGTCATCCATGTCTTTGGAGGTCCTGAAAGGGGCTTTTAAAAAAAAAAATTTCTGGGCTATGAAGTGGTAGCCCCAGGAGTGTTTGCTGTCCAGGACTGGGGCCCCTGTATTTGCTTCTTACCTTGCTCTTTCCAGTCCCAGCCCTTTAGTGATAGGCCTGGTCGTGGACCTTGTGGTTGGTCGGAAGACTTGCCCTCTGAGTTGATCAGGCCCCTTCCGGGCCTGCCTCTGCCGGCCGCGCCACGCCTTCCCAGCCTTCCCCTGCGTTTGCTGGCCGCGCCCCTGGGAGATTTTTAAGAAAAGAATTTTAAAAATGATAGTGGTAGAGGAAAAAATGGGAAAATAAATGAGAGCTGTAGAAGAAAGACATGAAAAGGGACTTAACAGCTTGGATCAAGAAAAAAAATCTTACCCAAGAAAATAACTACCTGAAAATTAGAATTGACCAAATAGAAGTTATTGACTTCATAAACCATCAAGAAATACTCAAAGTCAAAAGACTAAAACAATAGAAGAAAATGTGAGGTAGGGGCGGCCAGGTAGCACAGCGAGTAAGAGCACCAGCTCCAGTGTTGAGAAGACCTGGAGATCGAATCCCAGACTCAGACACTTAGCACCCACCCAGAAACACCTGGCCGTATAACCTTGAGCTAGTTACTTAACCCCAATTGCTTAGGGGCATCCAGGTGGCTCAGCGAGTAAGAGCACCGGCTCCAGTGTCAGGATGACCTGGATCAAATCCGGGCTCAGATACTCAAAACCACACTCAGAAATAACTGGCCGTGTGACCTTGAGCAAGTTATTTAACCCCAATTGCTTTATAAATAATAATAATAAAAAAAGAAAATGTGAGGTATCTCATAACAAAAACAACTGATCTGGAAAACAGATTAAGGAGAGATGATTTAAGAATCAGTGAAGTAACTTAAAGTCAAGATCAGCAGCAACAAAAAGAACCTAGACATCATATTTCAAGAGATCATAAAAGAAAACTTCCTAGAAGATTTAGAACCAGAGGACAAAGTAGAAATTAAAATAATCCACCAGATATCTCCTGAAAGAAAAGTCAGAATGAAAACTCCTCTAAGTCCAGTGCTGTCAAGTCAAAGAAAAAATACTTCAAGCATCCAGAAAGAATTCAAGTATTGAGGAGCCACAATCAGGATTACATATAATTTAGCAGCAACCACAGTAAAGGAGAAAAAAGCTTGGACTATGATATTCCAGAAGGCAAAAAAAAATCTAGACTTACCACCAAGAATTACTTATCTAGCAAAACTTAGTATTATCATACCAAGAAAAATTGGATCTTTAATGAAATAGAGGATTTCCAAGCATTCCTTATGAAAAGACCAAAGCTGAAAATTTGACAAATTTGTGAGCTAAGGGAAGCATAAAAAGGTGTAATCAATAAGTGAGCTATCATAGGAGACTGAACAAGGTTAAAGTACTTACATTCTTATATGAGGAGATGATGCTCACTGTCCCTCCACTCTGGTATCATTAAGGTTCATAGGGGAAATCTAATTAGACAGAGGGTCTAGTAGAAGTACTTATGTTGTATTTTGATGATCTTAAAGACTGGAAATAACAGAGAAGAGGAATAAACTGGGAAAGGAGGGTCAGAGAGGAAGAATGGGAAAATTATCTCACATAAATGGGGGTATAAAGAAGTCTTTACAAGGAGGAAGGAGTGAGGGGAGAGTGGGCAACACTTGAGCCACACTCTCATCTAAAGTGGTCAGAGGAGGGAGGAATACATATACACACACAGCTGGGTACAGAAATTGCATATTACCCAAACAGGAAATAGGAGGGAAAGGAGTTGGGGGAAGAGGAGGAAATAAGAGGGAGGAAAGATTAAGGGAGGGGGATTGGTCAGAAGCATAACAAACGTTAAAGAGGGAGTGGGGCAGAGGCGGCTAGGTGGTGCAGTGAATAGAGCACTGACCCTGGAGTCAGCAGGACCTGAGTTCAAATCCGACCTCAGACATTTAACACTTAACTAATTGTGTGACGTTGGGCAAGTCACTTAACCCCAATTGCCCTGCCTTCTCCCTCTAAAAAGACAAAAAAAAAAAGACACCAAAAGAGGGAGTGGGGAAAAGACAAGGAAAAACCTAAGAGAATAGGATGGGGGAGGAGGATGAAATACCAGTTAGCAATCATAACTGGATGGGGTGAACTCATTCATAAAATGGAAGAGGATAGCAAGAAGGGATTAGAAAATAAAATCCAACAAGAAGTTGTTTGCAAAACTGTGCTTTAAACAGAAAGATAAACAGATATAAAATGCTGGGGCAAAATCTATTATGCTTCAATTAAAGTAAAAAAAAGGTAGGGCTAGTAATCATTTCACACAAATCAACAACAAAAACAGAGCTAATAGAAAATAATTTTTTTCTAAAAGGCACCCTAGACAATGCATTAACATCAATACTAATCATATGCATCAAATGTCATAGCATCTAAATTCTTAAAGGAGAAATGAGATTTCTTACGTATATATAAGGTACATATTACATATCTTATACATACAGCAAAACTATAATAGTGGGTAGCCTCAATTTGCCCCTCTTAGACCTAGCTAAATCTAACCAAAACCCCAAAAAGAAATGAAGGACCTGAAGAGAGTTTAGGAAATCAGAAGCCCTTTTCTTGTCCCCTAACATGTCCCATCCACCAACCTTCCCTATTACTGTAGAGGACAACAGCCTCTTCCCAGCCCCTCAAGCCCTAGTAGTCATCTTGGACTCCCCCTTCTCCCACCCTCTCCCCATCTAAGCTGTTACCAAGACTCATTGATTTTACCTGTGCAACATTTCTTGAATATGTCCCCTTCTGTCCTCTGACACTGCCACAACCTCCATCACCTCACACCTTGATTATTGCAGTACCTATTGGTGGATCTGACTGCCTCAAGTCTCTACCCACTCCAAAAATCTAGAATAACAACAAATAAGAAATTTTTGAACAACAAATACAAATCCTGAAAATCAAAGGAGAAATTAACAAATTGGAATGTAAACCATTGAATTAATAAATTAAAACTTGGAGCTAGATTAAAAAAACAACAACAAAATTGACTGCCTTGGTTGTTGTTCAGTTGTTTTAGTCAGAAAGTTTCTTTCTGTGTGTTGTCTTCCTTTAGATTGTAAGCTCCTTGAGGGGAGAGGAGCTTTCTTTTTATCTGTATCTCCAACCTGGCACACGTAGGCACTTAATAAATGTTTACTGACTTACTGACCATCTTAAAATTGAGGAAACTAAGCTAGATATTAAATGATTTGCCCAGGGTCACACAGCTAGAAATTGTCTGAGACCAAATTTTAATTCAGGTCTTTCTCAGTCTAGGTCCAGTACTCTGCCCACAGTACCACCTAGTTGTCCTTAATTTATATGGTAATAACAGTATTGTAACTACAATCAACTTTTAAAGATTTAGGAACTTGATCAGCAGTGGGACCAACAGAGTGGCCAACCATAGTTCTAGAGGATGCATGCTAAAACAGTTTGCTGTTATGGGACCAAAGCACAGACTTAGACTCTTTTTTTGGACATCGCTAATGTGGGAAATTGTTTTTCTTGACTATGCATGAGTTTTGTTTTTCTTGTTTTCTCTATGGAGGTAAAGGAAGAGGAAGGTGAGATATGGAGAGAAGGCAACTCTTCATATAAAAAAAAATTCAAGGCAAGTTTCTACTTCTTGAAACTGCTGTGTGCTACTGAGACAACAGCAAACTTAGCTGACTTTTTTTTCTAAAAGTAAAACAATGGCAGCTCCGACCTTTTCCAGCATTTCACCAAAGTTAAAATCTTATATTGTTAGTGTGTTTTCTTGCAATTGAAGAATTTTATGTAATGTTTAAGGGCTAACTAATATGGTAGAAAGAGCTAGATCTTTTCTTATACAGGTCATTTAAATCTTTAGACTGGAAATAAGGCAACAAAGCTACCTAAATGGGAGTTAAAACCCCTTATAAGTAGGAGACAGTGATAGAGAATCAATCTGCCTTTGAATTCATGTTACCAGGCCTGGGGCTTGAACTACAATTTTGTGTATAGAAGGAACTAGAAGATGTGAATGTTGTACCACTGATCCAAATTGATTGAATTTAGTAGTGATTGAATAACCACACCCAAGGATTTTAAAATCCAGGGTCATCGGCATCAACTTCATGGTCATTAGTTGCTTGATATCTCCCTGGAATGAGGTCTCTGTTGGAATGTGCTAGGAATTTGTTGTTGATTTTGTCGTGTTTAACATTTTTATCAGTGACTTGGATCAAGAGAAAAGTGGCACATTTTATCAAATTTGTAGGAGAAATAGTTAACACACTTGGATGATAGAGTTAGGATCCAGAAAGATAGTAGACTGCTGGAGCAAACCTAATGTGAAATTTAATAGGCACAGATGTAAAGTGTGAAACTTATTTTCAGAAAATCATCTCCATACAATTAGAAGTTGAAAGGACTTTAGAAATCATCTAGTATCCCCACTTTGAGATGGTCCCCACCTCTGGGAAGCTCCCCCTCCACATCTCTCTCTGTGAAAATCCTTCCCTTTCAAGGCTCATGGGGTAGGGAGGTACCAGAAATGAACATGATGTAAGCCTCACAAGCACAAGATGAGCTTTTCTAGGACTTCACCTCAGTGTCGAGAAGAACTTCATTAATGATTAGAGATGTCCCCACATAGAAGGAACTTCTTGGGAGGGTCAGAGCTCTTAGTTGTTAGAGGTGTTCAGGCAGACACTCCAGGGGAAGGGGTTAAACTAACTCCTGGGCTCCTCTCTCCCTCTAAGATTCTATGATTAATGTAATGGGTGCTAGTCTTGATAGAAAGAATTAATTGGATCTTGATCTTGGTTCTATAAACTAGGGTAGGTAAATTATTTCTAGAGTTTCCCAGAGAGACCATTTGAAATTGTCAGATTTGAATCAGCAGGGTTTTTGAAAGGAAAATACTTAGTACTGCCGCAGAGTACCACAAGAGGGAGATAAAAGCAAGGTTTCTGCTGCTTTGCCTAGTTGTACTAAATAGTAAAATGTGTGGTTCAATAACTTCTAAGGATCTGTACATTAGATTTAGATTAAAATGTCCACTGTTCAGAAAATCTCTGCCATAGTAATAACAGCTGGCTTTGTATTGTGATTTGCTTTTTTCTTATGAAGTGCTCTTAGATGAATAATAACTACTTTCCCCACAATAGCTCTTCGAGATAGAGGTCAGGAAGATATTATTATCCTCATCATTTTGGAGAGGAGGAAGTGGAGGCTCACAGAAACAATGATGTCACAGATCCTATTTTTATAGCACTTTCAGAATTATAATGTTGGTTGGTCAGTTGGTCAGTCGGTTGTCATCATTTGTTCATGTAGAAGACCAAAATGACATCACCACATTGGAGTCAAGGTACAGTGTGTCCAGTGTGGCTGGTTAGACCAACAGGAGCTTGGAAGGCTCCACCACAGAGGCTGGGGGGGGGGGCGCAAGTCGTCCATCCGAACATTTGGAGTGGAGATGTCTTTTAGTTTCTTTTGAGCTACTGCAATTGTGCTTCACTCTTAGAGCATAGCACCTTCTTTGATGTGGACACACCGTGCTGGGTAGTCCTTTGCCACTGTTTCCCATGTCTCACAATCAATTCCAGAGATCTTCAGAGGGACCTTGAGAGGGTCCTTGTATTGCTTCTTCTGACCACCACATGAAGGCCTGCATTGTGTGAATTCTCTGTAAAAGTGTTTTAGACAAACATACTTTTGGCATTCAGACAACGTGGCCAGCCCTTTGGAGTTGTGTTCTCTACAGTAGAGTTCGAATACTTGGCAGTTTAGTTCGAGTAAGGACCTCAGTATCTGGTACCTTATCCTGCCAGATGATCTTCAGAATCTTCCTAAGATAATTCACATGGAAGCGATTCAGGTTCCTGGCATGGCCCTAGTAGGCTGTCCAGGTTTCACGAGCGTACAACAATGAGGTCAGCACAATGGCTCTGTAGACTTTCAGTTTGGTGGGTAGCCTAATGCCTCTTCTATCCCATACTTTCCTTTGGAGCCTCCCAAACACTGAGCTAACTCTGTCAGCACATGTGTCAACCTCATCATCTATGTGTACCTCCCTGGAAAATAGACTGCCAAAGTAAGTGAACTTTTCCACAGCATTAAAAACTTCTCCATTGCCTGAAAAAGATGGTTTTGTGTATGCATGGTGTGATGCTGGCTGGTGGGGAACTTTTGTTTTCTTGGTATTAATTGTTAGGCCAAAATTAGCACAAACAGCAGAGAATTGAGTATACAATCATCTGTCTACAAAAAGTCCCTTACCAACTCTTCCTCCACTTTCATTTTGGTTTTGTAGCCTTTTCAAGTTAAATAATTTAACATCAGTGTGGTAGCTGACCTTGATGCCATTTTCATCCTCATTGAAGGCATCTGATGACACTGCTGAAAGCATCATGCCAAAAAGCATGGGAATGAGAACACAAGACTTGGTTCATTACATTGGTCACTGGGTAAGAATGCCATCATGAAATTGATTTAAATATTGGTGAATTCTTTCTTGCCAGTATCTTCCACAAGCCCTCATGACTGACAGAATCAAAGGCCTTGGTCAGATTGATGAATGTTGTGTACAGACCTCTGTTGTGCTCCTGGCATTTCTTCTGGGGTTGTTGGGCAGCAAACATCATATCAGTTGTTCTTTAGCCCCTTCTGAAGCCGCACTGGCTCTTAGGCAGATGACCTCTTAGGTGAAGGATCAACCTATTAAGGAGGATTCCGGCAAGAATCGTGCCTACAGTGACTGAAGACCACCCCAGGCCCCCTGATTGTCATAAGACATCCTGTTTCCTTATCCTTTATAGAGATGGACACTGCAGGCAACCTTGAATTCCTGGAGGATAACCTCCCCATGCCATATAACCTGGAAAATTTCAGTCAGCTTTTGTATGAACAGTTGACCGCCCCCCCCTTGTAAATCTCAGCTGGAATTGAATCAGCACCAGGCACTTTGCCAATGAGAGGACCCTAATAATATCCAAACCATCCTCTTCATTTGGAAGTTTGGCCAGAGAGGGACTGACTCCAGCCTGAGGTAATGGTTGGTGGTTTCAGCCTTGGTTGTCGATGGCCTTTTGAGGACATTGTGGAAGTATTCAGCCCATCTTTCCAAAAGATCATGTCTTTGTTACTATCAAGGCTGAGTAGTTGAAATGCTGCATAGGTATTTGACCCATAAATAGCTTCAGCACATCATAAAAGCTCTTTAGATTGTTAACTCTCAGCATAAAACTGAATTTCATTTGTCTTCTCACTGAGCCAAGAATCCTGCATCTCTCTAAGCTTGGCTTGTACTTTACTTTTGATGGAGTTAAATGCTACCTTCTTAGAAATGAACAAACTATCCTGCTGATAAACCTCTGGAGTTCTTGTTTTTCATTTAGTAGCTTCTGAATTTTCCCATCATTTCTGTCAAACAAAGCTTGATGTTTGAGTCTCTGAAAGCTGTCCATTTCTTTTCTACTCCACTCTTGCCAACTATGTGTTGGCTTAGCCTTCCTTCCAAGTTAGCAAGAAACCGTTCACTCTTGGAGAAGTGCTCTGATCTGTTGACATTAATTTTTCTGATAGTTGTCTCATCTTGGAGCTGTTGCTTTTGTTGAATGTAAATATTTAGCTTGGAGATGATAAGTCTATGATCAGTCTAGCACTCTGTGCCACATTTGCACATCATTGCCTTCATCATTCTCGTATCTTGTCTATCTCCTCTTCTTACAGAGACATAGTCTATTAAATGCCAGTGCTTTCTGCGAGGGGTGCATCCACAAAATTTTATTGCATTTAGGTAAATGGAAGATAGTGTTGGTGATGAGGTTATGAGATGAACAAGTCTTCAATAGTATGTGATGATTGCTATTGCTATTTCCAACTCCGTTCCTCCCAAAGGAGACCCTTCCATGTCTGGTAGTCTGTGCCTACTCTTGCAATTAAAGTCACCCAGAATTATAAGCTCTTCTCTCTTGGCATGTTGATGATGAGGGTCTCCACCAGGTCTTTATAAAATTTTTCTTTGACCTCATCGAGGTTCTTCATGGTAGGAGTATGCACACTGATGCTGGTGGCATGGTGCTTTCTTGCAGGTGACAATTGCATTGCCATGAGTCTGTTGTTCAGTCCTTTTGATCAGCATACAAGTTTATTAATTAGATTAGTTTTGATTGCAAAACCTGTGCCAGATTCTCAGCACTCTCCTTCACCACTCCAGAAAATTGTTTATACAGCTCTGACTTTGGTAAGCTGGTGTTCATTTGCCAGCCTTGTTCCACTCATGGCTGCTATTTGTATGTGATAACTTAGGAGTTCTCTCACAGCAAGAGCTGTTCACCTTTCAGGTCTCCTAAGATTTTGTGCTGTCCGTGAGAGTGCACACATTACATGTACTGATGGTGAGTGGAATCATCTTTACAGAAGTTTGTGTATTTTTTGTGTGTTTTGATCATAGCATGGGATTCCCACCTGCCAGAGTTTACAGACCAGAGTTGAGTAAGCAGACAATTTTTAGGGCATCTTTTCTAGCTCCTTTCTCACACCAGGAAGTGAGCAGTGCAGTTCTTATAAGGCTGCTCAGATACCCAGGGAGCTACCAAATCCCACTGCTGCTTCCAGGGAGGAGACGATGCTTTGGTCTGGGCCACCTGTGTGCAGGGTTGTGACTACAGCTCCCATTGTATCCACCTGCTGCTTCATTACTTGCCTGTTGCCACAAGACTTTGAGATGGGTAAAACTGGTAAATAGTGTGGGTGATGTGTTTGACTCGTACATAAATTTAAGTGAGGTGGAGTTGCCCAGAGTCATTGGCCTCATTTTCTCCTCCAGAGTCATCATAGTCCAGTGGCAGGACAGAATCAAGATAACTGGGGATGGCTCAAGGTGCAGCAGATGACCTTGGCATCTTCAGTATCTTACCAAACTCTTAAGCGCTGCACAGCCCCTGCTTCAGCTGCCTTCATGGTCATTGGAACCTACCATGCGGAATCTACCCATTCCACAGGGAAAGTCTTCACATCCTTGGGTTAGACACCCCCCTAACTCACCAATGAGTGTGGGGCCCCTCAGTTACCCTCAACCTGGTTTAGCCTGGCTGCTGAAACAGTTTACTGGGGTGTGCCTACTGTGTGTACTAGGAGCCACAGGTGAGATTTAGGTGGAACAGGTAGATACCAGCAATGGAAAGCAGCCATGAAAAAAGTTTGTCAGTCCTTACACCAGAGGTGCTAGCCTTCCCAGAACAGTCTATATCTCCAAAGTGCTTTATTTTATACCCAAATATGTAATTAATAATAGCTGGTGACAAATTAAATACTCACTTAGTTGAAAGGACTAAAATTCTAAGTCAAATAGCTCAAATCTTATACCTGCATCTCCCTATACTAACTTAGATGTAGTTCACCATTAACCTGAGAGACAAAGATCTCATATTGGGTTCATACTGATCACATGACATGATTATAGAAATTTGCCATAAAAGAATTGGGGACATTGTTACACAGTAAGAGAATAATGCTTTCCTAACTTCATGTCAGTTCCAGACAAAAGTTATATAAACAGCCAATTACATTGTGTCAGGCTTAAAGTCAGCCAAGTGGGATATTTTTCTATTCAAAAGGAAATATCATTTTGGGGACATTGAGTCAGGATAATACTACTTCAGCCTATGTCTAGAGTCTTAACCTTTTTCATGAGAACTCCACCTGCAGTTCATGAATGTAAACCCTATAGGGTTGCTGGCATCATGTGTCAGTGGCTTAAGAGTATTCCTTGATGGTCATTCGTAGAGTTAGACTTAGAATAATATCAGTTACAATACTATAAGGTCTTAAATAACATGTTCTGATAATCATAGCTTCCAATGGATTCAGCTCTTAGGGATCACATTGTCTAGAAATAAGTTACAGAGTATAATCTTACATTGGTAACAGTAAGATTTATCACAGAAAAAGACTGATTTTGATGTAACTAGTATTCATGCTAAGTAAATGCTTTTTTCATTCAAGTTCAAATTACACAAATGATTTTGCTTTAAGGCACTTTAAAATAAACAAAAGACTTGGGATGTGTAAATATAATAATCTTAAACTATATACAGAGAACAGCTTTTATGCATTGCCGTCTATAATAAAACATTGAGTTATTTACCATGTTCAAATGGATGTAAACATAAGACTGCTGCTCTCAGAACCCCTTTAAACAACGGGGAACATCTTTAAGGTGACTCTTAATAGTTTGCGTGCATTTCTACACATGATCTAATCCTAGATTAAAGAACAAACATAAGTAAAATCAGATTACCCATTAAAGGGACACAAGATAGTTCATAAGTTACTACTTTTCACTAACATAACTGACTATGCTGAAATCCTATTCCTTAAAACAAACAAGATGTTCCTGACTTTAACCTCACAATTTAATAAATTGACATCTTTGTTTCACAAGCTTCTTTACCTTTGTCTAATTATACCCATATTATTCTGAAAGAATGGAACTGATTCTTATACATATGACACGTTCAAGCACAAATTTAACTGTTGCTTAGGCAATGGAATTACTACAAATTCAGATCAAAACAGCATGACCTTTCCACTTGGAGCTTATTACAGTAATGCAAATGCCTTAGAATTAGTCTAATAAATAGATTCACTATTGCAATAACAGACTTTGACTCTTTGCTTACTGTAATGTAATGCCAAGGAAAGGCAACTTCCCAAGGTTCAAAATACCAGCATAGGCGCTCTCCATTTTATTCAGTGACCAGCCAAGAACAGAGAAGATCAAAATATGACATCATTCAAAATGCAGCATTTACTAAGGGTGATTAAATAATCTCCAAGTACTACCCCACCCCAGGACCTTCCATTCATTCAATCAATTACAAAGTCCCTGTTCTAAATACTACTCCACCCCTAGGCTGTACCTTCATTTAGTCCATCACAAAGCCCCTCTTCTCAAATGGAGATTAGTTTCCAAACATAAGTAAAGTACATTCATTTGTTCAACCATAGAACACAAAAAGGTCAAAAGTCCCCCACCCCTGGATCACAATTGAATCTACCCCAGAGTTACATCAAGTTTAAGCACAGCACTTAATACCCAAATGGAAGTCTTTTCTTCATCTTGACACAAGGCAAGTTCTCAGCAATCTTAGTTCCTGAGGAGACAAGGCTTAGCAAGGCCACAAGATACATTGCCAGTCTCTTCATTAATTCATCCTCTGTCTGTAGAACAGTCCTAGAACCCCTGAAAACATTAGCAAAACCCTCTCCCAGGATTTCTGTAAACATACAACAAGAAAATCCTTCTTCAGGGCTTCTGAACCAACAGAAAGGTTCCCAGACCCCTGCAACAACAGCACTGTCCTTCATCAGTGGACAGTATTCACTCTCTATCTGCAGGACAGTCTCAGGAGCTCTTAGCCAACAGCCAGGTTCCAGAATTTCTTCAACAAAAGGACTGTCTTTCACCAGTGGACAAATCTGGCAAAACAACATCAAAACAGACAGACAAAGTACCAGCAAAACAGCCATGTCTCCTCAGTCCTTGGCAGCTCAGGGGGCAGGTCTCAAAAGTCCAGGGCAATTCAAAGTGGCCCCCAGCAATTCTCTCAGTCTCTCTCTCTCTCTCTCTGCCTCCACGAGGATGCTGCTTCCAAAAAGTTCTTCTGCCTCTCTCTTGTCTCTCCAAATCTATGTCACCAGCTCCTCCCAGTTCATGTCTCTCTTTTCAAGTCAACAAGTCCATCCCACAGGTGGGATTAACAAGCTCTGGGTTTTAACACAATCAGTTTGAAAACCAAGCCAATACAGGGGGAACTTTATATTCCATTACTATCACACTTACCTTGATAATAGAAATTTGCTAGAGACATGGTTATAACAGTATCAAAATCAATTCTCAAGGCCTACACCAACTTAAGTAACATAACATATGGAACCAAGTGGACAGATTTCGTGTGTGGGAAAATTAATCAAGAAGAGTCCTCAACCTTAGTCCCAGGGACAGATATTCACTAGCCTTAGGTCTCAGATGTTGCTTCCATTGAGCTGCTGACTTAAGACGTTTTTCTCCAAGAACTTATTTAAAGTTGGTCCAAGGATACAACAAACCTAAGAATGAAACTTTAAAATATACTCAGGGTCTCCAAAGAGCTTTCTCCTCAAACACTAAAGTCTCAATTATCACAGTAGGTCTGGACACAATTGTTATTAATACCATAAAATTATTGCAGTAAATTAGCTTACAGATAAAAGTTAGCAGGTTTTCTATAAATCACACTTAAACATGTACACAAAAGATAAATCTTTAAAATTGGAATTTATCAAAACTAAGTTGGGGTAAAATGTCTTTAAGTATATCATAAATAAATCCCAAAAGTACTATAATAAAGTGAATTCCTAATTACCACAAAATTCCTAATTACCAACCTCATCTGGTCAAAAAGTGTTTGCAGCGAGGAGGAGATTCACTTTTTCTAAGTGAAGCAATGTCTTCCCTGCCCCACGCCCCAATATTCCCAGTTAAATTAGCCTTATCACAATAACAAAGTTTACCAGGACTTTAAAATTTTACTCAATATCTTTTTCTTCCTTTTGTCTTTTCCTAGAATGTAAACTCAACCTTATGTAAAATGTATCACTAGAAATCAAGAAAATGGTTATGTTCTAGAATCCTGCATAGATAGTGAATATATAATATGAAAATTTATGATTAGATGGCTCCAAATAATCCTTGGAGGTTTTCAAAGGAGATTTTACAAAGTCTTTTTTTTGTACCTTCTCTCACACATTAATAAGTTGTCAATTTTCCTTTTTAAAATACTGTTGTAAATACTTGGTAGGTTTTTAACATTATGACACTAACTCCAAATAACTGAATGAACAATCTCAAGATTTTCACGAATGATGGCCACATAATTTCAGGTGAAACTTCCTCTTAAATCCAGCCAAAACTTGAGGTTGTTTCAGAATATTGCAGCATGTAGTCAACAAGACCAATAGAATAACATAACAGCTTTCTTTTTAAAAATTATATTAATGTATTTTGTTTTTAGCACTCACTCCCATAAGGTTTTTTTTTTTTTAAGCAATTGGGGTTAACTTGCTCAAGGTTACATGGCCAGTTATTATTTCTGGGTGTGGTGCTGAGTATCTGAGCCTGGATTTGATCCAGGTCATCCTGACACTGGAGCCGGTGCTCTTACTAGCTGAGCCACCTGGCCGCCCCTAAGCAGTTGGGGTTAAGTAACTTGCTCAAGGTTACACGGCCAGGTGTTTCTGTGTGGGTGCTAAGTGTCTGAGCCCGGGATTCGATCTCCAGGTCTTCTTAACACTGGAGCCGGTGCTCTTACTCGCTGTGCTACCTGGCCGCCCCTCCCATAAGGTTTTGAGTTACAGATTTTCTCCCCTCTTTCCTCCCCCCCCCCAAGACGGCATGCAGTCTGATAGAGGTTCTGCATGTACAGTCATATGAAGCCTATTTTCACATTAGTCACATTGTAAAGAAGAGGAACCGTAAGAAAAAAGAAACAAACAAATAAAAAAAGAGCAAATAGTACACTTCAGTCTGCCTTCAGATTCCACGGTTCTTTTTCTGGGCGTGGGTAGCATTTTTCATCATGAGTTTTTTGGAGTTACCTCAGATCTTGCATTGCTAAGAAGAGCTAAATCTGTCAGTCAAGGTCGGTGATTGTATAATGTGGCCATGATTATAGACAATGTTCTCCTGGTTCTGCTCTCTTCACTCAGCATCAATTCATGTAAGTCTTTTTCTGAAGTCCGCCTACTCATCATTTCTTATGGAACAGTAGTATTCCATCACATTTATATACCACAACTTGTTCAGCCATCCCCCAATTGATGGGTGTCCCCTTAATTTCCAATTCTTGGCCACCACAGAAAGAACCACTATAAATAATTTTGTACCTGTGAGTCCTTTCCCCATTTGTATGATCTCTTTGGGATACAGACCTATATAGAGTTTTATAGCCCTTTGGGCATAGTTCCAAATTGCTCTCCAGAATGATTGGATCAGTTGCAACTCCAGCAACAATGCATTAGTGATGTTAACAGTTTTCTAACCCATTTTATAAAACTTCTTTTAACTGTACAATTCTTCATCTAACAACATCTAGATTATAAGAGAATATACTTTTCTAATAACTGATACAAATAGTTTACTAAATTTCACAGCATAAGAAAATTTAAAAACATAACAATACCATAACCCATATCATATATTTAAATTTGAAACAAAACTCATTACACATGAGTTTAGTTGAATTCATTTTTAAGTTACCTTACACAGAAAATCAGTCATCTCATCACCATTGGCAGTACATGCTTATCACATCTAAAATCTCTACATAAAGTTATCAAGTACAAAGCAATTACACCTAGTTAAAGAAATAATAAGACCAGTTAACATTAATATAACATTTGTTCAATGCCAAGCACTGTGGTATCGTATGTTACATATGAGGTATTTATTCCAGGCATTTCATATTATGGAGTCAGTATTTCCAGTTAATCCACTGCAAAAGATTTTAAAAGTGGTAGCTCCGTTCTCCTCCCCCCATCCCCCCCACAACCAGTGGCTGTGGGCTTGGGGCGGGGGCTTTTGCCTTTTCCTGCCGGTGGCAGCGCAGGGTGGGGGTCGGTCAGCCCCACCCTCAGCCTGACTGGGGGCCAGGCTGGCCAGTCCCTCCCCCCTCCCCAGCCTCTGCAATGCAGAATTTTGAAGTGGAGAAGGGAACATATACTAGGAAGGGGCTTCCCTCTGGGTTAAAGGATTCCCTGAGGGGAAGGATGGCTGAAGCTGAAGAAGGTTTTTCTTGGGGCTAATAGCTCATCCAGGCCTGGGTGTGTGTGGGGAGAACGGGGCTCGGGGAGGTTGGAAGCCCGGAGTATTCAGGGGAAGAGGCAGAGGGAGGGGATCCAGGGTTGTAAGGTAGTGGGAGATGATGTTTCTCCTGTAGAACTTTTGCAGGACTTTTTTTTATTATTATTATTTAAATTTGGAGTGTCCTCCAGTGGCTGGACAACAAGGACTCAGATACCCCTTTGGAAAGAACAGTTCCTAAGCCAGAGAGGGGGATGGGTGACGAGGTCCAGCCAGACATCAATATAAGGGAAGTGATCTGGAGGTCCTGGATTTCCTGTGACCACCCACCACACTGATTGGATAAACTTCCCTGTGGGGACCAACCCACCCCAAACGTGGGCCACTCATTCTTCAAGGGGACCCCATAATCTGTCCAGTCCTGATGGGCTACTTTAAAATGGCTTAGTAAACAAATGTATCTTCCCAGTGGAAATCAGAAAAGCTTCCTTGAAGGTGCTCATCTGATAGCCACTGGAATACCTGCTTTGCAGAGTAAAAGTGGGAAGGGTTTAAGTGAATGAGGTCAAAACAAAACTTTATGAGCCTAGAATGGATAGGAAACGTAGAAAAATAGAGAGACAGACATTAACAGACCAGACCAGAACCATATATGGGCAAGGTTTCAACATCTCGAGTTTGCCGGAGGATGGGGTGCAGAATGCACTCAGGCCATGTCCATTCCCCCCAAATCTCTAACTGAACAGAATCAGAAAACAGAGCTGTACACACCCCCGAATTGGAGGTCCTAAATTCACACAAGGGTCGAAGTCGGGAGGCAGGTGCAATCTTTACCTCCTCGAGACCTGGGGCCCTGGAACTTCATAAGGGGCTATCCCCCTTAGCGATTGGGGTGAGTAGATGCCTGCCTCCTGAGGCCAAGAGCTCTTCTTGTTCAGGGATCTCCAAGGTGACACGGGACACCGCAAAATCTTGCTGGAGCCTCCAGATGTTGTGCTAAAAGAGGCAAGACGAGACCCTTTATTTTCTCAGGGACTGTCTGAGGTCAGGCCCAAATCGAACAGTGAGTCTTCGAGGACAATGTGCTGGCTTTTAAAGGGATGCCACGTGTCCAACAGTTAGGTATTATGCAAGCAGAAACTTGCAGAGGCCAAGAACAGTGATTGGTCAGTACACACCTCGAAATTCCCATGAGTGCCACGAATTTCCCTAGGCTGAAATTCCCACTCAGAGATCTAGTTGGGGAGGGACAGGGGATCTAGAATGAGGGGAGATCCGTTGGGCAAGGGGCAGGAAACCCAGAGGTCATGCACAACAATATATGCTTACCTAGAGATGCTTAGAATCAGAAGTTTCAGGTTGATAAGATAGTCAAAATCTGAACTCACAGTTTCAGGAAAATCTCTCTTTCTAGGTCACAGAATTTCATATGTGCCCACTCAAAAAGGGGGGTATTTTCTAGGAAACTTTAAGCCAGACCTGTCTCTTTTCCTCTGAAAGCCTTTTGTGGTTGCCATAAACTGTGGCATGTGAAAAGGTTCGAGACATAATTTCTAGGTAATTTAATCATCTCATTACTAAGTCCAGCACATTTATTAATAAAAGGATGGTCATTTGACTGTGTCTCATAGACCAAAGACCCCTCTTGGTGGTGGGTTTACAGCTTATATGCCTTGGGAAGAGCCGGTGTTCCTCAGGGTGGTAATCAACACTGATTGATTAACAATTAATGAGAAGAATATTACAGTAAGAAAGTGAGCTACATTACAAAGAGAGTCTTCATGTACATGACTTGGATCACCCAAATCTTGGTCAAAGAGACATTAATTTCTGTGTTAGTTGTCTGACAAAAGGGAAAATGAACATTTTCTCAGACCTGTCTGAGTAAACAAAATGAGCAGGAATGCACCTATTAGCCTAAACTTGGAATTTCTTTTACTGTCTTGTTAGATATTGGCCTGAGCAAATCTCTGCCTAAGATTTCCCACACTGATTTTCGAATGAGAAAGTAAAAAAGGGAGAAACCCTTGATCCTAATACAATAATTAGTTATTAACAACTAGAGAGAAATAGTCTTTTCTCACAGTCCAGAAAGAGAAACTTATCAGTCACAGTTCAAGAATGAGAGTAGAACCTTTTAAAATTGATGCAGCACCCCTACCTATTCTCAAAAGATTAAGATTAAGGAGTCCAGTTGGCACATTTTTCCATATTCCCAGTTCTAAAAATATCCTCTTGTTAGGCAGAATTGAGCCTTGTTCTTTCAAGTGCTCCCCCATTGATTTTTCACCAAATTATCACAACAAAGTTCATATGTAATTGTGGTTCTCTCAAATACCAAATTCAAAAACAATAGCCCTCCAAGAGTTCTGCCTTGGTCCCTCATACCACCCCTCCACTGGCTGGCTATGTCCATGTGTAATCATTGCATGTAGAACTGTTTTTTCAGCTGCATAATTTCCAAAAAGCCTTACACACTCAATCAGCTCAGAAGTCTGGTTTTTATAGACATTTTTTGAGACAGTAAGATGACTAGATGACCATTTGCATTACAGAGGGGAGGTAGGTGGCACAGTGGATTGAGTGCTGGACCTGGAGTCAGGAGGACCTACATGTCCAATTAAGGAGGTTCAGGATTCTCATAAACGGAATGCTCAGCACTCCAAGAAAGACCCAAGGCAATTTCTTTAGAATATTTATTCAGAATATATGTATATATAGGCAAGTGAGAAAAAAAAAAACGTAGATAACAGAGTAAGAGGCTCAAAGATAGCAGAATAAGAGCAGCCATGATTAATAGTGGAGATATGTATATATATAAGCATCACCATTGCGGGAGCACCAACACCTGACCACACAAGCTGGGGAATCCTGGTACAGCCCATCAGGGTCCCCCACAGGAGGGTCCCAGGCAGAACGTCTTCTCCATGGGTAAGATTCCAACTTGGGGTCTGAATCTTACAGTTTAAGTAGTGCTGAGAACAAAGAAGGCATGCTGGCAGGTGTTTTAACAAGCATCGTATCTGATGTGAGGCCTGGGATGGAGGCCAATCCCTCCAAGGCCACGCCCCCCGCCAAGAGCGATGTTTCCTTGGAGTGGCTAGTTCCGGGAGTTGGGCAGTTATCATAGCTCCTCTCAAGGACCTGGCCGACCCCAGGGTCCCAGGAGAGGAGCAGCCCTCAAGTTCTCAGGATCCCTGTTACCAAACAACTCAGGGTAATAGAAAGGTCATATTGAGTTGGGGCCTTGGTTTGTATAATCTTATCCCTCACAGAGGGGCTTACCTTGCCCCTATATTGAGTTCAATTTTGCCTCCAATCCTTCCTAGTTGCGTGACTCTGGGCAAATCACTTCACCAAACCTGTTTGCTTTGGTTTTCTCATCTGTAACATGAGCTGGAGAAGAAAGTGGCAAACCATTCCAGTATCTTTGCCAAGAAAACCCCAAATGGGGTCACAGAGAGTCGGAAGTGACTGAAACGATCAATGACAAAACTGCCAGTAGAACAGAATGAGCATTTAGAAATCATCTGAATCAGAGGAAGACCATTTTGCATCTTTGTCATTCTTTGGCCAATGTCCTTTATTTCTTGTAGTTTCCCAGAACCCCAATCTTATTCTGTTCCCTTATTGCCCAATCTGGTGCTGAAGTCATAATGTGACTCTGATATCACAGTACATTGTCTGGAATTCACGCCTATAGGACAGATTCTGTCAGAGGCCTCTTCAGTGAAATCAGAACCAAAGAGTGGGGACACATGAGGGAAGAGAGCCCTGGGGGCTTACCCCAAAAGAACATCTGGGCGAATAGAGATAAGAAAAGCATCTGAAAGGTAAAGAACTATGCCCTGTTGGGGGGACAGCTGACAACTTGCCCCTAGTTGGAAATGCCTGGTTTATGTTCTCAGACTGTTCTTTGTGATCCACTAGAAAGAGGAGAGCTTTTTAAAGGGTCTTACATTCAAATTCTAGTGCTTAAGTGGCATGGAGGAATGTGATCTGTCCTGGATATGCATGCAGACATGTGTTTTTCTCTCTCTCTCTCTCTCTCTCTCCCCCTCTCTCTCTCTCCACACACGATTCTTCTTCAGCTGCTGGAAATCTTTCTCCTGTTTGTTTCCTGTGAAGCAAGCACCTTGTCTATCTCCATGCCCCTTGGCAACACCTGCCACAGTCTGTCCTTTACTGGTGTTGCTTTCTGTCATAAAGTGGCAGGGGAGGCAGATTGAGTGGAAATTTAACAAGTTAATATTTATAGCTACACATTTATAGAGCACTTTGCAATTCATAGAGCATTTTAAAAATATTGCCTCCTTTATCCAGTGAAGTAGATTGTCTTCCCCCTTTAATAGCTGAGGAAAACTGAAGTTTAAAGAGATGAAGTTACTCACCCATGGCTGTATGCCAAGTAGTGACAGAAATGGGAATTTGAAAATCCTGCCTCTTGCCATAACCCTGGAATACCATGGGCTTGCCCTTCCTTGTTCTCAGTATGTGGAAACATCCTCATTTGGCCCCATGAAAATAGAGGATAACAGGATTATAGATTCGGAGCTAGAGGCAACCTGATTGGCTATCAGTTCTATCCCCGCCTTTTTTATTTTAAACAAATGAAGAAACTTAGACACTGAGAAGTAAAGTGACTTGCCAAGGGTAGCAGCTAGATTTGAATTCAGGTCCTCCTGACTCCAAATCTGGTATTCTATGCACTGCACCCCCTAACTGACCTTAAGAATGTGTGGATTTGATACATAGGATTTTTCTCATCTTTCTTACTCTACTGTTCTTCCCTCTGCAACCCATAGAAAAGGAGCATAAAGGGTGTAGCTGTTGGTGTCATCTGACCTCATCCTTTTCTTATTTCATTAATCTGTAATTCCTCAGTCCTTGTACTATACTTATTTGGGTATGTAGCTGTGAAGCACTTCCATAAGATAGAGTGGACAAGTTTTATCCCCTTAATAGATGAGGAAACTAGAGGTGCAACAGATGCTTTCCCATGATCACATAGGTAGCCAACTTCAGAACTCAAGGCTGAGCTCCAAAGTCCAAACTGAGATCTCTAGATCTCAGTCTATCCCTTGTTGTATTGGGCTATCTTGCTTTAGTAGATGAATCAATTCTGTGGCAGCAGGAGACAATTCCAGGTATTATAGTTTGGTGATAGGTATAAAAATCTTCATAAGAATAGCATGCATTGAGTATCTCTCCATCCTAAATATAAAAATGGACTTTTAGAAACAAGTTACCTGTGAATTAATTGAATTTGTCTGCTTTGAGGCTGAGGCTACAAATATGGACTTTTAGATAGACCTGGCGCAGATATGTGATACAGAACTTAAGAGGGACTCTGTTGTCTGAACATCTATCACCCAGTCTGGTGGGGGGGGGCTTGGCATATGAGGGAAGACAGCCCTGGGGGCTCTTGGCTCTCTCTTGGCTTTCCTGAATGATAACATCCTTCAAAATGTGGAGGAACCAATGATAAGAATTTCCTTTTTTATTGATAAGTTTCATCTTCATTTAAAAATTTTAAATGACTTGAAGCTTAATATTAAACAATATGACCAATCTTGCTTTGTAACTTTAATTTAAATTAATTTCAACACATAAAATGAAACTTTTCAGTCTTTCCTTCAAGTTTGTCAACACTTGTCAATTCTTATTTGCCTTTTCTAGTCAGTGTCTCTTAATGTTTATTAGTTCATTGATTGAGAGCCAAAAAAGACCAGAGGTATCTGAGCCCTATGAAAGGTTAAATAACTTGTCCATCACAAGTATTAGATTTGGAGGACCTTGAGGACAAGGATTGCTTTTTGCCTTTCTTATTGGCTCCATACCTGCTGTCTTTAAGCCTGCCCAAATCTACGTCTATACTTTAAAAAAAAAAACCCCTTCAGGAATTAATGAAAAGAAATGCCAGGAAAGGTGGCCTAGTAGCCATACCAGATTTTAAACTATTATAGAGCAGCAGTCATCAAAACTACTTGGTACTGGTTGAGGAATAGAGTGGTAGATCAGTGGAATAGAATAAATACTCAAGACACAGTAGTCAATGACTATAGTAATCTACTGTTTGATAAACCCAAAGACTCCAACTTCTGGGATGAGAACTCACTATTTGACAAAAGCTACTGGGAAAACTGGAAAATAGTATGGCAGAAATTGGGTACAGACCAATGTCTTACACTGTATACCAAAACAATGTCTAAATGGGTTCACAATTTAGATATAAAAAGGTGATAACTGTAAGCATTCTGGTAGAGCAAGGAATAGTTTACCTGTCAGATTTATGGAGAAGGGAAGAATTTATGACCAAACAAGAGATAACATTATGAAATACAAAATGGATAATTTTGATTACATTAAATTGAAAAATTTTTGTACAAAGCCAATGTAACCAAGATTAGGAGGGAAGCAGAAAATGGGGAAAGAATTTTTACAACTAGTGTCTCTGATAAAGGCCTCATTTATAACACATACAGAGAACTGAATCAAATTCATAAGAATACAAGTCATTCCCCAGTTGATAAATGGTCAAAGGATATGAACAGGCAATTTTCAGAGGAAGAAATTAAAGATATTCATAGTCATATGAAAAAATGCTCTAAATCACTTTGATTAGAGAAATGCAAATCAAACAACTCTCAGGTACCACATCTCACCTGTCAGATTGACTAATATGACAAAACAGGACAATGGTAAATGCTGGAGAGGATGTGGGAAAATTGGAACACTAATGCATTGGTGGAGTTGTGAACTGATCCAACCATTCTGGAGACCAATTTGGAACTATGCCCAAAGGGCTATAAAAATATGCATACCCTTTGACCCAACAATACCACTTCTAGGACTGTATCCCAAAGAGATTATACAAGTGGGGGAAGGACCAGTATGTACAAAAATATAGCAGCTCTTTTTGTAGTAGCAAAAAATTGGAAATCAAGGGGATGCCCATCAATTGGAGAATGGCTAAACAAGTTGTAGTATATGAATGTAATGGAATATTATTATGCTATAAGAAATAAGCAGTGGATGGACTTCATAATAACCTGGAGAGACTTATATAAACTGATGCTGAGTGAGGGGAGAAGAGCCAGGAGAAAGAACATTATACATAATTACAAACACATCGTATGATGACTGACTTTGATAGACTGGGCTACCTTCAGCAATGCAAGGTTTTAAGACAACTCCAAAGGACTCATGATGGAAAAACCTATCCATATCCAAAGAAAGAACTACAGAGTCTGAATGCAGATTGAAGCAAACTACTTGCTCTCTTTTTCATTTTGTTTCTTCTTCCTCATTATTCATTCCATTGGTTATAATTCTTCTTTACAACTTGATGTATCAGCAATGCCATATTCACAATGCCTATGGAGATTACAGATATGCTGATATAATTATCCATCACAAAATACATCATGCTTGCCATATGGGGGAATAAACTAGAAAATTTATTAAGATACCAAAAGACTGAGTCCCAAAACCAGAAAGTGAAAGCCATCAGAGTAGTTATGACATTGGCACAGGTAGATAAAGTAGAAAGCACCCACATTTTCAAGCCTTTAAAACAGAACAGGCTACCTCAGGCAAAGGTCCTCCTCTCCCCACTCACAGCAATCACCCAGCGTCCGGGAAGCGTGCTCCCAGCAGCTCTGGCCCCTGGCAGTCCTCAGCAGGAGTCCTTAGCAGAAATTCTGGCTAACTCAAAAAGGGCTTCGGGCTGCCGCTGCCTCTGCTGCCGCCGTCGCCACCACCGCCAGCCACTGCAGGAACTCTAGTTTGGCTTCCGCTTCCTCTTGCTCCGCCCCTTCCTGCTATGTCAGCAAGTCTAATGGGGCATGGAAGATCTTTAAATCCCATAACCCTTACATTTGACTAACGTTTCTTGTGAAGGTACATGTAGAACCTATATTGGATTACATGCCACCATAGGAGGGGAAAGGGTGGGGGAGAAAATTTGGAATTCAAAAATTTGTGGAACTGAATGTTGTAAACTAATAGTTAAATAAAGTTTTAAAAAAATCTAGCTAGAAGGAATAGTTTACCTGTCACACTTGTGGAGAGGGAAAGACTTTATGACTAAACAAGAATTAGAGAACATTATGAAATGTAAAATGGATAATTTTGACTACATGAAATTGAAAAGCTTCTGTACAAACAAAGCCAATGTAACCAAGATTAAGAGGGAGGTGGAAAATTGGGAAAGAATCTTTACAACCTATGTCTCTGACAAAGGACTCATTTCTAAAATATACAGAGAACTGAGTCCAATTTATAAGAATACAAGTCATTCCCCAATTGATAAATGGTCAAGGGACATGAACAGGCAGTTTTCAGAGAAAGAAATTAAAGCTATCTATAAGCACATGAAGAAATGCTCTAATTCACTATTGATTAGAGAAATGCAAATCAAAACAACTCTGAGGTACCACATCTCACCAGTCAGATTGGCTAAGATGACAAAACAGGAAAATGACAAATGCTGGAGAGGATGTGGGCAAATTGGAACACTAATGCATTGCTGATGGAGCTGTGAACTGATCCAGCCTTTCTGGAGAGCAATCTGGAATTATGCCCAAAGGGCTATACATACTTTCATATCCTTTGACCTAACAATACCACTCCTAGGGTTATATCCCAAAGAGATCATAGAAATGGGAGGAAGACCCATATGTACAAAAATAATTATAGCAGCTCTTTTTGTGGTGGCAAAGAATTGGAAATTAAGGGGGTGCCCATCAATTGGGGAATGGCTGAACAAGTTGTGGTATATGCATGTTATGGAATACTATTGTGCTATAAGAAACGAGGAGCAAACGGTCTTCATATTTACCTGGAGAAGCTTAAAAGAACTGATGCTGAGTGAGAAGAGTAGAACCAGGAGAAATTTGTACCCAATTACAGACACAATGTATGTGTGATGACCAACTTTGATAGACTGGACTCTTCTCAGCAATGCAGTGATATGTCAATCCAAAAAGACTCATGATGAAGAGAAATATGTGCATCCAGAGAAAGAACTGAGTCCATATCCAGATGGAAGCAAAATACCTGATCTTTTTCCTTCTCTTGTTTGATTTTGTGTCTTCATTACCATTTTTCATCCCATCTGATACAAACCATCTTTATAACCTGACTAATATATAATGTGAAAGTATTTACAGATCCTACACTTGACTATATGCTGCCATGAGGGGAAGGGGAGGGATGGGCACAAAATGTGAAACTCAAGGAATTGTGGAATTAAATCCTATAAACTAAAAGGAAAAAAATTAATTTTAAAAAATCTAACTAGAGTGGGGGGAGGGAATCGTCACTGGATCTTCCCACCCATCCCCTCAAACCATCATCCTCTATCTCTTCTTTCTTTCTCAACTGCCTTCCTTGAAAAAGTGATCCATTCTTGTCTGCTCCCTTCCTTCTCTCTGCATTCCCAAACTCTGACCTTTGATGTTTTCATTCCACTGGTCATAGTAGAGAGCACATACAATCATCAGAGTTCTCTTGATTGCTATGCCCTACCCTAGACTCATGACAATGTGATTGCCACTTGCAGGAAAATGCCATGCCACCATCATCAGTGCATATTCTCCCACCATGACAAACCCTGGTGAGATCAAAGAAAAATTTTATGAAGACCTGGAGACCATTATCATCAACATGCTGAAAGAGGACAAGCTTATGATTGTGTGAGACTTTAAGTCTAGAGTAGGTTCAGACTGTGAGATATGGCAGGGAGTCCTTGGGAGGAATGGAGTTGGAAACAATAACAGCAGCAGTCACTTCTGAAAACTTGTGCATCTCATGACCTTCTCTCATCACCAAACTGTCTTCCATTTATCTAAATGCAACAAAACATCATGGCTGCACCCTCGCAGCAAACATTGACATTTAATAGACTGTGATTATAAGAAGAGACAGACATAATGTGAGAATAACAAAGGCAACGTGTAGTGCAGAGTGCTGCATTGATCATAGACTTATCCTCTAAATAATTATAATTTAAGTATTAGCATTCAACAAAAGCAGTGGCCCCAAGACAAAATGACTACTGAAAGTATTAATGTCTACAGATTAGAGCTCTTCTCTTGTCAGGAACAGTTTGTTGCTAACCTAGAGGGAAAGTTGAGCCAACACAGAATTGGCAACAGTGGAGGAGAAAAGGAGTGGGCAGCTTTCAGAGATTTGATGTACAGCACTGCATTTGCTCATCTGGGTCAGAACACTGGCAAACATCAAGACTGGTTTGATGAAAATGGATGGGGAAATTCTGAAACTACTAAATGAAAAACGAGAACTCCACAGGATTTACCAGCAAAATAGTTCATTCATCTGTAAGAAGGCAGCATTTAATTCCATTAAAAGTAAAGTACAAGCAAAGCTTAGAGAGATGCAGGATTCTTGGCTCAGTAATAAGGCAGATGAAATTCAGCTCTATGCTGATAGTAACAATCCAAAGCACTGTTACAATGCCCTGAAGGCTATTTATGGGCCAAAGACCTATGGTGCATCTTATTGATAAGGATGTTGTCTTGAAGAGATCCTGGGCTGAACACTTCCATAGTGTTCTCAATAGATGATAATCAATCAATGCTGAAGCCATTGACTGTTTACCTGAGGTTTAAGTCCCTCCCTAGCTGTAGTTCCAGTTGAAAAAGAGGTTTTGAATGCCATTAGGTCCCTCTTGTGTGGCAAAGCACCTGGTGGTGATTCTATTCCAGCTGTTTTATTATTTCTTGATCTCTTATAACTTTTCTGACTTTCCATTACCCAATTCTGGCTTTCAAGGAGTTGTTTTCTTCCTTATGATTCTGGATCTTCTGTTGTAATTGGTTGGCTTTCTTTTAATAATCTTCTTGTGTTTTTTATCTTTCTTTTTTGTTTTTTTCCCCTCAATCTCATTTGATTTTTAAAGTCTTTTTTAAGTTCTTCTATAAATTGTTTTTGGGCAGGTGACCATTTGACATTACTCTGGGGTAGAAGAGGGTTTCTGTGCTGCAGTATCCTCCTCTCAAGATGAACTTCGGTCTCTATTCCTGTAGTGACTCCCTATAATTAGATTCTTTTTTTCTTTGCCTGTTTGTTTTTAAAATTTATAGTAGCTTAGTTTTTCTAATTACCTCTAGTTCTGGGGCATGGGGAATGATGCCTTTGGTCTTAAATCCTCCCTTAGTTTTCCCCTGTGGCCTGGAACTGGAACAAGACTCCAGCATCTGTAAGTGCCCACAGCCAGCAGCATCTGTGCCCAACCAGTTCTGTACTCACTAGGCATGGGCTGGTTCCTTCTTGTCCAGTTACATCTTCACAGCAAAGCTCAGTATAGTGTTCCTTGTTAGTGGAGGTTCTCTCAATCTTTCCTGGTTCAGATTCCCAACATCTCTCACTGTCCTGGCAGTAAATGTTCCTGTGACTGGGGCTGAAGCTTGTTACTCATTGTTTAAGGGGACCTAGAACCTAGGATCTATCCTGGAGGTGTTTAGTCTTCACGGGCTCAAACCTTGTCCTGGGACTTATCTTCAATTCTTTGATTGTCCCAGGAGGACCCCAGTTATGCCCTTACTCTTATTTATTTTTATTGCTCGATATTCACTCTGATGCACCATTTCATCTCTCTTATGGGGGAAAATCTTGAGATGTTTGTACTTCACCATCTTCCCAAAATCCTCTTTAACATGATGTTTTCAGCCATGCTGTCAGACACCTTCACTGAGGATGAAAATGGCATCAAGGTCACCTACTTCACTGATGGCAAATTCTTCAACTTGGAAAGACCACAAGCCGGGGGCCAGAGTCAAGATGGTGGAGTAGAAGCAGGACCTTCCCACTGCTCTGGCTTCCACCTTCCCCAATCCATGTAAAAAGGGGATTCTAAACAAACTTTGGAGCTGCAGAAAACACAAAATGACACAGAGAAGCTAACCTCCCACTGAGGACAGCCCAGCAGGAATAGGCCAGCGCAGTGCTCTGGGAGCCGAGCCCAGCCACATGCAGAAGCTTTAGCCCCAGGGCGGGCCTGACCAGCCAGCAGGAGGGACTCCAGATCAGCAGCAGCTATGGCTGTTTCGAGATTTATCAACACATAGATGCGAAGGACATAGTGAGAGGTCAGTGCAGTCTGGACTTTGGGACCCAGTAAGTGGGAGTGCATGGCTTTTGCCCCAGGGCCAGAAGCCAGTCAGGCACCGGCACAGCCAGTCAGCGCCACATGGCAGCTTCAGCTCCTGTCCTGCAGAGTGTAGGGGGACCAAGAAGCAGTCTGAGGGGTAATCGCTCTTGCTTTAACCTTCTTGGATCTGGATTGCAGTCTAGGGTAGAGGTCCTGGGGTGTGTGTCCAGCTTGCCAGAGCGTGTGGAAACCTCAGAGAGGGTACTCATCTAATACCTCTGGCAGCAGAGAAAACCCCAGCGTTTGGGACAAAAGCTCCCCTGTCTGGTGGCAGAGTCCTACTGTGGCAAAAAGCCCAGGGGTCAAGTGACTGAGGGGCAACATGACCAGGCAAAGGAAACTAAGTAGACAGAAGATTCCAACATTAGACTCCTATTTTGGGGACAAAAAGGATCAAAGCATGGAACAGGAGGAAGACAGTGAAATCAGAACTCCTGCACCAAAAGCTTCCAAGGAAAACACGAGCTGGTTACAGGCCATAGAGGACCTTAAGAAGCAGATAAGAGAAGTGGAGGAAAAATTGGGAAGAGAAATGAGAACAATGCAAGAAAATTACGAAATGAGTCAACAGCCTGACTGAGGAAACTAATACCTTAAAAAAATAGACTAACTCAAATGGCAAAAGAGGCTCAAAAAGGCAATGAGGAGAAGAATGCCTTAAAAAGCTGAATTTGCCAGATGGAAAAATAATCTCAAAAGCTCAACGAGGAGAATCATTGCTTCAGAATTAGATTGGACCAAATGGAAGCTAATGACTTTATGAGAAATCAAGATGGTGTTAAGCAGATCCAAACAAATGAAAGAATAGAAGGCAATGTGAAATATCTCATGGGAAAAACCACTGACCTGGAAAATAGATCCAGGAGAGATAATTTAAAAATTATTGGACTGCCTGAGAGCCATGACCAAAGTAAGAGCCTGGAAAGCATCCTCCAGGAAGTCCTCAAAGAAAACTGCCCTGATGTTTTAGAACCAGAGGGCAAAATAGAGGTTGAAAGAATCCACCAATCACCTCCTGAAAAAGATCCCAAAAAGAAAATTCCTAGGAATATTATAGCCAGGTTCTGGACTTCCCAGATTAAGGAGAGAATATTACAAGCATCCAGGAAGAAACAATTTGAATATTGTGGAAACACAATTAGGATAACCCAAGATCTGGCAGCTTCTACACTGAGGGATATTCCGGAGGTCAAAGGAGCTGGGATTAAAACCAAGAATCACCTACCCAGCAAAACTGAGTATCATGTTTCAGGGGAAAATATGGTCATTCAGTAGAATAGAGGACTTTCAAGCATTCTTTTTTTTTTTTGAGCAGTTGGGGTTAAGTAACTTGCTCAAGGTTACCCGGGCAGTTTTTTTTGCATGGGTGCCAAGTATCTGAGGCTGGAACCAATCCCGGTTCTCCCGTCGCCAGGGCCGGCACTCTTACTCACTGCACCGCCTGGCTGCCCCACTTTCAAGCATTCTTGATGAAAAAAACAGACTTGAATAGAAATTTTGACATTCAGATACTAGAAGCAAGAGAAGCATGAGAAAGTAAACAGGGAAAAGAAATCATAAGGAACTTATCACAGTTGAACTATTTACATTCCTACAAGGAAAAATGATAATTGTAACTGATGAAACTTTTCTCAGTATGAGAATAGTTGAAGGGAATAGAAATGTGTGTGTGTGTGTATGTCTGTATAGGAGGGTATATGGGCGTATGAATACATATGTGAATATATATATGTGTGTGTGTGTGTGTGTGTGTGTGTGTGTGTGTGTGTGTGTGTGTGTGTGTACAGGTATACATAGATAGAGGGCACAGGACCAATTTAATAGGAAGGGATGATACTTAAAAGGTGATATTAAAAGGTGAGAGAGGAATGTAATGAGAGGAGATGGGGAGAGACAGATTGAAGTAAACTATCTCATATAGAAGAGGCAAGGAAAAATGGTCACAATGGAGGGGAAGAACAGGAAGGCAAAAGGGAATGTATCAACCTTATTCTCATTGAACTTGTCTTAGGGAGGGAATGACATACACACTAAATAGGGTATCTCACACTACAGGAGAGTAGGGGGAAAGGGGATGACAGGGGGATGATGGAAGGAAGGGCAGGCTGGGGGGGGAGGGAAGTTGGAAGCACCCATTTTTGAAAAGGGACAGGATCAAAGTAGAGAATAGAACAAGTGGGAAGTGGGATAGGAGGGAGGGAAATATAGTCAGTCTTTTACAATATATCCACCATGGAAATGTTTTGCATAGCTACGTATGTATAACCTATAATGAATTACTTATCTTCCCAGTAAGTGTGGATGACAAGGGAGGAAGGGAATGAATCTGGAATTCAGAGTTTTAATATCAAATGTTTATACACACACTATTATCACTATTATTTTACATGTAACTGGGAAATAAGACATACAGGCCCTGGGGCATAGAGATCCATTGTAACCTACTGGAAAGTTGCAGGGGGTATGGGAGAAGATATGGGAGAGAGCAGATTGGAGGAGGGGATATCCAGTGGGATCGCTATTTTGGGGTGGTGGGTAGGAGAAAATGGGGAGAAAATTTGTAACTCAAAATCTTGTGGAAATGAATGATGTATGCTAGGAGTTAATAAAGCATTTTTTAAAAGGATACTCTCAGTCTCTTTGAAAAACTTTGGAATTGATAGTGTTATATGGGAGACACTGGCACAGGACCATCCAGCATGGTGTGCCCTCATCAGAGAAGGTGCTCTGCTCTATGAGCAAAGCAGAATTGAAACAGCTCAAAAGAAATGTGTGATATGCAAATTTAGAGAATCCACCCCAAATGTTCACATGTAGTATTTGTTCGTGACCTGTGGTAGAGCATTCCGAGTGCATATCGGTCTGATAAGCCCCAGTGATATCATTTTAGTCCTCTTTGATAATGAAGGACAGCAACAATGAGGTGTGGACCCTTCTCATTCCTGGCTCTGTTCCTTAACATCTGGGCTTAAAAATCATGCCACCACTGCTGTTTGATCATGCTGGAACTTTTTTTGGAGGCTAAGACCTTCTCAGCCTGGAATGTCCCTCCCCCTTATAGCCTACAAAATGCATTGGGGAGTTCCTCCTGAAGTTTACGTCTTCCAACTTTTCAGCTACTTTTTGTATGTTGTCTTTGAATATAAGTTCCTTGAGGTCAGGAATGGTCTTTAATTTTACTTGCATTTATATCCACAGGGCTTAGCATACCGTGTTTCCTTGATAATAAGACACTGTCTTATTAATTTTTTTGGACAGAAAAACACCAGAGGGCTTATTTTCAGGGGAGGGCTTATTTTAATGAACATTGACAGCAATTTTAATAAACAGGTAAATGTGAACAAAAAAATGTACCTTTATTCAATAAGCAAATCACTGGGGAAGAACAGGATGACGCGCTCACTGCTGCAGCTCTGATTGGATGCAGCTCGGAGTGCGGTGTGCGTTTCACCGGGGTGGGGGGGGAACGGTGCATACAGAGGGTACCGTAATGTAGCGCAGGGGATCACCTTCACTACAGTAGCAATCTCAATAGGGCTTATTTTTGGGGGAGGGCTTATTTTAGAGGAATCTTACACAGTAAGGGGAGGGCTTATTTTCGGGATAGGTCTTATTATCGGGGAAACACGGTAGTATCTGGCATACAGTACTATAAACAATGTTTCTTCCTTCCATCTCCTTGCCAAGGCTAAACCCTCTCTGTGCCCAAGAGATCCCATTCTGTCCCATATTCTCTAGCAGATTGTCCCCTCTGTTATTCCCACTCTCTCACTGATTGGCTATCTTTCCCTTTCTACTACTGGCCACTTCCTTACTGTCTACAAATATACCATGTCTCCACCATCCTCAAAATGCCCTCACTTCATCAATTTGTCTTTAATAATTATTGTCTTGGGGCGGCTAGGTGGCACAGTGAATAGAGCACTGGCCCTGGAGTCAGGAGGACCTGAGACAAATCTGGCCTCAGACACTTAACACAAAAACTAGCCATGTGACCTTGGGCAAGTCACTTAACCCCAAATTGCCCTCCAAAAAGCCAAAAAAAAATTGTCTTACATCTCTCCTCCCTTCTGTAATTAACCTTGAGAAAGCCATCTGAATCAATGCTTCTGCTTCCTTTCATCTTTATCTCATCTTAACTCCCTACAGTTTGGCTTCTGACCTCATCATTCAACAAAATTGCTTTCTCCAAAGTTAACCAATGACCTCTTAAATGTCTAATCTATTGGCCTTTTCACAGTCCTTTTCCTTCTAGGACACCCTGCAGTATCTGACACTGTCAGTTACCATCTTTTTCATAAGACTGGTTTCTCTGAATATCTCCTCCCTGGGTTTTCTTTCTTTATTCCTTAAGGAATTATTTTTATCTTATTATTTTATTACTGTTTTGTTTTTTATTACTATTTTATTTTATTATTATCTTCCTTTATTCCTTAAGGAGCACTTTGCAATTCAACTTGTACAAGTTTTTGTGTGCTTTATCTGGTCAGTCTTTAGATATTTTGTATATTTTGTAGTTCTTTGGAATGCTTTTCCATTTCTATTATTTCTTGGATTTTGTTGTTAATATATAGAAATGCTTTTGATTTTTGAGGGTTAATTTTGTAGCCTAAAACTTTGCTGAAGTGATTGTCTCAGTATATTTGTTGATTCTTAGGATTTTCCAAGTATACGGTCATATCATCACCAAATAGGAATCATTTTATCTCCTCTTTACCTATTCTGATGTCTTTGATTTCTTTCTCTTATTTCTTTTGCTAGCATTTCCTGAACTATACCAAGTAACAGTGAGAATGGGCATCCTTGCTTCACTTACATATCTTTTTGGAAAAAGTTATAGTGTATCCTCATTGCATATAATACTTGTTTTTCATTTTAGATAGATGCTTTTTTTTTATTTTAGAAAAGGTCTCTCTACGCCTATATTTTGTAGAATTGTATCATAAAAAGTGTTGTACTTTGTCCAAGGCCTTTTCTGCATCTATTGATTATCATGTGGTTTTGGAATTTTAGTTTTTAATATAACTAAACATATTAATATAATATAATTTATATAATATGATATGTATAATTAATATAATTAATAGTATTAATTTTAATATAATCAATTATATTAATCATTCCTTCATTTAGGATTTCACTGTTAACCATCTGTTCAATTACTGTTGAACCATCTTACATCTCTGGTGTTGGGATTTGTTTAAATGGGATTTATCCCATTTGGTCATAATAAATAATTTCTTAGACAAATTGCTATAGTTTGACAGGATTAAAAAAATTTTGTGTCAAAATTTATTAATAACATTGGCTGATAGTTTTTCTTCTGTGTTTTATCTTCCCTAGTTTAGTTATCAGGACTATTATTTTTCTCATAAAAAAGGATTCTAGTAGGGGATTTTTCTGTCTCAGTTTTTGAGAATAATTCAAATTATGAGCACTAACTATTCTTTAAAAGTTTAACATCATTTTCCTATGACTCTTTCGGGACCAATAATTTTTTCTTTTGGGTAGTTCTTTTATTGCTATTTCTATTTATTTTTCCAAGTTTGGGTCATTTAACATCTCTACCTGGTCTACTGATAATTTGGGTATTTTATGTTTTTGAAGATATTTTATTTCTTATGTGTTCTTGGTTTTATTAGTATATAATTGTAAATAGCATGGTTTGCTTATTTTTTTGGTTTTGTTATGATTTCATGTTATTACTGATTTGATTTTCTGCTTTCTTTTTAAACAGGTTAAAGATTTGTCAATTTTATTTTTCTTTTCAAATAAGTGACTTAAAGTTTTATTCAACATTCCATGTTTTCTTGTTTACATTTTATCAATTCCCTTGTAATTTTTAATTTTGCTCTTTTGTGTTTATTTTAGGTTTGTTATGTTGTTGACTTTCTCATCTTTTTAGATGCATATTCAGTTGATCAATCTTCCCTTTTTCTATTTGTTAATGTATATTTGTAAGGATATGACTTTTCAGGAGGGCTACTTTTGTTACATCCTGGAAATCTTGGTATGGTGTTTCATTCTTACCATTTTCTTTCACAAAATTATTAATTGTTTCTATGGCTGCTTCTTTGATCCCATTATTTAGGATTTCTTTGTTAGGTCTTCATTTTGATCTCTGTTTCTTTTGGTCTCTGCGCTAACAACTATTTTTTTTACCATAATATGGTCTGTTAAGAGTGTATTTACACTATTTCTGCCTTTTTAGATTTATTTGTAGTATCTCCGTGCCCAAATAAATATTCAGTTTTTGTAAAAGTTCCTTTTGATGCTGAAAAATAGGTATATTCTTTTGTAGTTCCATTTTGAAATACTGTAGCCCTTTTAGCTCTAGTTTTTACAGCAGTTTCTTCAGTTCTGCATTTTCAAGGTTTTTTTTGGTTATAATTATCTGAAACTGAGAAAAGAATATTAAAGTCTCCTATCACTTTATGTTGCCTTCTATGTCTTCTGTACCTCAGATAACGTTGCCTTTATTAATTTAGATATTAACGCATTTGAAGCATATGAATTGATATATATATATATAATTGATATATAATATATAATATAATGATATTGGTATGTTTCTTTCTGCATAATATAGCTTTTTTGTTTATTCCTTATAATTTTTTGAATTTTTGTTTTTGCTGTGTCAGCGTGATTGAAACCCCTGGGGTTATTTGTATTTACTTGATGCATAGTAATTTTTTTCCCTTCCCTGAGATTTATTTTGTGTGTCTTTTAAAAAAATCTTTCTTCTAAGCAACTGATTGTTGGGTTTTTCTTTCTCGTTCAATCTGTCACTTTTGTTTGTTGAATTTTTTTAATCCACTTGCATTTAAAGCTATGAGAGGTAGGTTTATATTTTTTTCAATTTATCTCTAATATTTGGGTTTTTTTCTAAGTTATGATTCTTTCCTTCTTCTGTTGTAAACAAAGTACTGTATTTCTTTAGTTACTTTAGCTCAGTCTTTTAAAAAATGAATCTGTTCCTACTGGCTCCCTTCTCCTCACCCTCAGTTTCCTTCCTCACTTTTTACCCTTTTTCCTTTGGCATTTTGTTTTTTAATTCCTTTTTATTTCTTGCTTTTGTTTGATTATTTAGTTCTTCTCCTTAATCAATTAGCAACATTTATTAAGGGCCTGCTACGTTCTAGGCACTTTGCCAAACGATAGGTATAGAAAAAGAGGCAATTAATAAGCTGATGAGTGTTTCAAGGAGAGAAACCAGGAAAGGAAACACAAGTCTGTATCACATGATGATCTCATGAAGGATTTTTAACATAAGCGCTGTCTTCAGAAAACTGCAGGGCTCTCTCATGTGGAGGGAGAATTAACTTTGTTTTCTTTGGCCTCAGAAGAGAGAACCAGGCATGATGTTTGAAAGTTGAAAGGAGGAAGATTTGCTCACCATCAGAGGTGTCCCAGAGTGGAATGGGCTCCCTACAGAGGGACTGGGTTTCCTTTTCTTGGAGGTCTTCCTCCAGAAGTTGCATGTCTACTTCTCAGAGATGTTCTTGTGGAGATTCCTTTCGTGTGTGGGTCAGATGAGATGACTTCTGAACCCCTTCCAACTCTGAAATTCTGTGATTTTTGTGATTTCCAAGGAAGGGTTCCCTGACTCAGATACTTTTGGCTACATCTATGTAATCTTAGAGAAGAAATTCTAAATCAAGCAAAGTTGTCAAATTAAAGACAAATAAGTATTTTTCCTATGATCTTACCTGTTTTCTTCGTTTCTATTCCTAAGAAAGCTGAGGAAAAATCCTCTATCATTAACTATGCTTCTTGTCAAGAACAATAGTATTCCATTACTTAAGAGGCTAATTAAAATTTTTAAAAATCCTGCCCTGTAAAAGGATATATTTGAAATATAAGTAGTCTTAATGATGCCATCTGTATTATAGAGAAAAACATAAGATCACTAAGGGTATAGAAGAGATCAGGAAAAAAACACTTTGATGAAAGTTCAGAACTTCCTCAAGTGAATACTAATTGGCAGCTTCCTTAGAGTAGTGGATCTGTATGCCAAATTGCCAAATGACTGACAAGCATTCTTCACACACATGCTTCTGGTTTCTCTGAGTGTCACTATTGTGAACCTTTTTATTCCTGTAGAAGATAAATAGCTCTAGTGCATTAAACACCTTGGACCTAGGAAGCTTAACACAAAAGAAGGAGTCTAAAGACCTGTATTCAAGTACTGAGTCTGCTGTTTACCAGCCCTATGATCCAGGGCATTCCCTTTTCTGAATTTCAGTTTCTTCCTATGTAAAATTGGTGTAATGGCCCCTAGTTCACTGTTATTATGCAGATCAAGTCATAATAATATAATAATATTCTCTTCCACTTATTACAAGCCATTCCTCAGTGTCTCCTCACATCTCTGTGCTTTTGAAATTTATTTTTTTATTCTAAACATCAGTGCCAGAGTGAATGAGCTCTCCACATACACAAGAGAACAGAGAAGCGGCTTGTACTTGAAAGTATGAATTTCCATTATGTGCAACTTGCTTTTCTTGCCACGTTTGTGCTTATATACAAGCTGAAAAGCCTGTTTAAGGAGGTGGATGAGGATACAGCCTAATCAGTTGGGTCTGTCTAGGCTTCTTGATGATACTATAGAACTTGGGGCAAGTGACAAAGAAATTATATGTACCTTTGAATAAAGAGTATTGAGTAAGGGTGATATGTCCAGACCTGTCCTTTTATAAAGGAAGATCATATTGACAGCTCAGTGGAGAATAAATGAGCGAAGTGAACCTCAAGGCAGGCAGACCCCCCAGCAGCTATTGCAGTTATCAAGGCATGAGATAACATGGGGGGGGCAGTGTCAGAGAAGAGGAGGGGACATGTGCTATATGTGAGGAATGTTTCATCAGGCAGAGTGACTTGGTTTTTGTTATTCAGTTGACTCATCCATGGGGAACAGCTGAAGATTAGGAGAGAGAATTCCAAGTCACAGGAGTTACTCAGTTCTTAGCTCCTTAAGTGGCCTCTCTCCTCTTATTGCATGGTGTAAGGGTTATGGGATTTAAAGATCTTCCATGCCCCATTGGACTTGCTGACGTAGCAGGAAGGGGCGGAGCAAGAGGAAACGGAAGCCAAGCTAGAGCTCCTGGGGTGACTAGCAGTGGCGGCGGCGGCAGCAGCAGCAGCAGAGGCAGCGGCAGCCCGAAGCCCTTTTTGAGTTAGCCAGAATTTCTGCTAAGGACTCCTGCTGAGGACTGCCAGGGGCCGGAGCTGCTGGGAGCACGCTTCCCGGACGCTGGGTGGTTGCTGTGAGTGGGGAGAGGAGGACCTTTGCCTGAGGTAGCCTGTTCTGTTTTAAAGGCTTGAAAATGTGGGTGCTTTCTACTTTATCTACCTGTGCCAATGTCATAACTACTCTGATGGCTTTCACTTTCTGGTTTTGGGACTCAGTCTTTTGGTATCTTAATAAATTTTCCAGCTTATTCCCCCATATGGCAAGCATGATGTATTTTGTGATGGATAATTATATCAGCATATTTGTAATCTCCATAGGCATTGTGAATATGGCATTGCTGATACACATGGCCAGAGGTGGAGTGCTGAATTTTCTCCAAAGCCTTCCTTTATTGAAGGCTGAGATCAGAACTTTCCCAGTAACTTTCCAGTTTCCATTAGTACCTCTGCTTGGTTTAGACTTCAGAGAACATCATACTTTCCCTGCCACCCTGTTTCCACCCCCCACACACCCTTTTCATACTTCTTTCGTGTGTTGTCTTACCCCGTTCAGTTGTAAGCTTCTTGAGGGCACTGTCTTATTTTTTTTCCTCAGAGCTTAGCACACAATGCCTGGCACATTGTAGGCACGTAATAGTTGTTTATTGAATTTAAATTATGAAGGAAAAATTGATAGGCCTTGGGGACTGATTGGATATGGGGTGAAAGAGAATGAGTAGTTGAGGAGGACGCCTGGCTTACTGGGAAGATGGTGGTACCCTTAACAGTAATAGGGGAGTTTAGAAGAAGGAATGTTAAAGGGAAAACATAATGAGTTCAGTTTGGACATGTTGAGTTCAAAATGTCTGTGGGCCATCCAGTTTGAAATGTCCAGTAGGTAGCTGGAGATGGGAGGCTGAGGTAGGAGAGAGATTAGTACTGCCTAAGTATATTTGAGAATAAGCATCATGGAGATGGTAATTAAATCCATGCGATGTGATGAGAATTCTATGTGAGCTAGCATAAAGGGCCCAGGACAGAGACCTGTGGAAACCCCACTATTAGCAGATATGACCTAGATGAAGACACAGTCAAGGAGACAGAGAAGAAGCAGTCAGATAGTAGGAGAACCAGGCTGTATAGGACAGTATAAAAGAGATGTGATCTGCAGAGAGTGAATGAATGAAGAGGGAGGATGAATACTGAGAAAAGAGCACTAGATTTTACAATTGAGAGATCATCAGCAACTTTGGAGAGAGCACTTTCAGCTGAATGAGGAGGTTGGACGCCGCATCCTAGAGGGTCATGAAGAGTAAGAGGAAGGAAGTAGGCGGCCCAATTGTAAGTGTCATTCTCACAGACTTTAGCCAGAAGAGGAAGGAGAGGGATGATAACTTTGGGTGATAGATGGATCAAATGAGGATTTTTTGATAAGGAGAGAGACCTAGGAATGTGTGTAGGCAGTAGTGAAGCAGCCAGTAGACAAGGAGAGATGAAGATATGTGATAGAGAAGTATTACAAAGGTGACCTATCTTCTAGAGAAGACAAGATGGACTAGAGGCAAGGAGACGTGTTAAGACTAGATCTGAAAGTTATTTTCATAGTACTGATAATCAGATCCATGGCAGCAATAGGTAAGAGTACTGAGTTTGAAGTCAGGAAGGCCTGAGTTTAAATCTGGCCTCAGACATCACTGTAACCCTTGGAAAGCCATTTAACTTCTGTTTGCCTCAGTTTCCTCAACTGTAAAATGGGAATAATCAAAGTAACTACCTTGGAGGTTTGTTGTGAAGATCAAATGAGATGGTATTTTTAAAAGCACTTAGCACAGTTCTGGCACATAGGAGGCACTATGTAAATGCTTATTCCCCTCCCCATACCCCCATAGGAGCTGATGAAATCACCAAGTGAAATAGTATAGAGAAGAGGACACAGGACAGAACCTTAGGTGATGGGCACAACCTGGATGAAGATCCAGAAAAGGAAACTGACAAGGAAGAGTCAGACAGGTAGGAGGAGAACCAGGAAAGAAAAGTGTCACAAAAAAACTAGAGAGAAGAGAGTATCAAACAAAAACAGGGTGATTGGCAAAGCCAAAGACTGCTTAGAGGTTAAGAAGGATGAAGACTGAGAAAGAGCCATTAGATTTGGCAATTGAGAAATTACTGATAATCAGTAACTTTGGAGAGAGCAGTTTTGATTGAATGATCAGTTTGGAAGCTAGACTATAGAGAGTTAAGAAGAGAGTGAGAGAAGTGGCCACCTATTATAGAAGTTCTTCCCTCAAGTAGATGAATCATAAAATTGAAGAGAGATATAAGATAGTAGCTGTCAGGGATGGAGGGATCAAGTGAGGGTTTTTTGAGGATAATAGAAGAATGTTTGTAGGCAATAGAGAAGTACCAGTGGTCAAGGAGCAATCGAAGGTTAGAAGAGAGAATGAATTCTAGGTCACATGAGCAACAAGATGGAGAACTGAATTTTTCCCTGACTCCTACAACCTCTCAAATCTCTTCAGAACAGAAATTATTTACCAAGATCAGACAACTTCTGCAGTCTCCAAGGTATAGGACATTAAAAGGAGATTTAAAAACCTAAAACAAAAATATAAAAGGCCAGAAACTGATACTTTCTGATCCTGAGCTCATTCAGTATACCTGCCTCACCCCGTCCCTGCCCATGCTACCAGCAGTGAAGCTGAACTAGAAGACCCAAGGACACAATACAGGCTTGCATAAAAAATCACCCCTATACCTAATCCTCTCATCTTCCCAATGCTGTGGAAACCTCACATTTAGACATCAGAAGTTTGCTTGGGATTCAAAACCCAGTTTAGCTACAGGAGCATTAGCTTTCTAGGGGTTACAGTCCTATAGTACCAGTGCTGCAAAGATCTGAACTCATCATATTGAGGGGGAAAAAAAGCTTCTGACCTGTCAGACCATGCCAGAGAATTGAGTAATAGAGGCAGTGGGGCAGGTCACCAATACAACAAGACACTATGTATGTGGGGATCTGTCCAGCCCTCTATCATGCCTGAGGGAAAGAACACAGCACCTTGCTGGGGTCACTTCTGACCATGGACAGAGGTCTAAGGTGGTAAACTATGAATTGTTTTTAGTGTAAAAGGAGGCTTAGACATTTGAGATCCAGCCACTAAGGAAACCATAGTCATAGGGGAGGGCTCAAGAAGTAAGTGATAAGGAAAATAAAGGGACAGATTGAAAGTCTTTGAGGATAACAGAAGAATGTTTGTAGGCAGTAGATTTCAGGAAGAAGAAAACTCAAAGACTTTGAACATAAATAGATAAATCAGAAGGAAAAGCATTAGCAACAGAAGGAATTAATGGCAGTCAAATCTAGTAAAATGAGTTCAGGCGTCTGTGAATAAATACTGTAAAAAGGGTGAGAGGCGGGGGGGGGAGGGTTATTCAACATTTGATGAGACTGAGGATCCTGTGGAATTTGAGAAGAATATTAAACCATAGCCTGCTGTTACTGATGGTGTAAAAGAGAGATGAGGGTTATGAGTGAAGAATTCATGTTTTCATGTTCTGCACAGTAGAATTAACAAGCAGAAATAGAAAAACAGATCTCTAGTGGGAAGCCTCACCAAAGAAATAGCAGCAATGATAATAGTAATAGTAATGGCTAATCTGCATCACTATGTCTCAAGCCCTGTGATAAGTGCTTTGCAATTATCATCTCTTTGGATCCTCACAGCAGTCCTAGGAGGTAGGCACTATCATTATCCCCATCTTACAGCTGCAGAAACTGCAGCAAACAGAGGTAAGTGACTTTCCCAGGGTCACACAGATAGTAAATGTCTGAGGCTGGATTTGAACTCAGGTTTTTCTAACTCCAGACTGGAGCCTAGAGAATAATAGATTGGGAATCCAAATACAGATGTGAAAGACAACCTTGAAGAAGATAAGTGAAAAAATATCATTAAGAGAAAATATGATCATTATGTAAACAAAACATATAGATATTGAAGACACGGTATATAGAGACAGACTAAGGATCATAGATCTCCCAGAAAAATGAGACAGGACAAAAAAACCCTAACATCATAATGAATGAAATAGTAGAAGAGAACTATGTAGAATTTTTGAACACAGAAAACTTCCAACTGAAAGAATTCACAGATTGCCTGTACAAAGAAATCTAGGGCTGAAAACCACCAGACACATAGTGTTTAAATTTAACAGTTCAGTTCAGAAACAGGTTCTGTAAGCTATCAGGAGAAAGAATTTCAAATACACAGGAAAAGAAGTATAAATTTGAATAATGCAAGACTATTCTACACCCATCAGAAAAAGGAAGAGATAATGGAATAATGTATTATGAAGAATATTTGAACTCAGGGTAACCTGTCCTATAATTCTTAGCTTAAGCATATGTAACAAAAGATGAACATTCATTAACAAGAGTTCGAAATGTTTTTAGAAAGAAAATTAGAACTGAAGAGATTGTTTACTTCCCAAACACCCCAAACAACAAGAATGCAGGAGGAATGAATTATTGCAGCAGCAATAACAGAGTGAAAACAGAAAGACCAGTAAGAGATTGGGGCTAAAGGGGGATAGGAGTGTGTAATGCACAATGGTCTAACCAAGGCCTACCCATGAAAAGAAGGTGATTTCTCTGACTTCAGAGAAGAGCATAGAGGGAAGTGGATGAGGAGGAGAGGAGAAAGATTGAAAAGAGAGTAGACCTTACTTTGGAGGTCAGGGGAGAGTTCTGCTGATGAATGCTCTTATGAATGAAGAGAGATAATTGATGAGGGAGATGGACTCTATGCTAGATTGAGGCCTGAGAAATTTGGTGCTTGAAAATTCTACTTATCCTGGTACAGGTAGAATTAGAATCTCTCTGGGCAACTGACACCTGAAGGATTGGAAAATCATGGATACAGGGAGGTTTCCATTCAAAAAGACATTAAAAAAAGGTCAAAGTGGCACCAGGAGAGCAGAGTATAGGTCACACCCCAGTTGAACTCTTCCAAGATTCCCCTCTAAATGACTTTAAAATAACTCCTCAAATCAAATTTTGAAGTGTCAGAGCCAACAAAAGGTCTGAGTGAGACATTTTTCCAGCCTGAGACAACTTTTTGGAAATTGGCAGGAAAGGTCTATGATGCTCTGGGGGCAGGACTAATGGAGGGCCTTGGTGACAGTCATGACAGTAGTAGCAGGGGCAGCAGCCTCAGGAGCTCTCAGCCCAGAAATGGTAAGGGGGTTGGACAACTGGTCAGAAAGAGATTACAGTGTAAGAACCCTTTACTGGCAGTGGGTGTAGTTGGTGCTGAGTAGCAACTCTATTGCCCATAAGTAGTTCTAGGTCATAGTTCCCAGGTGGAGAGGAGCACTTGTGGTCAGTCACAAGGGAGAAGTTTGTAGCAGCAAGCCCCCCAAGCGTCCTCAGGGTTTGCTGCCACCACAGGTTCTTGGATCTGCTTTGATAAAGGAAAGAAACTCAAAATGTGTTAACAAGCTTACTTTAATCAGTCAAACATGTATCGTTTACCTCATTCAGGGGAAAAAGGTCAGCACCCTGAACTTCAAAGTATACAGGCAGAATTATCAAGAAGAAACAGATCAAGTAGACAGCTTTCCAAACTGTCCAGCCATTACATCCATACGAAATCAACATCTGGGTTTTTCAAAGCCGGGGGGCTCTGGACAACGGCTTCCCAGAATCCAGATCAAATCACAGAACACTTCTCAAAGTGAGCCCCAAAACAAAGCTACACTTATATAGCCTTATAGAGGGCTTATATAGCCTTCTCCTGGCTCAGAGAATGTAACAACCTTATTGACTCACTGGCCAATCAAAAAGTATCTACTGAAAAACAAGCCTCCCACCCCAGGCTCCAGGTACACTTTAGCCTAGGGGCAGGGAAGATCTTTAAAATTTACATTCCCATGACACAGTTGCAAAATAGAAAAGAGTATTAGCTAGTGCTTGTGGCTTCAGGAGATCAGAGAACCTGGTCACAGTTCCAAAGCTTGTACTTGTGGCTGCAGGGAACCAGGGATGTTTCCTCAGTAAAGACCAGAGCGTAGCCTTTAAATAAGTAGACTTCTAGTTTCAGCTTAGTTTATCTATGTGATGTAATCTTACATAGATAAGATTGAAGTAATAACCTCCCTTATACAGAATTTATTTATGTGGCAGTGAAGGACTCCACGAATGATAACTTTATGTGTTCTATACAGGTATGAGTCTGATTGATTCCATTATTTAGGCTTAGGATTGGAATGGTTTAGGAAGATGCAGCATCCCCTACACACACACACACACACACACACACACAGTGCTTATTAGATTGATTGGTCATTCAGATGAGTCATGTTATAAACCAGAATTGGTGGCTAGGGATGCAGAATATTGAGTAAAAGGACCCCAAGTGAAAAATCTGTGCCCAAATTGGAAGTATGTTTGGTATGAAGATTAAAAAGCAAAGTCAAAGGGGGTCAACCAAGAGATGTAACCCAGGGTTTGATGCAAGGCTAACCACAAGGGCCTGGGTTCCACAAAATTTTTTCAATTTGCTGTGCATAATTTTTGAGGTAGTGGGTCTCTTTTATAGTTGGTTTAATCTCAAGCTTTCTAAATTAGCTTCAGCTCTTCAGCTTCCATCACTACCACATGCATTTCTCTTCAAGGAAATGGCCTTCTGTAAATCATGGCAGACATTTACTCCTGGACTATGGTCTTACCGTTCCCATGGCTACCTGGTGCCAGATTCCCTTGACATTGTGCTCTGCCAGTCTACTTGGACCATTCCCCCGTTGCCCTCTGCCAGACTTCGGTGATGTCCAGAATCCATTTGCCTGGGATTCTTCTGCATCTTCCTGCTGGGACCTTATCCAGTCACTTGGTCTGTGCTCCCATGTATGTATCTAATAACTGGGACCTAGACATCTCATGTCTGGCCTTTTACACTGGCAAACAAGCCCTGGTTCTGAAAGAAATGCCCTGTGGGGGCGGCCAGGTAGCACAATGAGTAAGAGCACCGGCTCCAGTGTCAGAACGACCTGGAGATCGAATCCTGGGCTCAGACACTTAGCACCCACCCAGAAACACCTGGCTGTGTAACCTTGAGCAAGTTACTTAACCCCAATTGCTTAGGGGCGGCCAGGTGGCTCAGCGAGTAAGAGCACCGGCTCCAGTGTTGGGACGACCTGGAGATCGAATCCCGGGCTCAGACACTCAGCACCACACCCAGAAATAACTGGCCGTGTAACCTTGAGCAAGTTACTTAACCCTGATTGCTTAAAAAAAAAAAAAAAGAAATGCCCTGTGATACCAAACTCTTTAACATCATTCTAAGATAATAATGTTGTAGGAGCACAATGCACTAGGAAGGTCCATTCTTCCCCAGACTGGGCTTGTTTTTCCCTAAAAGGCAGGGAAATCTTCACTTGGAGTTCACTGGACTTCCTAGTTCAGGGAACTAGGCCTTGAGATGTTGATTCAGTTTCCAAGTTGTCTTGGGCATGAAAAGTTCAGCCCATGAGGAAGTGATGTACCATTGCCCTGACGGGCATCAAGCTGCCATGTAGGTCCATATATCTTTCTGTCAAGACTAGTGGAGCTGTTGTCGGAGAGGAGTGAGGAAGGGATAAGGAAAGGTTTCCTGGAGAAGGTGCCCTTTGAGCTTGGCTCTGAGGAAAACTAGGGATTCTAAGGGATTGAGAAAATGGAGAGCATTTTAGGCATAGAGAACCATCACTTCAGTGACAGGGAGATGGGAGATGAAGTGTCTGCATGGGAGAAGCAGCAGAAGGGCCAGTTTGACTGGATTGTAGAGTGCAAGGAAGGGAGGAGCATATGATCAAGCTGGAAAGGTGGTTTGAAGTTGGTTAGTAAAGAATCAGGAGTCTGTATTTAATCTCTGGTGCTAATTTCTTGACTGCCTCTACTTCATTTAGTGTCTTGCAAGTCTTCCTCGAAGCATTGATGTGCCATGTACCTGGACTGCCCACCTACTTCAGCTTCTGTTATGGGCTCCCTGGCTAGGATGCTGGCCTTTTCTCTGGCTGTCCCTTCATGCCCAGAATATCCTTATCTTCACCTCTGATTTCCTCTATCTTCCTTCAAGCCTGGCTGGGATCAGTTTCTTCAGCTGCAAAATAAAGTAGGAGATGATGACTTCCCAGATCCCTTGATGATGTGAAGGAAGAGTATAGCCCAGGCCTTTGTCACTGAGTCCAGCCTTCTTTCCCTGGCACTGTGCAGGATTAGGATTTTCATTTGAGGGCTCATCTTGATTAATTTTCATGAAGTCCCATCCACTTCAGAAACAGACAAAAATGAACTAATCTGTGTACTCAGCTTATTTGTGTTTTGTTCAGGTGGATAGGACACGGGACAGATATGTCAGTACAAAGTAATTGAAGGAGAACCTCAAACCTGAGCCTTGGAGTAAGGAAAAGCTGTTGAGAGGAAGAGGTCTGTGCAAAGGAGTAGGATTGGTAGGTGAGTTGCTGAGACTAGGAAGTATATCTGGTAATCTCACTTAACTAGAATACGGAATATGAAGAGAGGAATACGAAATGAGTTTTGGAAGATGGGGCAGCACTAAGCTGTGTGATGCTTTAAATTCCAAGCAAAAGAATTCGTATTTTTTTTTCCTAGGAGTAGGGTGCCCCTGAAGATCTGGGAGTAAGAATCTCTGAATTTGAGAACTAAAAGGGACCCAAGAAGCATCTAGTCCAACCCATCCTTGGAAAAAATCCCTCCTAGAATATACTTGACAAGTGATCCTCTCCCTTTTGGCTGAAAACCTCCGGGTTTTTGTTTGTTTGTTTATTGGGGTGGTGTCCATTCCACTTTCTTAGCACAGCTTGGCTTGTTAGGAAGTTTCTTTGTTTTCCTCCCACATCAAGCCTACATGTGTTCCTTTGCAGTGTTTACCTGTCAGTCTTCATTCTCTCTGTTCCCTGGGGCCCAATAGGCTGTCTATCTTTCTTCCACACAGTAACCCTTCAGATGTTTGAGCCCCACTGCCCTGGCACCCACCTTTGTCTCCACCATACAGCCCTCATTCCTTCAGCCATCCATATGATGAAGACTCAAGGCCTCTGCTATCTTTGTTGCCATCCTCTAGAAATTCTAGTTTGTCAGTGTCCTCATTCTGGGAAGACCCGAGCAGCACACTAGGGTTCAGATGGGTTCTGACAGCACAGAACCCAGCAGGACCATCACTTCTTTCTTCTTGGGAGCTTTGCTGCTTTTTCTGCTGCCCAAGATGGCAGTAACTTCTTTTGAGCTGCTATATCACCTTGCTGACTTATGGTCAAAGAACTTGCAGTCCCACTAAAACCCTTGGTTCAGGGATTCTTAGAATTTTCTGTTAAAGACTTCTCTGGCAGCCTGAAGCCTGTGAATCCTTTCTCAAAATGATCTTTTTAAAAGCATAAAATACATACAATTATAGTGGAAACTTTTATCAAAATATAATAATCAGAAAATTAAAATGTCAGTCCACACACTCCATTCTTCCATGTATAGAATTGTTAAAATAGTTTATCTTTACACATGTATAACATATCAGATTGCTTGCTGTCTTGGGGAGGGGGGAGGAGAGGGAGAGAAAAATATGGAACTCAATCTTATAAGAAATAAATATTGATAACTATCTTTACATGTAATTGGAAAAAATAAAATACTATATACCAAAAAAAGTTTTAATATCTTTATTTCTGAATACATTGAGGTTTTCATACTAGGTTATAAGCTTTTTGAAGACAAAGACTGTGTTTCATCTGTCTACCAAAATATGTGCTGTGCCCTGTGCTAGGCGCTGGGAAAGCTAAGAAAGCTAAATCCCAGTGCCTAGCATAGGGCACAACACGTATTTGATAAGAGCATGTTCTCCAAAGTATGGGTACTCCCTCTGCTTTTAACTTTTGACTCCAGGCCGGTATTCCATCCAGTGCTCAACCCAGTTGCCTCTGTATAACACCAAAGTCTGAAATATGTGCCATGTACTATGCTCATGGACCTCCCCCCTTGTGATAGTAATAGCATTTAAAGATTCCCCTGTATTGGCTTAGTTTTTCAAATTGATTGTGTTAAAACCCAGAGCTTGTTAATCCCACCTGTGGGATGGACTTGTTGACTTGAAAAGAGAGACACGAACTGGGAGGAGCTGGTGACGTAGATTTGGAGAGACAAGTGAGAGGCAGAAGACCTTTTTTTGGAAGCGGCACCCATGTGGAGGCAGAGAGAGACTGAGAAGGATTGCTGAGAGCCACTTTGAATCGCCCTGGACTTTTGAGACCTGCCCCCTGAGCTGTCAAGGACTGAGGAGACATGGCTGTTTGGCTGGTACTTTGTCTGTCTGTTTTGATGTTGTTTTGCCAGATTTGTCCACTGGTGAAAGACAGTCCTGTTGTTGAAGAAGTTCTGGAACCTGGCTGTTGGCTAAGAAGCCCTGAGACTGTCCTGCAGACAGAGAGTGAATACTGTCCACTGGTGAAGGGCAGTGCTGTTGTTGCAGGGGGTCTGGGAACCTTTCTGTTGGTTCAGAAGCTCTGAAGAAGGATTTTCTTGTTGTATGTTTACAGAAATCCTGGGAGAGGGTTTTGCTAATGTCTTCAGGGGTTTTAGGACTGTTCTACAGACAGAGGATGAATTAATGAAGGGACTGGCAATGTATCTTGTGGCCTTGCTAAGCCTTGTCTCCCCAGGAACTAAGATTGCTGAGAACTTGCCTGGTGTCAAGATGAAGAAAAGACCTCCATTTGGGTATTAAGTGCTGTGTTTAAACTTGATGTAACTCTGGGGTAGATTCAATTGAGATCCAGGGGTGGGGAACTTTTGACCTTATTGTGCTCTGTGATTGACAAATGAAGGTACAGCCTAGGGGTGGAGAAGTATTTAGAACCGGGACTTTGTAATTGATTGAATGAATGGAAGGTCCTGGGGTGGGGTAGTACTTGGAGATTATTTAATCACACTTAGTAAATGCTGTATTTTGAATGATGTCATATTTTGATCTTCTCTGTTCTTGGTTGGTCACTGAATAAAATGGAGAGCCCCTATGCTGGTATTCTGAACCTTGGGAAGTTGCCTTTCCTTGGCATTATATTACACCCCTCTGCAAAGGCTGGGAGTGGGGATATCTTCTTTTATCTCTTTTTTCAATTAAAAAAAATATTTTGGTTTTTGGAGCCAAAATCTACCTTCTGCCTCTCTTACCCCCACCCTAACACTGTGAATTGAAAACACCAAAAAAAAAACCCAAACCCATTACTATCATGTATAATCATTCAACACAAATTTCCACATTGGCTATGTGTCCGTCCCTGCCCCTCCACCAAAAAAAAGTTTCATTCTGAATCCTGAGTCCTTCACTTCTCTACCAGGAGGTGAATAACATATTTCATCATTTGTCCTCTGGAATTCTGGTTGGTCATTAAGTGGTTAAGAGTCTAACACAATAGTTGAAGTTGTTCAGTCATTTTTTTCAGTCCTGTCTGACTCTACATGCCCCCCATTTGGGGTTTTCTTGGCAAAGCTACTGGAGCGCATGATGAAAAAGGCTTCCTCTGAATTGCCTTCTGTTCTCTTCTGTGCCTTTTTCAAAATGTTTCAATGTCTCTTTTTTTTTGCATCATTGTTGCTACCCCCCACCCCTTATCCACATAACTTTGCTCTCAAAACATAATTACGAAAAATGATGCATAGTGGCCTTAACCAAAATTGTGTGGATCTCTTTGTACTTTGAGTCTGTCACATCTCTTGTCAGGAGGTGACTAGCCTAGAACATCATAGAATCTTTGGAGACAAGGTCATTGCTTTGACTGAAATCTCTCCATCTTTTTTTTGTTTTTGTTTTTTACAATACGGTGTTCTTTGTATCTGTTGTTTTTCTGATTCTCTTCACTTCATTCCATATCAGTTCATACTACCCAGAATTCTCTTTCATTATTTATTACAGTGAAGTAGTACTCTGTTACATTCATATGTCACTTTGTTTTTGCCATTTCCAAGGTACCTTGGAGGCCATCTACATCACCCCCTTAATTCTGGCTCTTTTCTTTTAATCCTTCTTTCAGTACCGGGATGTTGTGCTTATGACCGTCTCCTCCCCATGTTGTTGTTGAGTTTAATGTATGTCTTTTTCATTGATTTAGATATTGGTTAGAGTGCTTTCTAGGAGAAGGTTTTTGGTTTATTTTTTGTTGTGTTTGTTTTTCTTGCAAGGTGTAAATAAGAATGTCTAGTTATCGTAAACAAACCATCACCAGAATACCAGTAAAGCTCCGGGGAAAACAAACCCAAACTGACCTCATTCAAAGCCCTTTGTGCTCCTTGAATTATCCTGACCAACTCGGTCCATCTTTGGGGCTGGGTACCAGCCCATAGAATGGCAAAAATAGCTTTGCTGCATCCCTACGTTGTCCTGTCTTCAAAAGCCTAAGTATTGATGCCCCACATCTCCATTCCCTATTTAACGGCTGCACTTAGCATAAGTGAACACTTTATGTTGTTAATATTCTTTTTTTTGGTCTTTATTCATTTGTTTACTTTTAGTTTACAAGATTAATTACCACAGTTCCTTGAGTTTCAAATTTTCTCTCCCCCCCCCCCCCCCACGGCGGCATACAATCAAGTATAGTATCTGCAAATACTTTCACATTAGGCATTAGTCAGGTTATAAGGAAGGATTGTATTAGATGGAATGAAGAATGGGAAAGAGGAAACAAAACCAAACAAGAAAAAGAAAAAGGGCAGGTAGTTTGCTTCAATCTGGGTTCAATCTCAGTTCTTTCTCTGGATGTAAACATCTCTCTCCATCATGAGTCTTTTGGGGTTGACTTATGACTGGATTGCTGAGAAGAGTCCAGTTTATCAAAGTTGGTCATCACACATACGTTGTGTCTGTAATTGTGTACAAATTCCTCCTGGCTCTACTCTACTCACTCAGCATCAGTTTGTATAGCCTCTCCAGGTAAATATGAAGTCCATTTGCTCCTCGTTTCTTATTGCACAATAGTATTCCATAACATGCATATACCACAACTTGTTCAGCCATTCCCCAATTAATGGGCACCCCCTTAATTTCCAATTCTTTGCTACCACAAAAAGAGCTGCTATAAATATTTTTGTACATATGGGTCTTTTTCCCACTTCTATGATCTCTTTGGGATACAACCCTAGAAGTGGTATTGCTGGGTCAAAGGGGATGAAATTATTTATAGCCGTTTGGGCATAATTCCAGATTGCTTTCTAGAATGGTTGGTTCAGTTCACAACTCCACCAGCAATGCATTAGTGTTCCAGTTTGTCCACATCCTCTCCAGCATTTGTCATTTTCCTGTTTTGTCATCTCAGCCAATCCAACTGGTGAGATGTGGTACCTCAGAGTTGTTTTGATTTGCATTTCTCTAATCAATAGTGATTTAGAGCATTTTTTCATATGCTTATAAATATCTTTAATTTCTTCCTCTGTAAACTGCCTGTTCATATCCTTTGACTATTTATCAATTGGGGAATGACTTGTATTCTTATAGATTTGAGTCCTTTATCAGTGACATAGGTTGTAAAAATTCTTTCCAAATTTTCCACTTTCCTCTTAATCCTGGTTACATTGGCTTTGTTTGTACACAAGCTTTTCAATTTAATGTAATCAAAATTATCCATATTGCATTTTATAATGCTCTCTAATTCTTTTTGGTCATAAAGTCTTCCCCTCTCCACAAATCTGACAGGTAAACTATTCCTTGTTTTCCCAGATTGCGTAGAGTATTAGCCTTTGTATGTAGATCATGCACCCATTTAGACTTGATTTTGACATATGGTGTTAGATAATGGTCTATGCCTAGTTTCTACCATACTATATTCCAGTTTTCCCAGGAGTTTTTGTCAAATAGTGAGTTCTTATCCCCAAAACTGGGGTCTTTGGGTTTATCAAACAGTAGATTACTATAATCATTGACTGATAAGTCTCGTGTACCCAATCTGTTCCATTGATCCACTACTTTATTCCTCAGCCAGCACCAAGTAGTTCTGAGGACTGCTGCTTTATAGTACATATTAAAATCTGGTATAGCTAGTCCACCATCCCTAGCATTTCTTTTCATTAATTCCCTTGATATTCTGGACCATTTACTCTTCCAAATGAATTTTGTTACTATTTTTTCTAGCTCTATAAGGTAGTTTTTTGGTAAACTGGTTGGTATGGCACTAAATATATAATTTGATTTAGGTAAAATTGTCATTTTTATTAGCTCAACCCAGCCACGAGCAATTGATGTCTTTCTAATTAGTTAGATCTGACTTTATTTGTGTGAAAAGTGTTTTGTAGTTGTGTTCCTACAGGTCCTGGGTTTGTTTTGGCAGGTAGATGCCCAAGTATTTTATAATGTCTACAGTAACTTTAAATGGGATTTCTCTTTCTATCTCTTGCTGTTGAATTTCATTAGAAATATACAGGAATGCCAAGGATTTATGTGGGTTTATTTTATATCCTGCAGCTTTGCCAAATTTATTTATTGTCTCAAGTAGTTTTTTACTTGATTATCTAGGATTCTCTAAGTATATCATCATATCATCAGCAAAGAGTAATAGCTTGGTCTCTTCTTTGCCTAATTTGATTCCTTTGACTTCTTTTTCTTCTCCAATTGCTGCTACTAACATTCTAGATTGAATAAGAGGTGTATAGTGGACATCCTTGTTTCACCCCTGATCTTACTGGAAATGCTTCTAGCTTCTCCCCATTACATATAATACTTGCTGATGGCTTTAAATAGATGCTACCTATTATTTTAAGGAAGGCTCCATTTATTCCTATACTTTCTAGTGTTTTTAATAGGAATGGACGTTGTATTTTGTCAAAAGCCTTTTCTGCATCTATTGAGATAATCATGTGGTTTTTGCTAGTTTTATTATTGATATGATCAATTATACTGATGGTTTTCCTAATATTAAACCATCCCTGCATTCTTGGAATAAATCCTACCTGATCAAAGTGTATTATTCTTGTGATGAGTAGCTGTAGTCTTTTTGCTAACATTTTATTTAAAATTTTTGCATCTATATTCATGAGGGAGATTGGTCTATAATTTTCTTTCTCTGTTTTATCTTTTCCTGATTTAGGTATCAGTACTGTATTTGTGTCATAAAAAGAATTTGGTAAGACTCCTTCACTAATTTTCCTGAATAGTTTATAGAGTATTGGAATCAATTGTTCTTTAAGTATTTGATAGAATTCACTAGTAAATCCATCTGGCCCTGGAGATTTTTTCCTAGGGAGTTCACTTGTTTGATTTCTTTTTCTGAGATGGGGTTATTTAAGTAATTTACTTCTTTTTTTGTAGCTATTCATCAATTTCACTAAGGTTGTCAAATTTATGTGCATACAACTGGGTGAAATAATTCCTAATTATTTTTTTAATTTCCTCTTCATTGGTGGTAGGCTCACCCTTTTCATTTTTGATACTCATAATTTGGTTTTCTTTTTTTTATCATATTGACTAAGGGTTCTATCAATTTTATTGTTTTTTTTTTTCATAAAACCAGCTCTTAGTTTTATTTATTAATTCAATAGTTTTCTTAATTTCAGTTTTGTTAATCTCTCCTTTGGTTTTCAGTATTTCTAATTTAGTATTTAATTGGAGATTTTCAATTTGTTTTTTTTTTCCTAGCTTTTCAGTTGCATGCCCAACTCATTGACCTCTCTTTTCTCTAATTTATTCATGTGTACACTCAGGGATATAAAACTTCCCATAAGAACTGCCTTTGCTATATCCCACAGATTTTGGTATGTTGTCTCATTATTGTCATTCTCTTGAATGAAGTTACTTATTGTTTCTATGATTTCTTGTTTGACCCACTCATTCTTTAGGATTAAATTGTTTAGTTTCCAATTAGTTTTTAGTCTGTCTTTCCTTGGCCCTTTATTGCATATGATTTTTATTGCATCATGATCTGAGAATGATGCATTTATCATTTCTGCCTTTCTGCACTGAATTGTGAGGTTTTTATGTCCTAGTACATGGTCATTTTTTGTGACTGTGCCATGTAACGCTGAGAAGAAGGTATATTCCTTTTTATCCCCATTCAGTTTTCTCCAGAGATCTATCATACCTAACTTTTCTAAAATTCTATTCACCTCCTTAACTTCTTTCTTGTTTATTTTGAGGTTGGATTTATAGTTCAGAGAGGGGGAGATTAAGGTCTCCCACTAGTATAGTTTTGCTATCTATTTCTTCCTCTAATTCCTTTACCTTCTCCTTTAGGAATTTGTATGCTATACCACTTGGTGCATATATGTTAAGTAATGATATTGCTTCATTTTCGATGGTGCCTTTTAGCAGGGTATAGTTTCCTTCCTTATCTCTTTTAATTAGATCAATTTTTGCTTTTTCTTTATCTGAGATAAGGATTGCTACCCCTGCTTTTCTTACTTTAGCTGAAGCATGATGTATTTTACTCCAGCCTTTTACCTTTACCCTGTGTGTATCCCTCTCTTTCAGATGTGTTTCTTGTAAACAGCATATTGTAGGATTATGATTTTTAATCCATTCTGCTATCCGCCTCCATTTTATGGGAGAGTTCATTCCATTCACATTCACAGTTATGATTATTATCTGTTTCTTTCCCTCCATCCTATTCCCTCCCCTGTTAATGCTTATATTTTTTCTCCCCTTCTCCCTTCCCCTCCTTAATAGTTTTCCTTTTGACCACTGCCTCCCTCAGTATTCCCTTATCAGTCCCCCTCCCTTTTCCTCCCTTCCCTGTTACTTCTTCCCTCCCTACTAACTACCCCACCCCCATTTCGTAGCCCTTTCCCCCTCCTACTGCCTGTAGGATATTTTTATACTTAATGAAGTATGTTATTTCTTCTTTGTACCAAGAGTGACAGGAACAAATCTCATGTGAAGCTCCTCTCCATCCCTTCTTTCCCTCTAACATGATACGTTTTGCATCTCTTCTCCATTGAGTCCTATGCTTAACTGGTTGTTATTCTCTCCTTGCACCAAACCCAATGAGGGAAAAGCTCATATAATACTCATCTCCCTCCCTTCTTTTCCTCTGCTATATTGTTTTTATGCCTCTTTGTGTGGCATAATTTACCCTTTTCCACTTCATCCATTCCTCTTCTTCCATTGCAGTCCCTTTGTAGCCCTTAATAAGATTTTTTTAAATCCTTATTTTGTGTAATTTATACTCATACCCTCTACTTGTCTATAAACAGTTTGCTCTTATTAAATAACATGGTGTGTGTGTGTGTGTGTGTGTGTGTGTGTTTCCCTTGTTTACCTTTCTGTGTCACTCTTGCATCTCGTAATTGGAGGTTGAATTTTCCATTGAGCTCTGCCTTTTTCATCAGGAAGGTCTGGAAATCTGTTATATCATTGAATGACCATCTCTTTGCCTGGAAGAATATGCTCAGTCTCGATGAGTAGGTGATCCTTGGTTGTAACTCTTTTGCCTTGCGGAAAATTGAATTCCACTGCCTCTGATCTTTCAGTGTAGAGGCTGCAAATCCTGTGCGATCCTCACTGTGGTTCCTTGATATTTGAATTGTTTCTTTCTGGCCACTTGAAGTATTTTCTCTTTTACCTGGTAGTTCTTGAGTTTGGCCATAACATTTCGAGGACTTTTCAATTTGGGATCTCTTTCAGGAAATGTCCAGTGGATTCTCTTGATTTCTATTTCACCCTCATGTTCTAGTATCTCAGGGCAGTTTTCCTTAAGGAACTATCAGAGAATGTTGTCCAGGCTCATTTTTTCATCATGGTTTTGTTAGGCCTATGATTCTCAGATTGTCTCTCCTGGATCTGTTTTCCAGGTCAGTTATTTTTCCGTTGAGATACTTTACCTCTTTTTCTAATTTTTCATTCTTGTTGTTTTGTTTGACTAATTCTTGGTTCCTCATAGAATTATTTGTTTCAATTTGGTTGATTCTAGTTTTTAGCAAATCATTTTCCTTCATTAGTTTTTGGAGCTCCTTTTCCATATCATACACTTTTCTTTTTAAGGAGCTGTTTTCTTCATTATAATGTTTTTCTAATTCTGCAATTTTGATTTTAAAAGAATTATTCATTTTGTCTTCTATCTCCCTCATTTGGTTTTCAAAGTTCCTTTTGTGCTCATCTAGGGGAGCTTTCTGTGCTTGGGACCCATTCCCTGTTGAAGTCTCAGCTGTGGGTGTGCAGTCCACATTGTCTCCCTCTGAGTTTGGCTCCTCCCTCTGAGGATATAGTAGGACGCCAGAGTCTTTGTCTTTGTAGTCTGCCTTCTACCTGTTTTGAGGCAGGGCCCTAGCCACGCCCTTCCTCTAGGATCCCAAGCCTTTACTGTAGAGGGTTTTGTCCTGGGGCAAGAGTTACTATGTTTTCAGGGTTGGGGGGGGATTGGAGCAGGCTGGGTTCACTCTGCCATCCTGGTCCTTTGAGGTCCTGATGGGGGCTTTTTAAAAATTTCTGGGCTATAAAGTCCCAGGAGTATTTGCTGTCCTGGACAGGGGCCCTGCATTTGGTTCTTCCCTTGCTCTTTCCAGTCCCAGCCCTTTGGTGATAGGCCTGGTAATGGCCCTTGTGGTTGGTGGGATGACTTGCCCCTCTCGTTGAGCAGGCCTCCTCCCAGCCTGCTTCTTCTCGCTGTGCCTTCCCGACCTGCCTCTGTGCCCACCTCCCGCGCCTTCGCTTCCGGGCCTGCCTGCTAATATTCTTCTTATTTTCCTCTCAGTCTCCAATTTCACATGAGGGAGTGGACATGACAGTTGTTTAGGAAACATCCTTTTGCTTCTCTGGCAAAGCTTTGGGTAGTTGGGATTCTTTTCCTTCTCACATTGTACTCTCTAGGTCTTCCTCCTGCACTGTTATAATAACTACTACCTCTTCTCCCTCTTGCAGTTTATCCTGTATTTCTTTCTGTGGTTCTTGCAGCGTGACTTTTTTTGTTTCTGTTTCCTCCATCATTTTAGACTCAATGTCTTCCTTGTCTTTTAGAATGGTCACTCTTGCTTTTACTTGTTTCCTCCATCAGTTTAGATGATGTGTCCATAGCAAATTGTTAGAGAGAGAGTGTGTGTGTATGTGTTCAGCCCTCCATTGTCTCTTATGAGTGATATTTACCTGATGCCCATTCTATCACCTCTTTTCCTATGTTATATACTTTTCTTATCATACACCCCAATTTTGAGAAATAGCAAGCTCCGCTCCATTTCTTCATTCCACTCCATGGTATTCCTTTTGCTGTCTTTTCCCTTTCCTCTCTTAAAACTCTCAGAATAGAACTAATCTATCCCCAGGTCCTCCATTGTTGCTTTTTTCTTTCAACTCCCTTACCCATCTTTGAAGACATTAAGATTCTGAAGACCTGTTTCTTCTCTCACTATTAGAATATTATCACTACATCATCGTACAGCCTCTTGTAATTGCTCAAATAAGTTTACCTTTCTAGGTTTCTCTGGACTCTTATGTTCATATTGCAAAATTCCTATTCATCTATGGTCTGTTTATCAGAAATTTTTAAAAGTCCTCTATTCCAAAAAAGGTTTACTTGACCACTTTAGGATTCTACTAAATTTTGTAGGGTAAATTGTCCTTGATTGTAAACCTTTTATCTTTAGTCTTTGGAAATACTGTATTCTAAGCTCTCTTCCTCTTGTCATAGAAGCCACCAAGTCTTGTGTGATCCTAACTGGTTCCTTGGCATTCGAACTGCTTCTTTCTGGTGTTTGCAATAATTTTTCCTCTGTTTGGGAGCTCTAGTTTTTGGCTATGATATTCTTGAGACTTCTTTTATGGTTTCTTTTAGGATTCTTCCTAATCTTCACTTTTCTTTCTGGTTCTAATAGATTTGGGCCATCTTTATGAAGTCTTGAAATATAGTTTTCAGGCTTTTTAAAATCAGTTTTCAGGGAGTACAGTGATTCTTAAATTATATTCCCTTGACTTGTTCCCAAGGTTAGTTGTTATTTATAGCAGACGTCTTAAATTTTCTTAAGTTTTTTTCATTTTGTTCTAACATTTCTCATTGTCTCATGGAATCATTGATTTCTTTTTGGTTTGTTCTAGTTTTCATAGTCCGTCATTTGTTATTCTTCCAATTCTTATCTCTAGTACTTTTATTATAGTTTTATCTTCTGCTTCATTTCTTCTCTATTGCAATCCTTGTAGAAAATACATGTTTTTCTCCTTCTAGTCTCACCTTACAGTTATGGAATTGGAGTTACTGTCTCTCAGATTCGATTCGAGAACAGCTCTGGATCTAAAGCCATTTTTATACTGATCAAGGTCATCTATACATCATCAAGGTTTGCTCATCACTGCAACTTGAGTTCCTGAATTGGGGCTCTGTGCCAGGATGAGTCTTCACTTCTTATTGTGCTTTGGGCTGAGGTGGTCTTCTTGACTTGATTTTACCTTGGTTCCCCGGGTTCCTTCCTTACATTCACCTTTAGGACTTAGGCCTCTTGGATCTTTGAGATTCAGAGTACTGCTTCTTCAGGACCCTTTTTAGCTTTTTAGGACAGAATGCTTAGGACTTTTGAACCCTGCCTGCCTGAACTGCCCCAAACTGCTGCAGCATTCTGGTTGTTGCCATGCTCTCCCAGCACTGCTGCTGCCTAAGGGCCCAAGCATCCTGGGGCTTTCTCAGGGAGGCTTCCACTCTTGGTTCCTCTAAGCAGAGAGTCTTGCAGACGTGAGCTGAGAGACTATGGGTTTCTTAAAGGCACATATTTTTCTTTTGCCTATGAGCTACTGGTTGATTTTCTGCCCAGTTTTGGGGTTGAAGAAATCACTCTAGTTTATAATTTATTTTCTTGATCATTATTCTGCCTCGTGTGAATTTCAGGTTTTTACTGTGTAGAGGGAGTTGGGAAGCTTGCCTCTCTCCAGGCAGCCACTGTGACTCAGAATCTCCTGTTGATAGATTCTTGTGACTGCTTTTGATGTTTTGCCACTTTTGCCTGACTACCATCCTCATCCTCTTAATACTTATTTTGGAATGAATTAGTAGAAGGGTAAAATACTGGAAATAGCCCCTCTTGCCAGTTCATTTAACCTCTCTGACCTTTGGTTTCCCTGCTTGTTTAATGAAGATGGAGTACCAGAGCTGTTTCCCCAAAGAGAGTTGTGAGCTTCTAATGAGGCCGTGGAAACAAAGCACTTTTTGGGTGGGTGCACTATAATAGGAATGGCATTTAAAGATCCCCCTGTATTGGCTTGGTTTTCGGATTGATTGTGTTAAAACCCAGAGCTTGTGAATCCCACTTGTGGGATGGACTTGTTGATGTGAAAAGATTGTTGATGTGAAAAGAGAGGGCTGAACTGGGAGGAGCTAGTGACGTAAATTTGGAGAGACACAAGAAAAGAGAGAGGCAGAAGAACTTTTTGGAAGCAGCACCTTGGAGGCAGAGAGAGACAGAGAGGATTGCTGAGGGCCAGTTTGAATTGCCCAGGACTTTTGAGACCTGCCCCCGGAGCTGCCAAGGACTGAGGAGACATGGCTGTTATGCTGGTACTTTGTCTGTCTGTTTTGATGTTGTTTTGCCAGATTTGTCCACTGGTGAAAGACAGTCCTGTTGTTGCAGAGGCTTTGGAACCTTGCTGTTGGTTCAGAGCTCCTGAGACTGTTCTGCAGACAGAGAGTGAATTGCGCCCGCTGGTGAAGGCCAATGCTGTTGTTGCAGAGGTACTGGAACCTGGCTGTTGCTTCAGAAGCCCTGAAGAAGGATTTTCTTGTTGTATGTTTACAGAAATCCTGGAAGAGGGTTTTGCTAATTTTTCAGGAGTCCTAGGACTGTTCTGCAGACAGAGAATGAATTAATGAAGACACTGGCAATGTATCTTGTGGCCTTGCTAAGCTCTGCCTTCCCAGGAACAAAGATTGCTGAGAACTTGCCTTGGGTCAAGATGAAGAAAAGACCTCTCTTTGGGTATTAAATGCTGTGCTTAAGCTTGTTGTAACTCTGGGGTAGATTCAATTGTAATCCAAGGGTGGGGAACTTTTGACTTTTTTGTGCTCTGTGATTGAACAAATGAATGTACTTTACTTATGATTGGAAACTAATCTCCATTTGAAAAGAGGGGCTTTGTGATGGACTAAATGAATGTGTACTGACTAGGGGTGGAGAAGTATTTATTTAGAAGAGGGACTTTGTGATTGATTAAATGAATGTAATGTCCAGGGGTGGGGTAGTACTTGATTGAATTACACTTGGTAAATGCTGTATTTTGAATTATGCTATATGTTGATTCTCTCTGTTCTTAGTTTGTCACTGAATAAAATGGAGAGCACCTATGCTGGTATTTTGAACCTTGGGAAGTTGTCTTTGCTTGGCATTACATGCAGGTAGCCAGAGTGCTGGGCGTAGAGTAAGAGACTCATCTTCTCAAGGTCAGATCTGGCCTGAGACACTAGCTGTGTGATCCTGGACAAGTCACCAAATCTGTTTGCCTCAGTTTCCTTATCTGTAAAATGACGTGGAGAAGGGAATGGTAAACCACTCCAGTATCTCTTCCAAGAAAGCCACAAATGGGGCCATGAAATGTCAGACATGACTGAAAAATGACTGAACTGAAGACAAAGTGCTTTAGAGGCAGAAGACTTGGGTTACTATCCAGATTCTGTGTCACCTTCGACCACATTTGTGAAATGATGGGGTGAAAGTAGACCTACAAGATGGCTTCCGTCTCTAAATATATGACCTCATGATTCTGTGAACTTTAAAGTGTCATTCAGGGTCTCCCCAGAGATTAAGACTTTGGGGAGATCCTGTATAAATGTGAATTTATATTTTTGTTCATACAAGAAAACAGACTCATCAATGTGAAGTGACCTTCTCAAAGTCTCTAGTAAGCATTGGACCTGCTACTGGAACCCAAGTTTCCTGACTGTCCAATATTTTTTCTAGACCACTGTACTGTTCTTGACTTATAAATGACTGTATAGATAGACCCAGACTTTGGGTGAGGGTTAGCAATACAGGATTGAACAGTCAGTCATCAGCATAGAAACCACAGTTAAAACACAGGCAGTCTCAGTTCACTAAAAAAGAGACTTCTGGGCCTGAGCATTGGGCATTACCCACACCTTAGGGGATGGGAAGGGAGAACTGATGGGACACATTCTTACTAGACTGCTATAAAGAACAACAAAACCATGTGAACAATAAAAATAGGAGGTAAAGTGAGAAAGTCATAAGGTCCTAGGTCACGTTGATTCGTGTTTTAAAGGGCCTCCTAACAATCCTTTAAGGAAGGCAGTTATGATTCCCATTCTACAAATAAGGAAACAGGTTTACGGAGAAGGAAGGGCACTGCTCAGTAACACAACTGCTAAGTATTCTGGACAGAGCTTGAAGCCGTGTGTTCTGAGTGCAGGATAGCATGTATTCTCCACTGTGCTACTCTGACTTTGCCAGTTGAGGGCCTGTTGATGTTGTTAAGAAGCTGGGCACATCTGTTAGTGGATTTGCAAGTCATGTCCCTGTCTGTCCCTTACTGACACTGATTTAGTTCCATGCTGTGAAGAAAGAAGATATTGTAAATGTGGTAGTCACAGGCAAAAATTTTGCTTGCTGTTGCATATGCCTATGGATTAGTTAGCAATAAAAGGAGTATTTTGTTGCAAAGAAATGAATGAGGAAATGTGCATTCATTCTCATGGCGTACTTTTGCTCTCTTCCCAAACTTAACAACTTTGCCTGTGTGCATCCCACATAGCCACTGATTGAGCCACTAGGCAGTGTAAGAAGTAGCTTCTTTACTCAGGAACCTCATAGTTCCATAGGGAAATAAGCCATACACAAAAATAGTGTCAGTGTTCTTCCTGGCGTGTTGCCTCCACTTCACCCCTGGGCCCACCCTGGGCCCTGATAGGTGTACTTTTGCCTTAGAGTGACCAGAACCAAGCTGACGCCTCAGCTTCTATCTCCCTCCCACCTACCTTCCTCTTCTTCAGAAGAACATAAGCTGCTTGAGACTGGGACTAGGTGCTTGTAATGTAATGCCAAGGAAAGGCAACTTCCCAAGGTTCAAAATACCAGCATAGGCGCTCTCCATTTTATTCAGTGACAAACCAAGAACAGAGAAGATCAAAACATGACATCATTCAAAATACAGCATTTACTAAGGGTGATTAAATAATCTCCAAGGACTACCCCACCCCAGGACCTTCCAATCATTCAATCAATTACGAAGTCCCTGTTCTAAATACTACTCCACCCCTAGGCTGTACCTTCATTTAGTCCACCACAAAGGCCCTCTTCTCAAATGGAGATTAGTTTCCAATCTAAGTAAAGTACATTCATTTGTTCAACCATAGAACACAAAAAGGTCAAAAGTTCCCCACCCCTGGATCACAATTGAATCTACCCCAGAGTTACATCAAGTTTAAACACAGCACTTAATACCCAAATGGAGGTCTTTTCTTCATCTTGACACGAGGCAAGTTCTCAGCAATCTTAGTTCCTGGGGAGACAAGGCTTAGCAAGGCTACAAGATACATTGCCAGTCCCTTCATTAATTCATCCTCTGTCTGTAGAACAGTCCTAGAACCCCTGAAAACATTAGCAAAACCCTCTCCCAGGATTTCTGTAAACATACAACAAGAAAATCCTTCTTCAGGGCTTCTGAACCAACAGAAAGGTTCCCAGACCCCTGCAACAACAGCACTGTCCTTCACCAGTGGACAGTATTCACTCTGTCTGCAGGACAGTCTCAGGATCTCTTAGCCAGCAGCCAGGTTCCAGGACTTCTTCAACAACAGGACTGTCTTTCACCAGTGGACAAATCTGGCAAAACAACATCAAAACAGACAGACAAAGTACCAGCAAAACAGCCATGTCTCCTCAGTCCTTGGCAGCTCAGGGGGCAGATCTCAAAAGTCCAGGGCAATTCAGAGTGGCCCCCAGCAATTCTCTCAGTCTCTCTCTCTGCCTCCACGAGGTGCTGCTTCCAAAAAGTTCTTCTGCCTCTCTCTTGTCTCTCCAAATCTATGTCACCAGCTCCTCCCAGTTCAGGACTTTCTTTTCACATCAACAAGTCCCTCCCACAGGTGGGATTAACAAGCTCTGGGTTTTAACACAATCAGTTTGAAAACCAAGCCAATACAGGGGGATCTTTATATTCCATTACTATCACAGTGCTTGGTTGTAATTGTCTTCCAGCACTTAGCCCCATTCTTGACACACACTAAGCCCTTCAACAAATGTTCTGTCTGTCTGTAAGAAAGGATACAAGGTGAATAAGCAACCCAACCTGCTGGAGTCGTTAAAGAAGGCTTCATGGAAAAGATGGCGTTAGAGCTGAACCCTGGGGACACATGGGATCTTCAAAGGTATCTCAGGCCTAGGAAATGGTGTGGATAAAAGTATATATGCCTGAGGAAAAAGGGTTCCTTCTAGGAGGATCTATGGAGTGTTGTGTTACACAGCCCAGATCTTAGGATTCTAGAATGTGAGAGCTGAAGGAGAATGATTTCCCCAAGGTTTCGTGTAGAGTTAGTAGTAGAGTAAGTCAAGCCAAGAAGCATTTATTAAACACTTACTGTGTGCCAGGTGTTAGACTAAGCCCCAGAGATATGGAAAGAGGCAAAAAAGAGTCCCTGCCTTCAGACAGCAAGGAAATAACTGTGAACAAGCATCCTCTAGATGGGATAAATGGAGTAGCTTCAGAGGGAAGGCCCTGGGATGAAGGAGAACTGAGAAAGGCTTCTTGCAGAAGGTAGCGCTCTAGCTGAGACTGAAGGAAGCCTGCAGACGGATATGTCATTAGAATCCAGGTGTCCTGAGTCTGACTGTACAGTGTGTTCCAGGCTAGTAGGAAAGTCAGTGAAATATTACAGAAGAGTGCTGGATTGAGAGGAGAGGTGGAAGACCTGGGGGCTCCTTGCCACTTTGCCACTCACTCTGTGTCTTGGAGCAGATATCCTTCCCTCACTGAGCCTCAGTTTCCTCATTTGTAAAATGATACAGTTGGAGTTCTCATGGCTCTAGTGATCTAGGCACCTGTGATCTCTGTGTTCCCTTTAACCTCTGACATTTTCTGATCTATTTAGTATAATTCAGTCCCAAGTTTAGAGCTGAAAGGGATGTTAAGAGATGAGCTAATGCTTTTCCAACATTTTACAGATAAGGAAACTGAGGCCCTGGAGATTAAAAAAGTTTACCAAAGTTATAGCTAGTAAGTAACAGAGTTGGGATTTGAACTCTTGATTCAGATTCCACCACACTGCTAACATTCCACCCAAATGAAAGGAGATTTCGGATACAGACCAAAGCTCCTCTCCAATCTTTAGTGTTCAAGGTTCTTAGTTATCTCAGTTGACATAATCCTGTTGACATCAAAAGTTAAAGGAATGTAATTACTTAAGCAAGAGATATCACTAGCTTTGTTTCCTGATGGGATCCAGGCAAGTCTTCCTTTTTTCTTACCCAAATTTGAAGAAACATAGCATTACATTTTCGGTAACGAACTCTGGTATTTTCACCTTTTGTCCCAGTCTGGCCCAGAGAGTTGTCCTTAGAGAATGATTCATTTTGCAAGGGCAGTTCTGTAGTAGATACTGAAACTTGGGGAGTCCTGGATTCCTGCTTCAGCGGAGCCCGTGTTCTAATTGGCAGAAGTACTTTTCCTGGGATCATTTTTTTAAAAAAGCCTATTAGGAATGGGAGTGAGAGAGTATAACTTGAAGGGAGGGGGAAGTTCCTGCCCAAGGAGGGAGGAAAACTTAAAGCTTGGCATCTTTTGAAAGGAAAGGGAAAAAAGAGGCATGAATAATTGGAGAGTGGTATCCTTGCCCTGTTGGTTATGACAGGGAAGGGAGGCGGGGAGTATGGGAGCCTCCGGGCTGACTAGGAGTGCAAGCAGCTTGAGGAATTGAGGGCGGCTATGCGCCTTAAGCCTGGGGGCTGGCAGCTGTCCACGGTGCTGAGCTGGATTCTGCTACCCTGCCTGTCCCAGCAGCAGCTTGTCCTTGGCCCAGGAGGGCTACTGGAGCTGCAGCCAAGGGATCCAGGCCAGAAATTACTCTCCTTTCCTTCCCCTTGCCTCAGCGCGGAAACAGAATGGACTGAGGGCGGGGATTAGGGGAGGCAGCAGTGGTTTGGCAGCAGCGGCTGAGAGAGCCTCTCGGGTAGCCAGCCCAGGCAGCCCCCAAATCTGAACCAGCCCCTAAGCCAGGAGTCCCTCCCCTGGTGAGTCCCAGCAAGTATGGGCAGACATATGGAGTGGGGGGGGGGGCAGTGTTTGGTGAATGGAAGGAAGCAGGGGGATAGTCTTGGCTTCCTCCCCATTTCATTTCTAGTTCTGTAAGGCTTGGGGTAATAGAGAAGGGGGTGGGGGAGGTGAAGGTGCTACCCAAGTCTCTACTGCTTCCACCCATGGTAATGTTGTAGCCTGGTCAGGGTAAGTGGGAAGGATGGGGGAATATCTCCTCGGGGCATCTTGAGACAGGTTTAGTCCCTGGGCTGCCATCATAGAGGATATCCTTTACCACCTTAGCGCAAAGGACTGGTCCCAGAGTAGCTTCACTCGCTGTCTGGTTGTTGCTCTGGACAGAGGCCATCTCTTAGGAGCCAAATGGCTCAGGAATATTAGAGAGGCTTGAAGGCAGACACACCTTCCCCACCCATTTCTCCAGTCCCGGCTCAGGCATTTGAATTACAGGCTATGTGATGAGGTGGGGAGGGGGGGGAGCACTTTGACTCCCACAGCCAGACCCAGGAACTGGACAGTGAAGTGAACACAGAGGAGCTTCCATGTACTGCGAGTGTGTGTGAGTGACTGTGTGTGTCTGTGTTTTCCCAGCACGCAAAGGTGATTTAAAAACTCTGAGTGGTATCTGCCATAGGAAAAGAGATTCTCGAGTCGGGCTTCCAGCCTCTGAGTAAGCAGTTCTGGGTCACACTGGGAAGCTGCACAACCAGAGAAGCCCTGAGCCCCCCAAGTCCCCCCAAAGCTGCCCCCTCCTATCTTGGAGCATCCGGCCAGGGGGGATATGTGCTTAAACTTCATGGGTCACCTCTGCCTCCGAACCCACCCGAGTACGGTCCCCATCTCCATCACCTGGCAAGGTCAGACTCACAGACAGGATATCTGAATGCTGTTGTTTGACAGAGGGCTGAATGGGTTGGGGCAAATGCAGAAAAGAAGGACAGAGGGGTCCTCTATCCAGTAGGGGCAGTAAGGATGGTAAACTGAGGTGTATCCAGGGTCCGTCTAGCTAAATGTGAATGGAACTTCATTCTCAAGGTCCTAAGAGAGCTGTAATCTCTGTGTCATCTTGTTTTGTGAAATGCAATTTGAGTTCAGTGGAAACGATTCTGGCAAGGACCATCTGTTATTTCTTGGATGATTCCAAGATGCTGAATAATGGAAATGAAATTTAAAAGATTTGTAAGATTATATACTGGTTCTGAGGTTAGTAGGAATTACTTAATGTTGCAGTGCCGGCAGAAATAAAGGCCAAGATTCTATTAAAATAACTCATGTAAAGCAAACTGCTTAGGAGATCTGTCCTGTTTATCATGCTCCAGTTTGCAGAAGAAAGTACCAGGGGGGAAAGAAAAGGAGACATGGTCCCTTCCTAACCTTTCAAATGAAGGTGGGAAACCAGCTCATCTGCCAGATTAAGCTTTTTTGGCCAGCTTTTTAACCATTTAGCCACTTTTTTTCAGTCAGAAATATGGGGATTGGTGGTATTAGAAGCATCTTGTATTTTTTTTTAACAGTCCAGTGAGCTTCCTTGGGAAAGGGTGTTCTGTATTAATAATTATCTGTTTGCTTGAGTTTAACATGCCTAAAACTTGCATGCCAACTTGTTCAAAGGTTTCATTTTTTTAAAGAAAAGATCAAGAAGTTAAAAGATTAAATTCTGTTCTTAGGGTTATTAAACTTTGCTATGAAAATGTGTAATACTGTTGGGTGAGAGTGGTCTCGTGTGTTTACTACTTTGTTCAATTCTAGAATCATTGATAATGAAAAAATTTTTCATAATTGAATGATGTTTCTTGGGTTAGTGTCTTGGTTTTTTGGGGGGAGGAAGGGCAATTGGGGTTAAGTGACTTGCCCAAGGTCACACGGCTAGGTGTGTGTGTGTGTGTGTGGTAAGTGTCTGAGGCTGGATCCAAACCCAGGTCCTCCTGACTCCAGGGCCGGTGCTCTATTCACTATGCCACCTAGCTGCCGCTAGTGTCTTGGTTTTTAAAGCATGTGCCAAGCCTGGGTTGCATTTAGGAACACTGGAATCTTGCTTTAGGGGTCTTAGAACATAGAACATAGGTCCCTTCCAATTCTAATATTCTTAGAACATAGAATAGAGAATATCCGGTTTGCAAAACATAGGCTTATAGAATGGTAGACCTGAAAGAGGCCTTTAGAACATGTAATGTTAAAGCTAAAATAATGTAATAATAAAATATCCATATTATAAAAGGTCTTAAAATGTGAGACCATAGAATGTTATTATCTGGAAGGGAACCTGGGGAGCTTCAATATTATGGAATCTGTCACTATTTTCATCCAAAGTTTAAGTTACTTAAAACTTCCTTAATAATTAAGTTGGGTTCAAATTCACTTCTGTAGCTGAAGGAAAAGATACCATTTGGATCTTAACTCTGTAAGGTAGGACCAGGTATTAGATCTGTCTTATTGTATCTGTTATTAATGCCAGGTTTTTTTTGAACATTTATTGATATCACTTTCATTTTCAAATATATCACATCTATCCCTCCCATCACTACTTATTGAGGCATCTTTTGAAACAGAGAAAAAGGAAAATAATCAGTTCAACAAAACTAACCAAGACATCAACTAAAGTCTGCACAGAGAGGAAAGAGGAGCTTTTTCACGCCTCTTCTCTAAGATGAAGCTTATTTATAATTGCGATTGTTTAGCTTTGTGGCTTTGTTGTTGTGGTGGTTTTCATTTACATTTTTGCAGTATCTGTGGGTTGGTTTTTTGGTTCTACATCGTTCATTTTACATCAGGTTGCATAAGTCTTCTCATGTGTCATTGAATTCTTCACACTCGTTTTATATGGCACAGTGAAATCACATTGATTCGTGTCACTCAGTTTATTGTACCATAAATAGTGTGTTAGTATACTTCTCTTTAATGCTAGTTTATTTTAAACACATGCATATATACACACATATGCATATATATGTATACACAGATACATAGATAGATAGTGTGTCTATGTATAAGTTTTTTTAAAAAACCCATTAGATCTTTGCTACATGGAATACCTCCACATGACTTGACTGACCTTAGAATTGTAAGTGGGTATATATCATGTCAGTTGGGCATGTCAGTTCCCCTCTCTTGGCCTTCCCTTCCTCTTCTGTAAAATGATAGGCTTGGCCTTGAGAACCTCTTGAGGTCCTTTGTTACAATAATGTTCCATGGGTCTTTGTGTCTTTAACACCTGAAATTGAACAAAATGTTCTGCTTGTGGTAAATGCTTAAGAAATGCTTGTAGAAAGTGAGACCACGGGACAGCTTTCATATAGGTGAAGGTGAGAGACAGCCCAAACCAGTGATGGGGCACTTGGTGGGAGATTCCAGTTGGAAATAATTTTTTTTCAAAGGTATAAATTAGAGAAGACATGTACTGTTGTGGAGAAAGCAACCTCTGGACCCAGGATACTGTGGGTGTGGGTTCAGATATAACCCCTAATTATCTGGGTAGACAGAGTGGGATCATTGCACATCCCCATCTCTTTAGGTATCACATAGGGATAATCCAGTTTGCACTGTCTGTTTCACAGGGTTTTGTTGGCAAAAGGTGTTTGGTAAGGAGAATGATATGGACTGGGATAGGGGCTGAGCTCCTAGGTGCTCATGTAAGTAGATGTCATCACTGGCCTGAGAAAGTCACCCAGAATGTGAGGAGACCAGTTGACTTGCTCAAACAACTGGTATGAATCACAGACAGGATTTGAGCCCGGGTCTTCCTGGCTTTGAGACTGGCTATCCATCATGTGAGGTTCTGTCTCTATGATTAGATTATCCTTATAAATTACTGTATAAATGAGCTCTTATTATTTGAGAGTCTGGCATGGTAATTAAATTTTGATTTTATAATTACTCAATGAAAAAAATACCTATTTTCTTTCCTTCCTTCTCTATTCCCCCTCCCATTAAACAGACTTATAAATAGTATATATAGTCAAAAACTAATTTCTACACTAACCAAAAGAGATGTATGTCTCAGTCTGCACACTAAACCCACCACCTCACTCTCAGGAGGTGAGTAGTGTGTTTTATTTTGAGTCTTCTGGGAGTGTGACTGGTCAGTGATGTGATCAGGTTCTTAAGTCTCTCAGTTTGTTGTGGGCTACAAATTGTTCTAGACCTAGAAGTGGTATTGGTCAAAGTACATACACAGTTTAGTGACCATTTAGGTGTGGTTCTAAAATGCTTTCCAAAGAGACTTAATCAATTCAGGCACAGTTCCACCAACAGTGCATTAATGTATCTGTTTCCCTGCATTTGTCATTTTTTTCTTTTTCTGTCAATTTTGCCAATCTGAGGAACTCAGAGTTTTAATTTGATTTTAATTTGAATTTGCATTTCAATATTCTTTAGTAACTTGGAGCATTTTTACATAACCTTTTATAGCTTGGATTTTTTTCCTCCGAAAAATTGCCTGTTCATGTCCTTTGACCATTTATTAAATGGGTAATGGCTCTCAAAGATTCTTATAATTTGTTCTTTTTATGTCTTAGAAAAAAATGAGACCCTTTTCGGAGAAAATTGCAACAAAGATTTTTTTTCTCCCAATAAACTACTTACCTACTAATTTTAGCTGCATTGGTTTTGTTTGTCCACAAACTTTTAAATTGTAAATAATTTAATTAATAATAATCTCTTCTTGCTTCCCTGCCCTTCTTTTCTCTTCCTTCCAGGTGCAAATTCTTACTTTTTATTTCCTTTTAATTCCCCCTTCAAGATCTATCTTCTGTGGTTTTGTTTTGCTTATGACTAAACCCCTGCTAATCCTATCCTTCCTATTGTTACCTTTCTCTCCCTCCCCTTATTTTCCTACCCAGCTAGGTGTTTGTATATATGTGTGTTCTTTTTCATGTTGACCATGAAAGTGAGGTTCACGTGTCTCCTGCTTCTCCCACCCCTTTTTTCTTGTTTGTATAGTCTTCTGCTTGCACACCAGAATTGTTAAATAATTTCTTCTATCCTTTTTTTAAACCTCCTTCCCTCTCCAGTTCCTTTCTTTTTTTTAAGTTCAAAGAACCATAACAAAATAGGTGCACGTGGGGCATAGTGGGTAAGATTGCTGAGCTTAGAGTTAGGAAGACCTAAGTTCAAATGGGGTCATAAAGAATTTGACATGACTGAAATGATTGAATACAACAGAAAACATGTATCATCTGTTAGAATTTGAAACTTTCTTCCTTTATGATTGGTGGGGGCTTCCTCCCTTTTGTGTTTATTCTTTCAAAAGCTCATATATCTTCCCATCTTTATATGTTTATATTTCAAAAGCTCATATATCTTCCCATCCTTAAAAAGCCCTCCCTTGATCTGACCATCCCCACTAGTTGTCATTTTATGTATGCCTCTCCTCTCTTTCCTGACCAAACTCCTTGAGAAAACTGCTGTGGTGTCTTCAGTTCCTCTCCTTTCACTCTTTTCTAAACCCTTCTTTAGTCTGGCTTCAAATTTTGTCATTCAGTTGAAACTGCTCTCTCTCCAAAGCTGCCAATGATCTCTTAATTGCCAGATCTAATGGATTTAATTTAATCCTCATGCTTTTGACTTTTTTGTAGCCTTTGACACTGTTGAGCAACCTCTGATCCTGAATATTCTTTCCTCTCCAGGTTTTCATGACACCGACCTTTCTTTATTCTCCTCCCTCTTTGGCTGATCCTTCTCCTTCTCCTTCCCTAGATCCTCCCCCAGATCATCCCCAAAAAGAGGTCATGTGGCCTCTTCTCTCTACTTCACTTGGTGATCTCCTCAGTGCCCATAGATTCATCTTTATGCAGATGATTCTTAAATCTGTTTATTCAGCCCCAACCTCTCTTCTGCATCACCAACTGCCTGCAGGTCATCTTGAACTAGATGTTCTGTAGACATCTTTTTAAAAAAATTTAATTTTATTGATACACAATTTTTACAGCCACAAAATTTCTTCCAAAATTCTCTTCCCCTCTCCCTATCAGAGAGCCATGCCATATAACAAATACTTTTTTTTTAAGAAAAAAAGAAGAGGAAAAAATTATCAAAACTGATCAAAACACTGAAAAAGTCTGAAAATATATGCAATGTTCCACATCCATGGACCTCCTAACTCTGAAAAAGAGGCTAGAGGCTAGAAGCTGGAAGCATGAATGGACAAGCATCTATTGAATGTTTACTGTGTTAAGCCCTACATTAAGCCCTAAGTATATGTAATAATAATAATTCTAGTGATAGTAAGTTAGCATCTTCATAGCACTTTAAGGTTTGCCAAGTGCCTTATAAATATTACCTCATTTAATTTTCTCAACAACCCTGGGAAGCAGGAGCTATTATTAGCCCTGTTTTACAGATGAAGCTAAGTGACTCATGTAGTTATACAGCTAGTGGATGCCAGATTTGAACTTAGATCTTCTCGTTTAAGAATGCAGCATTCTGTCCATTCTGCCACCTTACTGTCTCTGAAAATAGAACAAAGCTAAAATCCCTGTTCTCAAAGGGCTCACACTCTAATTAGAAGAGACAAAGCATTAAGGAAAGTGAAACTGCAGGCCAAATGGAAAAACCCAGCAACCCTAATAGTGCAGGGTTCTTGGGTTATATCGGTATGTCAGATGACAGTGCCATCCATGTATAGGGAGGGATGTAAAGGCAGGACTTGATTCTCGGGCTCGTAGGAGGTAAGGAGCTAGTTTCAGGACAGCTGGTGATGCCTGGTAACCCTCTGTCTCAGGGGAAGCAAGCTCTTCAAGCTATTTAAGCAGCCTAGATGGATTCTGGGTGATGCTGGCTTGAGGGAAGGACTAACAGGGGGAAGGTAAATGGAAAAGATGCCTCCTGCAGTAGTGAGGGGAGTACAGCCCCAGTGGTCGTTGGTTTTCTGCCTGGTCCTAGATGATCTGGGGGTAGGGCAGGGCACAAGAGGGTAAGGCCAAGGGGAAGTCAGCAAGCATCGATTAATACCATGAGCCAGGCACTGTGCTAAGCACTGGGGATATAATTTGTTGTTGTTTTCAGTAGTTTTCAGTCACACATGACATTTCGTGGCCCCATTTGGGGTTTTTTGGCAAAGGTACTAGAAAAGTTTACCTTTTCCTTCTCCAGTTCATTTTACATATGAGGAAACTGAGGCAGACAGGTTGAAGTGACTTGCTCAGGGTCACACAGCTAGGAAGTGTTTGAGGCTGAATTTGAACTCATGAAGATGAGTCTTCTTAAGCCCAAGCTCAGCACTTTGTGCACTATGGCACCTCCTAGCTGCCCCTAGGTGATACAAAGGAAGACCAAACAAGAACAAGAAGAGTCTCTGCTCTCAACCAGGGGCAGGTTCCTCTGACTTAGCAGGTCTCCAGCCATCAGCGATGCCCCCGTGTCAGAAGAAGGGGCCGGGGGGCAAGCAAGTAGAAGCAGCTTCACTAGAATTTGAATACACTTCTGGGGTCCCCTGTTGAAGGTTTGGCTGGCACTATACCCCTTCGAGACTATGCTACCCTTTCATTTGTTATTTCCTTTCCCGGATAGTCCCTAACATTCATTTTAATATCTTAGAATTTTGTCAAGATTTTTGGTCAGTTTTACTGGCTGATAGTTTTCAAATTCTAATCTTCCATTTTTAAGTCGGAACCCTTTCCCTTTTCTAGGCCCCTAAGCACTTCTGTTCTCCATGGTTTTTCAAAGACCACTGATAATAGCCCCCAACCACATCCACTAGTGCTTCAGGTTCTTTCCCCAAACACATGAAGTGTCTCCTATGTGCTCGGCATTGAAGAAGTTCATCTGGCCCTGGTGACATGTCCAGGGGGAGCTCAGGAATCTGCTTGCTCCCCTCACATTTCCTATTCTAAGCTGATCTCACTTCTCTAGCTTAAGTAATAGTTAACTCTTAGAGTGGTGACAGTTCTCGCTTGTTGTTTCTTCCATTCTCCAGCCACCCAACAGATACCTGATGTTCCCAGCAGTGTGTAAGTCGTGAAGGGCCTTCGACCCTCCAGAGTATCTCTTGGAGAAGAATTTGTGTCATGAAATTGAATTTTGCAGAAGCTCCCAACTTCTCTAACTCAGCTCCTTCCTCACCTGACCCGTCCTCCTCCACCCTCCCCCAGTCACTTGGGTTCTCTCCTCAGATCACTTAAGCTCTGGAGGAATGGGAGATGAAGTTAGGGAACAGGAAAGAATGGCAGCAGTTCTAGTCTCATCCAGTGCCCTGCCTGGTGCATAAGTCCCCACCAGCATCACCCCTGCCCAGCAGCTGCTAGCTTCTGTTTGAACATCTATGAGGATGAGAACCCCATAGCCTCGTAAACTCTCTACCTTGTCAGGCATCTCGTTGTTCCTTCGTTTCCTAAGCAGAAATCTGGCCTGTCACTTTGCATTTTGTCTAAATTCTCCCCTCTGGAGCAACACCTTACAAACAGAAGAACAACAACTCACAGTCTTAAAAGTGTTTGATAGTTTTAAAAGCACCCATCTCCCAAGGTGGATTTTCAGGGCATGAGGAAAGAGATTTCTTTTTCGTCCTGGATTCCTCAATTCCTAGCACAAAGCTTGGGTGTGTCAAATTGAAGTGAATTTAAAAAGAGTTATTGAGTTACAGTAAGTAGTACTTGTTTCATTATTCCCATTTCATAAGCTTTTCAAGGTCACATATCTGTTAAGTGAGGAATCAGCACTTGGGCCTAGGTTTTATCATGTTAAGACCTAGGCATTGCCCGTCACACCATGGTGCCTCATAGGCCAAGCTCTGTAGCCCGGGCTCCTCTCATGTCAGCCCTCTGGATGTTTGATAACAACATGGCTGATTGGCATTATGGAAAGGCCTACATTTTGACTTTAACAAAAAGGTGCTCTCTGGGTGCCTCTTCCCTATAACATGCACCCCACAGCAAGACCCTTTCTGGTCAAGAAAGAGTAGTCAGAAACAACAATCAGTGATATTGCTCACAGCCAGCACTGCCCACCTCACTGTGCCCCCATAATTCTCTCCTCTCCTCTCCTCTCCAAGGAGGGTGGTCTGCCTCAGTCTCAGTCCTCCGGGCTTGTTTGTCATTGCCTCGTTCTCCTTTATGATCACTTAGTCAATCAATAAATGTCTATTACGTGCCTTGAAGCTCTGTGCCGAGCAAAGGCCTTCCAGGGAGCTTGCATGTTCAACCAGAGCTGAACTTCTTCATCTTTTTGTGCAATCTGTGCCCCATTGGTAATCTGGGGAAAACTCTGGACCCCTTCTCAGAAGTATATCTAAAGCAGAATACATAAAATTCATTGCAGGATTTTAAAGGAAACAAATTATGTTGAAGTCTTTTAAAAATAGTTTTAATCAAAATTTTTAAGAGTTCATAGACCCCTAATGCACCGTTGGAGTTGTTAATTAGTCCATTTTGGAAAATAATTTGAAACTATGCTCAAAAGGCTATAAAATTGTGTATGCCCTTTGACCCAGCACTACCACTACTAGGTTTATATCCCAAAGAGATTAAAGGAAAAGGATCTATCGGTACAAAAATAGTTATAGCAGCTCTTTTTGTGGTGGCAAAGAATTGGAAATCAAGGAAATGCCCATCAATTGGAATATGGATGAACAAGTTGTGGTATTTGATTATGATGGAATACTATAAGATGGAACGCTATAAGAAATGATGAACAGGAAAAAAAGGGGGGGGAGGCTAGGTGGCACAGTGAATAGAGCACCAGCCCTGGCAGGAGGACCTTAGTTCAAATCCAGCCTCAGACACTTAACACAAAATCTAGCCGTGTGACCTTGGGTAAGTCATTTCACCCCAATTGCCCTCCCCAAAAAAGCAAAAAAAGAAATGAACAGATGGGTTTCAGAAAAACCTAGGAAAACTCATAGGAACTGATGCAAAGTGAAGTGAGCAGAACCAAGAGATCATTGTACATGGTAACAGGATTGTTATAACGATGATCACATGTGAATGATTTTCCTGCTGTGATCAAGACAATGATTTAGATGATTCCAAAAGGACCAGGATGAAAAATGCTATCCACCTTCAGAGAGAGAGAATTGATGAATGAACTCTGAGTACAGATAAAAGTTTATTTTTAAAACTTTATTGTGTGTGTTGTATGTGTTTAAAGCTGGCTTATATGGAGATGTTTTACAGTACTTCACATGTATAATCGATATATTGCTTGCCTTCTCAAAGGGGTAGGGGAGGAGCAAGGGGGAAAATTTGGAACTCAAATTTTTTTTTACATGTAATTGGTAAATATTAAACAAAAGTTTATTTTTTTTTAAAGAGTTCAGAGACTTCAGGTGAAGAACCCTTGGACTAGATAGAGACAATGTGTTCACAGATCGGGATTTATAGGCTTTATATCAGATGGGTACCTAGTTATTTAGGGGGGCTCTCATACCTGGAAGTGTGGAAGGAAAGGCCCCGTGAGGAAGCCAACACTTGAGGTAAGTGCTGACTAGGAGCTAGGAGTTCCAAGAGGCAGATATGTAGAGAACAAGGGCACCCAGGTGGGAGACAAGCTGGGAGGCTGATCTAGCTAAGGGTAGAGTCACATGGAAGGGGGGAGGGCGGTGGCGAGGTTGTGAAGTGCTTTAAGTAATGAGCAGCCTAGTTTAGATTTTATCCTAGGGCTTTAGGAATCCCCTTGATCAGGATAATGGCTCTGTTAGACTTTCCTTTAGGAAGAGCATTTTGTACCTCTGTGAAAGATGGATTTGAGAGGGAGAGTTCATATAGAACATATACATACATACATATACAAGTACATGTATACACATATAGAGAGAACATATGCATATATACACATATATGTGTGTATACACATGTATAGATATATAATCTAGTTGAGAAGTAAATAAGGTGGTTGTGGAGAGGATATGGATGACAGGGGTGTTTTAGGAGGCAGAATTGACCCAATTTGGCCACTCATTGGTTATGGGGAGTGGGAGTGGGAAAAAGGAGTGAAGCATCCTGCCCAGAAGAATGTATGTGCCTGTCACAGAAATATGGCTGAGGAGAAAAGCGTTCTTGTTTGGACATGGTGCATTTAAGATGCTCGGGGTCTTCACCTTGTTTCTGTCAAGCATATGCAAGATTCAGACCTGGAGATCAGGAGAGATATGAGACTGTGTCCACTGGGGATCAATCAGAAAGTGAGAGTGTGTAGTGGAGAGGCTCAGGACAGAGCCCTGGGACATGCCCATGCATGGGTGGTGATTCTGCAAAGCAGGTGAAGAAGGAATGGTTCAACAGGTAGGAGGAAGACCATGTCAGAGAAGGGTCAAGAGGTTTCAGGGAGATCAGAGTGGACAGCAGAGCACAGTGCTGCACAGAGTTCAGGAAGGCCCAGCACACTGTATTATTCATGCAGATTTTACTAAGTTTATCCAGTTTCCTCATATATTGGATTGTTTTTTATGACAGTAATATTTCATTTGTTCCACACCATTGACATTTGTTCAATTGTTTATTTCCTAGTAGATGGACACCCACTTTATTTCTAGGTTTTTTGCTTTGCAAAAGTGTTGCTATGAATATTTTGAAAAACATGGAACCTTTCCCTCCATCCTTGATCTCCTTGAGGTTTATACCTAGCAGTAGAATTCCCAAGATAATATCCAAAAGTTTCTATTGTTCAAACATCCTAGAAAAGATAACCTTAAATCATTTAGGATGACATATATCTGTTCCAGATGCTTTGAAAACACTCTGACTAAGTTGTTTAATTAATTTGTGTGCTTATACCTTTTGGCACATTTTAATTTAAAAATATTAATTCCCTCAGGTTCTTTGCTGAGGTTCCTGCCATGAATGCATGTATAAATGAATGAACAAAAAAGCATTTATTAAGTAATTACCATGCACAACGCACTTTGCTAAGTGTCAGGGCTACAAATAAGACAGTGCTCTCAGACTCTTCCTGTAACAGGGAGAGGTGGGGGGAGGGAGCTGATCCCTATAGGAAGCTTCAGTTACTCGTCAGAGGGAAAGATCCCCTGGTACAGCAACAGCAAAGCAGATGGGCATGCCTCTTGGATAACATAATTTCCACTGATAAAACCTGATTAGTTTCTGTGCCAAATCATTTGATAGGACCAAGGACTTGGCAAGAAAACAACAAGAAAAAACCTTCTGTCCTGGGTCTTCAGTGGCTGTGGCTATAGCACCTGATGGACAGTGGTCAAGGACACCAGGCTATAAGCATGGCTATTTGAAAGGCCCTTGAATTCAGTGTCCTTTCTCCATCAGAGTAGTAGGGGACAAGGTGATGGTGATTTGACCTGCCTCCTGCATCTTCCTCAAGGTGCCTGACTACTTCACATAGACTGGCTTGCCTGCCTTGGGGGTGGCAGTCAGCTGACTGGGCTGGAAACAGAGCTGGAAGGTGCTGCCACTCCCAGGTGTCCCTCAGCTACTTTCATCTTGCTGGCAGCAGTTGGTCAGCTATTACTGCTGGTGATGGTGAGGAGGTGGGCCATTTGTCCACAATGACCGCCCCCTTTATGATGCCTCCAGGGCCTGGGCAGGAAGCAGGTCTGGCTGTCTGGGGGCACTGCTACTTTAAAGGCTCTTGGGTTTAGAGTCTGAGGAGAGAGGGTGCTTCAAGTGGTGGTTTGACCTGCCGGGAACCTTCCACCTCCTGTCTCTTCCCTCAGGTGATGCTGGTACTTAAGTTGATTGGTCTGCCCTGTGAGTGACAGTTGATTGACAGTTGGTAGGGATGACTAGACCCTTCTCCATAGGAGTTGCTTCCCCGGATGGTGGCTGTGAGGGCTGGGCAGGAAGCAGTGTCCGGTGGTATGGGAGGTGCTGCTGTTCTCCATGATCTTGGGTTCCAGGGTTGTCTGAGTCTGAGGAATCAAGATGGTGGTGGGAGGGTTAATCTGCTTGGCACATGCTGCCCGTACAGCTTTTTCAAGGCTGCTTTGTTTGGGCTGGCTTGCCAGCTTTAAGGGTGACAGTTGACAGTTGGTGGGGACGGCTGGCCCCTTCTCCACAAAGGTTGTTTCCTTAGATAATGGTTGTGGGGGCTAGCCTGCAAATAGGGCTAGTGGTCTGGTCCCACTTCGAGGACTTTCTCACCTACATTCCTGCGGGTGGCATTGTTGGTGATGGTGAAGGAAATGGGCCCCTTCTCCAGCATGATCTCTCTGGGCTGGGAGCTGGGTGCTCTCGTGTTCTCAGCCTAAAACCTCTGGTTTAATTCCGTTCAGCATTTCCTGAATATCAATTTGGGCAAATTGTTTACCAGGTAGGTCAGGAGGGAGATAAAGAAATGAATAAAGACAGGCTGTAATCAGCAGGCAGGAAACACACACACACATACTCTATATACATATACATATATGCATACACATACATCTATATACACATACATATACAGATAGATAAATAGCAGTCTCGTTGGAGATAGAACATGGATATGGTTGTCAGGCATAGGCAGGCACTGTTGTTGTAAGCAGAAAGAACAACGGATAGGAGTTAGCAGCCCTGGGTACCAGTTCTGCCCTTGCCATGAACTGGCTCTGGGTCCTTGGGCAGTTCACTCTCCCTTCGCCTCATTTTCCTCCACAGTCAAATGAGAGGGTTAGTCTAGATGCCCTCAATGATTCAGTAAAGGAATAGGACCAGTCACTCTCCTCTTTGGGCGTCAAAGAGAGCAGGAAGGAGCAAAGATTGAGGGCAACACCTACCTGTGACTATGAGTAGTGGGACTACTCTTTAGGGCCCTGCAGCAAACCACAGAAGTGAGTTGGGCTCCAAGCCAGACTCAGTGGTGAAATAAAACTGCCCCACGTGTTTAGAGCATTCAATTCAGCAAACATTTTTTTTTCTGTTTTAACAAAATTTTATTTATGTCTTTTTTATATCACTCATTTTTTTAGCATACCCTTCCCATGACCATCCAGAAAAACCTCCCTTTGTTGAAAGGCTTAAAAACGAATAAAATGCAGTTGGTCATCAGCAGTATACATTGTATTCTGCACTCGTAGTTCCCCACCTCTTCAGTGAAAGGAGGGAACTGCATTTTCTCAGCTTCTATATCTTTAGTCCTTAGAATTAGACAGGACCGTTTTATTAGTCTTTCTCTCACGTTTCTCTCAGTTCTTCATATCTGTAATTTCTTACAGCATATTCCATCATATTCATGTTGTTTTCATTTGTTTAATTATTTCCCATTCCCAGACCACCCATCAACATTATTAAGAGCCATATGTGTGCCAGGCAGTGTGTTAGACGTTGGTCACACAAGGAAAGGCAAAAGCTATAAAATGCCCTCAAGGAGTTCCCAGTTTAATGGGGGAGACAGCACATAAAAAGCAGCTGAAAAGAGGCAGCGAGGGCCCAGATGAAGTGCTGTGGCCAAGGCAGAGGCATGAGGTGGCAGCCCTGGAGCCCTTCTTCAACAGGGGATTTGGGAGGCGCTGTCCCAGACCACAGAGTCACAGATCTGAGCCACCATAGGCCTTGGAGGCCATCCTTGCTCTACAGAGGAGTGAACTGAAATGCAGAGGGAAAGATACTTGCCCAAGGCATCACGAAGTGACAGAAGCACCATTTGAACCCAACTCCCTTGAGTCCCGTCCAGTGCTCTTTCTGCTGTGCTGTTCTGCCTCATTAAGTGTCTGTTTTGTTTCTAATTCTGTGGTACCACAAAAGTACTGTTACAATTATTTTTGTATATTTAAGAACTTTATTTTTGTCTTTGACTTCCTTGGGTGTGGAGATCTTTGAGTCAAAATGTATAAGGACCTTGACTTCCCACAACCCTCCCGGCAATGACTTTCAATTCTTTAGTTACCTTTACCAGTTTGCTAAGATTGAGGCGAAGCCTTCTAGTTGTTTTAATTTGAATGTCACTTTTTATTCGTGTTTTGGAGCACTCTGTCATATTGTTAATCATTTGTAATTCTGCTTTTGAGAACTGTCTGTTTATATCCTTTAGCCACTTGTTAACCTTAGCATGGCTCTTGGCTGCACATATTATGTATCAGAGCCATAGCAGAGATTTTTGATGCAGAGTTTTTCCTCAGCTGGCACTTTCAGTTCTCATCCTAGCCATATGGAGTTTGTGTACAGGCTTTGCTGTTATGTATTTCATCTCTTGTGATCTCCTTTATGCCTTGTCTGGTTAAGAATTCTCCCCTGGCAATGTTGTGGAAGATGCTGCTTTCTCTTCACCTCCCCTTTTTCTAGTGTGATCTTTTATATGGAAATAGAGCATCCCTTTGATTTGTGGTGATATATGCTATAAGATACTGACCTAATTTATTTTTGTTTTTCGTAATATGTTTTCCAGCAGTTTTTGTTACTTAGGAAGCTCTTCTCCAAGTAGTATTCCTTGGTTTATTAAACCCAAGTTACTGAGTTAAACAGTTTCTGATTCTTGCTTAGAAAACGAGACTCAGAGAAAACACTTGGCCAAGATCACATAGGTGGCAAGGATAGGATTTGAACCCAGATCTGCCCACTGATAGTTGGATTCTCTGCATCAGGCCAGGGAGTGCTTCACTTAGAAGGGGCCAGGCCATATTGTGATACTAGTTCACACATGTTGAATGCCATATTGATTTAAGAGCTTTTGTCACATGTTATCTTCATATTCCAGACAGGGAAACTAATGCCCAGGAATCTGTACCATGCTTACAGCATGTCGAGAAAGGGAGAAAACCCCAAAGGAAAGCAGGCAGGCTGTTCCCACCTCAGTGTTTTGTGCAAGTGTTCCATTTTTGGAAAGCCCCCTTATCTGCCTCCCCCTCACAGCTTCCTCCAGCAGGTAGCTCTGTTGTTGTGTCCTTGGTAAGACCTCCCCTGGTCTTCCTTATTAGCTCTCCTGGAGATTTCTTTGCATTTACTTTCTCATGAATATAGGGTATCCTCCAGGGCTAGTGCAATGCTTGACACATGGTAGATACTTCAGAAAAATGTGTTGCATCAAGAGGAATTCTGCAGGCTTCCCAAAATTTGTAAAGGTTTTATGAAAACATCCATTTAAAGGGTAACTATGGGAATGCATCCTTTCTGATAAATGTATTTTTGCCAGTGTCCCTTGTCCAGAAACTTTTCATTCAGGGCTTCACAGAAAGATCAATATTGATATGAAGAGCTGTGGCCTGGCACTCAAAGATCTGGGTTCTAGGCATGGCTTCGCCACTAGTGTGCTACTTGACTTGGAGAAAGGCTCTGGCCTCCTCAGGACCCACTCTTCAAAATGACTGAGCTAGACTATGGAACCTCCATGGTCCCTTTCATCTTGGAAATTCTCTGACCCTTAGATCTTGGGGAATGACCTTGTGTGAGGACCCTGTCCCTGCTGAACAGCTTTCCCAGCAGCTGGTTCTCTGCTCTTTGCCTTTTGCCCTGAAGCCCTGGAAGCATCTTCAGGGACACCACACAGGTGGTTGCAGGTGGCTGCTCACAGGTGTGGGAGCTGTGATTCAAACATCATCATTCTTTTCATATTTTGGGCAGGAAGCACCTAATCCCCAGCCTCACTCCACTCTGGGAATAGGAAAGGGCCATTCACATCTTGGCTTTTTTATCAATTGAAGCCTGCCAATCACTTGGACTTCCCCCTTAAAATTCACTGCTTCTCTGAACAGCAGCTGTGGGTTCCCTTCTCTCTCTCCCTCATTTCCTTCCCTCCCTCCCACATGCTCTAGGAATGTTCTCAGCATGGCTGTTTTTATTTCTTAGTCTTAAAAGGAAGGATACCCAGCGTCCCTCATCCATTGCCTGAGGTATATCCTGCTTTGTTGCTATCTCCTGTCAAATATTTGTGTGTATGTATGTATGACTATACATAGACATATATAACATAATGTATGCATGTGCACTTTTCCCTACCCCCAGAGAAATGCTAATCCTTTGGAGAATTTCTGGGAAAATCCTCCTTAGAACAGCCCTGGCTATTTCCTCCTGCTACATGGTGAGGAAATCCCTCTGTGTGGCACTGATGGAGTTAAGGCTTGACTTAGGCATTGAAGTGCGCACGGGTGCATGCTGGTAATCAGGTCGCCGGATGGATGCTGCGCCTGTCTCTACATGTGGCAAGGATTAGTAACGTGCAATGTGCAACTCTCCGTGTGCCGATGCAGCATCCCAGAGCCGACTGCTGACTAGGACCTAAGGCCAGGAGCGATGTAGAGCTAAGCCCCAGCAAGCCATCCAGCTGTGGGGATGAAGGGTAGGGGCTGCTGGGAGACAGGATCCGTTCGCTCCTTCTGCAACTCGAGCTGCCTGAATAAATTTAAGAAGGGTTAGTGGCCTTGCCCAGTTTTCCTCTGTACAGAGAGGGCCTGTGCTCATCTCTAAGCCCATGTTATCCTGCTGCAGCTTTTATCATTGCATGATCACTTGGGCCTCTAACATCAGCAGACGGCAGTGTGGGGAGAGCGTGGGTTTCCAGACTGCTGATGGGTTGTGGCCATTGCAGCATGTGCTTTAAAAAACTGTCCTGAAATGCTGTGCATTTTCAAGAGTGGGCTATAGCTAGAAGGGCATTTGCATTTAATCTCACTCAGAAAGAAAGATATCAGAAGGGTATGAGAAGATGAGGGAAAAATTTTCCTACTTGTTCCCAGAACCATTAGCTGATAGTTCCTTACTGACAAGGGACAGCATCTTCTGTGACTCTTGCTGGCTTTTGTATAGTGTCAAGTCAGGTGAGGAGCATTACTGGAAATAACTCCCGGGCTTTAGATGTCAATCAGGTCAGACCACAGGAGATTTTAATATTGTTGTGTGTGCGTGTGTGCGCCCATGCATATATACGTACACATGTATATTTGTGAAAGCTTCGTACGTTTACCTTGTATCATGTTTTTGTTGATAATGATGTGAAAGAAGGGAACAGACCTAGGAATCAAGAGACTAGTATTTGAACCCCAACAATGCCAGCAACCCTGCAAGCGATCTTGGTTAAATAGCTTCCATTCTCCATGTCTCTATTTCCTTACATTAAATGGGTTGGGGAAGGGTGAGGGAGAGATCCAAGGATCCAATTAAGTTGGCATCAGGAGGGCCCTTAGCGGTTATTGAGGCAACTCCCTTATCCCATCTTTGAAGATGCTGGGGCCCAGGGTAGCACCACATTGGGTGATGGAGAGTGTTGTGGGTCTTGTGGTGGAGGAAGGCCCTGGATTCAGTGCCCAGCTGTATGACCTGGGCAAAATGGGAGTTCAGGCTCAATGGGCTTTGAAATCCCATTTCAGCTCTTCCATTTGTTATCCTCTGAGGTTAAATGACTAGCCCAAGGTCATATAGGGAGAAAGTAGCAAACCAGGGCCTCATGCTGCAGAGCTCCTTCTTTTCCCACTAAAGGCCGCAAGCATGTACTGTGAACGGAGAGCTAGACTAGAGAGTAGGAAAACTTGAGTTCAAATTCCACCTCAGACTCTTTGCACAGCCCTGTGACCTTGGTCCAATCATCTGATGTTTCGGGGCCTCAGTTGCCTCATCTGTAACATGGGGATCATAAGAGCACCTGTCTCCCAGGGTTGTTGTGAGGATGAAATTAGATGGACAGAGTGCTTTGCAAACCACGAAGAACCCTGCAAATGGCAGGAATACTCCTTGTCGTCACAGTGTTCCGTGATCTAAGGTTTCTCCCAGCTCTTAATATTCCAACTTTATTAAGGATTGGTTCATCTCGTAAGCCCCCCAGCTGCTGAGCCTGCCAGTTTCCCATCACCTGCCCCAGTAGAACGACAGGACCTGCTGTTGAATAATGGAGCTGGCTCCTCCTTGGTAGGCCGGAGCTCTGAGGGTTCGTCTTCTTCCTCTACGTGCCTCGGAGTCCTGGGTCAGATCTACCCTCTGTTCAGTGCTTGCCCTCCAGAGGTGAGGATAGCAGCACATCCATGCCTTCTCCTTCTGTGTTCACTCAAAGTCAGTGTGCTTTCTGCATCCTCTGGATCCCAGTGCTGTGTGCTCCAGCTCTTAGTATGAGGGTTTTCCTTAGTGATGTCCCTGATGCCCTTTTTTGCTTGAAGACTCTCCCTGACAACACAATGCAGCCTTTTTAGGCTCCTCTGTATTTCTCCTTGCTCTTTGTATCATTGCCCTTATACTTGGTTCTTTCAAGACTCTGATATTCAAGATTTTTAACTATATGGCATCAGTGAGCCAAGATTGGTGGTAGAAAGGCGAGTTTTCATGCTGGGGAGCAGCTCAAGATGATGAAAAGCACAAATCCAGCTCACTCAGTCTTAATCCTAGCCCAGCTTCGGGCCTCTGTGCGGTGCCCACCCAGGTCTGCATCCCGGGGCACTCACCATCTCATAGCCCGCCGCAGTGTGGACCTTGTGATCTTCCAGCCGTGCCGTGCTTCTGGCAGAGATTGCTGGACTGAAGAATCGTGGGTGTTGTTGACAGAGTTCCGTGATGTGCTGGGTCTTGGTGCCCTTCTTTGTATTCCCTGTGCCTGGCACAAAGAGAACACTTAGTAAATGCTTGTTGACTGACCGGCATCAATAACATGAAGTGCAAATGGGCACGGTTAGAGAGCCGCACTGTCTGTGGGAACGCCCTCCCGTGGCCCATTCTCTATGCTGTGATCATTCCCCGTAGGGAGTTAGCTTCTTGGAGGCAGGGAGTATGTCACTGTTGTATTTTGTGGATAACACTGGATAGCGATTGGAGGGTTGGACCCAGAAAACCCTCGGATCAGCTTTTACCTCAGATACTTATTAGTTGAGGCTGGATACTTTCTGAGCATCTGTTTCTTCGTCTTTAAAGTGGGGAGAATTGGAATTGTTGAAGAGGATTGTTGTAACAATAAAATAAGACAATGAATGTAAAAGCACTTTTAAAACTTTGAAGGATTGTAACATGTCAGAAATGATTATTTTTCATTTTCATTTTCATATTTGTTAGAGTTCAAGTAGAATTCTAGCTCAGGTTGAGTTCTAGAACCATTTGCTATCTTACCCTCCTGTTCTTTTATGTTAAATCGTCATCAGACTATTGCACAGGTGTATGCAAGAACAGATGTTGAGGTTTCTGTTGACTCGCAGAAAATAGCTTCCAGGAAGGTGTGGTGTGAGAGCAGGGGTGGCCCTCGAGCACTTTTTACTACTCTCCCATGGCTTTCACTTCTTCTGCCAGGGCTTTAGATCGGGAGATGATTTCATGCCATGTAATTTGTGGGTTATGAGTGTTTGTTCTGGTGTTATGTGTTTAAAATGTTTGAACTCAGTTTTATGTTCAGGCAGTTATTGTTTGTTGCCATCATTATATCCTTGTTCTCGTCTTTTTCCAAAGAGTTCTGACTTGTCCTGAGACAGGTGGCCATCTTGCAGTTTTTTCTCTTATATTTCATGTCATCCTGACTGTTACTACAAATTGGAGTTGAATAAAAGTATCAAATGTTCAGTCATCCTCATTACAAGTCTGGTAGCATAAATGTCTGGGGGGCTGTTCCCACAGGATCTGGATCTCCTCTGCTCGGTCTCTACATTTTGAAAGCTTCCATTCTATGTAGCTTGAAAATGGAGGGTTGGTCTGGTGACATCTCTTAAAAGGATTGTTCTTAAACTTTTCTGAATCGGTATTTTGTCTGGGCAGTTAGTTTTGTGTGACCCTCATTCTGGCACAGTCTCTTGAGGGAGGTAGCCAGGCTTATTTTGAGATTTCTGTTTGTGGCATGAAAATTTGTGGTCTGTCAGTCAAGCTTGTGCTGTATAATTCTAGTCATCGGGTTACTATATTGCTAAGTATTCAGCAGTGGCTAATTTTCATAATCTCTAGTGACATATGGCATAGTTCCTGCCGTTTCCTTGCATAATCGCCATTGGTTATTCATTCCAGGTTCCTTAAGGATAACCATTCTATCATCTTCATCACTCCTTCCTTTTTCACTACTTATTTCTCACCATATTTGTGGGTTTTTTGTTTTTTTTTTAATTTATTTATTTACTTTTAGTTTACAACATTCAGTCCTACAATCCTTTGAGTTCCAAATTTTCTCCCCCTCCCCTCTGTGATGGCATGCAGTAAAATATAGGTTCTACAAATACCTTCAACATTAAACATTAGTCAGGTTGTAAAGAAGGATTATAACCAATGGAGTGAACAATGAGAAAGAAGGGACAAAACAAAACACAAAAGACGAGAGCGCATAGTTGGCTTCAGACTGTGGTTCTTTTCTCTGGATGTGGACAGTCCTTTCTATCAGGAGTCTTTTGGAGTTGTCTTCTAACCTTGTATTGCTCAGAGGAGCCCAGTCTATCAGAGTTAGTCGTCACACATGTTATGTCTGTGATTGTGTACAGATTTCTCCTGGTTCTGCTCTTCTCACTCAACATCAATTTATATAAGTCTCTCCAGGTTATTATGTAGTCCATCTGCTCCTCATTTCTTATAGCACAGTAGTATCCCATTACATCATATACCACAACTTGTTCAGCCATTCCCCAGTTGATGGGCATCCTCTTGTTTTCCAATTCTTTGCCACCACAAAAAGAGCTGCTATAAATATTTTTGTACATATGGGTCCTCCTCCCACTTGTATGATCTCTTTGGGATACAGCCCTAAAAGTAATATTGCTGGGTCAAAGGGTATGCACATTTTTATAGCCCTTTGGGCATAGTTCCAGATTGCTCTCCAGAATGGTTGGATCAGTTCACAGCTCCACCAACAGTGCAATGGTGTTCCAATTTTTCCACATCCTCTCTAGCATTTATCATTTTCCTGTTTTGTCATCTTAGCCAGTCTGACCGGTCTCAACATATTTTTGACTGATTTCCTCTGCATGTCACCCAAGGAGTGACCTTTGATTTATACACTTGGATCTTAGCTATTTTATTGCCTTCATCTGGAGGTGAACCACTTTGGATCATATTAGAAAAGCCCAGTAATGTCTGCCTGTGCATGCACAGCTGCCTGCTCCAGCCTGCTCTGAGCCTTCTTTCATACAGCCCACTCTGCCCCAATACTGCAGCCTTGGGCCTTGTCCCTGTAGTCACTTCCAGACCCTCTCTGCCCTTTACCTCCTTCACACAATGACCTTTTTCTCTTTGGAAGTCCACACACCCAGTCCAAATAATGATAGCTATAGTTACTAACCCCTAGACATTCTCCCTTCTTCTTCCCCAAGGAGTTCATCATGTGGCAGCCCTCATACCAAGGGATGGTCATTCAAACAACCTCACTTCCCATGTCCTCAGCCTCCTGAGCTCCTCCTCCTGTGATCCACCTCGACCATAGGTGGGGACAGACTAGATCTCACCTTTCCCCACAAGTGTTCCTTTTCCCTAATTAGAAACTCCCATGTGTCTCCTTCTGACCCATTCTACTCCTTCCCTCTCTTCCCTTTCAAACATTAAGCAGGCCTTAGCCATCTCCACTCTACACCATCCTTGACTCTTGAGCTCCTTCCCCCTTGTCCTGTCCCCACTCTTTTCTCCTAGATTTCAATCCTAGTCCTCGCACCCTCTGCCTCCTTCACACATGCCCAAGGCTCCTCTGTCCTTAACATGCATTAGATCCCACCATCCCCTCAAGCTAATGTTCAACATCCCTCCTCTCTCTCTCTCTCAGCCAAACTCCTTGAAAAGTTTGTCTGCAAATTCAAAGAGTCATGATGGAAAATGCTATCCCCGTCCAGAGAAAGAACTATGAAGTCTGAGTGCAGATGGAAGCAGACCACTTTCTGGTTTGTGTTCTTTTTTCTTTCTTACTGTTTTTTCCTTTTGTTCTGATTCTTCTTTCACAACATGACTAATGTGGAAACACGTTTGACATGATTGTACATGTATAACCTGTATCAGACTGCACAGTATCTTGGGGAGGGGGGAGGAGAGGAAGGAAGAGGAAAAAAATTGAAACCCAAAATCTTCTAAGAGTGTTGAAAACTTGGGAAAAATAAAATACTTAAGCCCCTTCCTCTTCTTTGCTCACCCTTTAGCCCCTCACAATCTGGCTGCAGATGTCATCTCTCCAGTGAAACTGCCAGCAGTCTCAGGCACCGGTGACCCTGACTGAGTCTGACAGTCTCTTCTCAGGGCTCCCCTTTCTAGTCCTCTCATTTGGCCATGTTGCCCACACTCTTCTTCAGAAGGATCCTCCTTGTTCTGGGTTCTCACGGCACTGTTCCTTCCTGTTCAGCCTTCTTTCTCTCTGACTCTCTGAGCTCCTGCCCCCTGTTTTCAGAAGTAGCTCTGTGGCTTAGATGATGGAGTCCTGGGCCTGGAATCAGGGAGAGCCGAGTTCATATCTAGCCTTAGACACTTCCTAGTTGTGCAGTCCTAGGCAAGTCACTTTCCCTCGGTTTCCTCAGCTGTGAAATGAGGATAAGGATAACTTGTGCTTTATAAATGCTTGTTTCTTTCATTCCTTTGTTTTTCCTTTACTGACTCATCATCCATATTACCCCCCCGCCACACACACACACACACACACACACACACACACACACACACACACAGTCATTCTCTCTCAGTAACCTCATCAGCTCACATGAGTTTAACTGTTGTCTCCATGCTGGTGACCGAACACATGTAGGTCTTCAGCCCTGTTGTCTCCCTGAGCTTCAGTCCTGCACCACCAGTTTCCTATTAGATATTGCAGATTAGATGTCCCAGAGATAGATGCCTTAGACTCCACATGGAGCTCGCTTTCTCCTAAACCCTGCCCCCTCCTTCTGTGAGAGGTTCTCAGGTTCCTAGTCTCCATCCAGTCAGGTGCCAAACCTCTCGCATCTCACTCCTTCTCTCTCCTCATATTGCTACCACTTCTGTTCTCAGGGCCTTAGCACCTGTCGAATGGATCATTGCAACAGTCTCTTAATTAGTCTCTTCAGGACTGGTCCATTCTACACATTCCTGCCAAAGACATTTCCCTCAGCTGAAGATTTGACCATGTCACTTTCCTACTCAGTCAACTCCAGTGGCTTCCAGTTCTAGAATGAAAATTCCTCCGTTTTGCTTTTCAAATACTGTACCACCTAGCCCCAATCTCCCTTCCTGACCACAGTAGACATTCCTCTCTCTCTCTCCCTCTTTATAGTACAGCCAAACTAGTCTTCTCTCTCTGTTTCTCATTTACAAAACTCCATCTTCCCTCCCTGTACCCTTGTGCTGGCTTTCATACTGCATTGCCAAAATGCATTTGGAAACTGCACACAGAGTCTCTCTCTTCCTTTAGGGTCAGCTCCATTGCTATGTTCTAAAGGACGCCTTTCCCAATCACCCCCCCCCCATGCTAGTACCTTCCCTTCTATACTACTTTGTACTGAGTTACTTTGTATGTATTTGTATGTTTTATATTTATGTATAATATAGTTACATATAAATTAGCACATATGGAATTTATAAAATTTAAATAAATTTCAATATACATTTAAGTCATTAAAGCTTAAAATACACAAAGATGTTTGGGACACCCTGTGTAATATTTTAAAATATGTGATGCTGTATATATTTTTATATGCACTTCTTGTCCTCACTCCCTGCATTAAAATGTCAGTTTGTTGCTGTCATTGCATAGGTGTTATTTGTTTTAAATCTCTTCTTCCAATTGAACTTGGATTTCAGAATGCCATAATTCTCTTAATGTATTGAGCCACAGTTTTCTTCTGGATAGTATTTTTAAGTGTTACTTTCTTCCACTGGGATCCTTTGAATTCCATTGAATCCTTTCGATTCAAGCTAAAAGTTTTAAGACTATTTCAGCTTGAAGTATGTTGATAGTTTTGCACTTTCCTAGTCCAAATGGCATTTTTATTTAATAGGAGTAAGATCCCACAAGGTGAAACGACTTTTTAATATGATTTTTGGTGGAACCATGTATCTTCATATCATTCGTGGAGTTCATGCAATATTTTGATTCAGCTTTCTCTTTAATTGGAAGCCATGCTTGGTTCTATTTAGAAGGCATGATAATAGACCTAAAGCTAAACAGAACCCAGAGCAGGCTTAAACTCGTTCCCAGAAAAATGCCATTTTTTGTCAGTTATTCTTGACTGTACTGTTGGTGGCACTTCTTAGATAGAGAATAGTTTTCCATCTTGGCATCAGATACTCTACTGGTCTTACTGTACTTGTGGGACATAAATAAGTCACAAGGATGGAACTGAATTGAAAGTTGTAGAGTGAAGGCGGCATAAATGCGAGAGTGCACAGGCAGCTCATTCAAGAATTATTCAAGGGACTTCTTGGCACCCCCTTTTGTTCCTCAGCTTCGTATAACAGACATGAACTCACAATTGGCCTCTATTTACAGGGACCACTCCATCTTTTTTGGAGGGTCTTCCATTTCTTGGTAGTATATTTGAAATGCTTTGTATTATGAAAGACAAGATCAGGCTTTATCTCTTAGGAAGGTAGTAAAATGCTTTTCTAAGTAATTTGTATGCTCCAAGGAGGCATTTGCACCAATAATTATGGATCTTATCTGCCCCCATTGCTTTCCAATTTTATAGAGAAGCTAAAGTTTCTATTTCCTTTGCTGGAACTGTTTGTTGTATTTTTTTGTTCTGTTAAAATTACGTAAAGTTTACATTTCACATTTGATCCAGTTTGTATTTCCATTGTATTATTCTTATTGTGATGATATATAATTAAGTCTGTTCCAGAATAGGGGCCATGGCTCAGTGGGGAACAGCCACAATGGTTGTGTGGTCAGTCGGAAGGTAGGAAGGGTTATAGCTCATCCTACCTGCGACAGATAATTATGGGGCTTGTTCCCCCACAAACATAAACTAACCCTCATCCATTATTGCCGATATTTCCCCATTCTGCCCTTTCCTGGACACTGTGCCAGCTCCCTACCTCCTTTCTTCTGGTCTCTAGGTCAGTGAAGGAAATTATAATTCATCTTGTAAGCAGGTACTCACAGTAGTAGGAGCTCGTGGAAAAACCTCCTGCTACTAGTCAGTTAATAGATACTTATTAAACAGCTAATATGTGCCAGCAGGCACTGTGCTAAGTGCTGAGACTACCAAGAAAGACAAAAGACAGTCCGTGCCTTCATGGAGCTCACCATCTAATATGGGAGACAGGAAGCAAACAAATGAAAGAGGTACAAGCAAGCAACAGACAAGATAGCTAGGAAATAACAGAAGGAAGGCACTGGAATTAAGAGGAATTGGGAATGGCTTCTTGCAGAAAATGGAGTTTGAGCAGGGACTCTAAGGAAGCCAGGAGAGCCAAGAGACAGAAGTGAGGAAGATCATTCTGGGCAGGGGGGACAATCAGAGACAGTCTGGAGGTGAGGCAGTGCAGAGGGGATCTGGTTCATAGATAGCCAAGGTGGGAAAGAAAGGTGAATGTAGCTAGTGAGTGGGGATGGTTCGGGAAATAACTGAGAGGAGAGGTCACTGGTAGAAAGACAAAAAATAGGATGTAGAGCTGCAAGGCAGAGGAGAGGTAGAAGGAGAGCAGATTTTGATCTCGTTAGGGAATGAGTACATGGTGGAAGAGGAGCATTAGTGGGTGGCCAGATGAAGGATATAATCATCTCTGGATATGGCTGAGATGGGATGGAGGAGGAGGAGGTTAGGAGAGATTATGCGGTTATTAATTTTATTAATTATTAATGAGAGATTATTATCTCATCATTATACATTATGAGAAATGAAGGAGTATCAGTGTGGATGTTGAAGGTCCCTGGCAGGACAGGGCTATTTGCCTCTCCACCATACCTGTCCCTAGCCTACAGATCCCCTTGGAGTCAGGGCAGTCACTCCTCAGAGTGAACATAGAATGCTGTGAACAGGTCCTGAAATGAGCTTGTACTCACTCTCAGATTTTGTGGGAAAATATATTTGTTCATGATGGTTATAGCAAACGTCAGAGCTTTTTTAAGAGTGCTTCTGCCATCTTGGTGTGAGTGGCCTGTGAGTTGGATTGGTGCCATCACACTCCAAGAAGGCTTCTCAGAATCACAGTCCAAGTAGGTCCCGCTCCTTTCCAAAGTCACTAGAGACGTCAGCATCAGTCTTGTTGTTGTTACCTACTTTGTTCCTGGGCATAATGTCTGGATTTTGTGGCAAGGAAAGCCTCTGTTTTTCTCTCCTTTTCAGTAGCTCCTCCATTTCTTTTCAGTCTCATCCTGGTCCAGGAGATGAAGCTTTTGGGGTTGTCCTGCTTTCACCGGCTAAATGACTCAGTGCTGAGGGGACGTAGGGTGGCATGGCACCTGTGGGAGACTGCTGTCCTGGAGCTTAATGAAAGGCGCCCTGTCTTCAGGCCATTTGATGCTTACTCTTTTTTGACTGGCCCTAGTGCTTGGCACCATCTGCACAGCAGGCCTTTACTAAGCACTTCCTGTGTGTGGGGCACTAGGCTACGCACTGGGGGTACAAAGAGCAAGATGAAAGGCCCTGCCCTGAGATAGCCTGGATACAACTTTACATACATACAGATCAATAGAAAGGGATCAGTGGGGGGAAGGAGGGCAGACGGAGGGGGCACAGAGGCAGAAGGTGAAGTGGCCCATGTGAGGAACAAGAAGGCATTTTGGCTGTCCTGAACAGTTCGGGCAGGGCAGGCACGGAAGGGCTTTAAAAGCCCAGTAGTAGGGGCGGCTAGGTGGGCAGTGAATAAAGCATGGGCCCTGGAGTCAGGAGGACTTGAGTTCGAATCCAGAGCATCAGACATTTAACACTTACTAGCTGTGTGACCTTGGGCAAGTAGCTTAACCCCAATTGCCCTGCCTTCCCCCCTCCAAAAAGCCAAAAAACAAAAACAAAAGCCCAATAGAGGCTTGCATTTGATCCTAAAGACAATAAGGATCGTTGGAATTTGAGTCAAGGAGTGCTGTAGTCAGACCTGGGCAGCTGGGGGAGGGGGGAGCCTGGAGGAGGCAAGGAGAAACAATGGCAGCAGAATTGGCTGAGATAGGCCGACTGCTTCAGTGGGGGGGGGGGGGTGGGGGGGGAGGGGGTTCAGTGTTGAACATGTCAAGATGCCTGCAGGACATCCCACTACTCACTGGGGAGTGATGGTTAGACCCATGGGGATTGATGAGGCTATCTAGTGAGAGAGAAGAGGGCCTCAGACAGAGCACAGGGAGCATCTCCTGCTCTGCCACCCTGTGGATTTCTTCTGAGTCACAGGAGCAACCTCAGGCACACGCATTGGGCTGCTCACCCAATTGGTGAGATTCCCAGACCTCAGTTCACCCCAGAGCAGTGAAGAGAAGTTAGCCTTTTAGGCAGCTAAGTTCTTCTTAGGATCGCGATGTCAGCAGATTTCCCTATAAAAACTTTTCCCGTTGTCTAACTTAAATACTGTATACAGATACAATGATACAGTGTGATTGAAAGAACCTTGGACTGGGAGCTCTGGGGCCCAGGTTCTGTCATTGACTCAGCTACTAATAAACTGTATCAACTTGGACAAATTAGAGGTTCTCTCTGGACCTCAGTTCTCTTATCTGTAAGAGTTCATCATTTTCAGTGGGTGCCCAGGGCCCTTCTCCTGATTTGCTGATTTGGAATAAATAGAAGAATCCAGGATTAGGGTTTGTCAATCTTAGTCCCAGTTACAGTAGAAGGACTAGATGCCCAGTGGACATTGCCGAGTACCATAGAATCCAAAAAGCTGGAATTAACTCCCTGGGAACACCTGGTGCATGCAGCAGATGGCCCTCATAATAGCCATTTCCCTCTGCCTACCTGGAATTGACATGTTTGTGCATCCCCTTCAGTTGCCTTTTCTTTTCATAATGACCTCTCGAGCATACAGTGAGATCCCTTTTGCATGCAAGGTGATTTGCCACTTGCCTCTGGATCTGTAGCAAGGTATTTCCCCCTCTGGAACAATTTCCCCATCTGTCACGTGAAGTGGTTATGCCCTACAGAGTTCCAGCTCTTGACATTTTCTGACCTGTGGTTTCTTTCATTACCACTGCAGGAAATATATTTTGTATTATGCTAAGACCCCTCAGGCTTGGCATTTTGCCTAAGTAACTGTCACCCTCTGCTCAGATGCAATTACCAGACTGTAAGGGTAGGAACTGAGTGTTATTGTTCCTCATACACGGGCTAAATGCCCTTGTCTAAGAAGCAATTGAATTTTCTGACCACCCTGGAGGTCTTATCCGGCTTAAAGTCGATGATTTATCTTGGGGTCTTCCTCAGAACCTGGCACAAAGACTTGCATATAGTATGTGCCTAAGAAATGCTTTGTGAATGAATTGGATGAGTAGCTTTTGTTGTCCAGTCATGTCCAACTCTTTGTGACTCTACTTGGAGTTTTCTTGGCAGAGATATAGGAATGGTTCGCCATTTCTTCTCTAGCTCATTTTACAGATGAGGAAATTGAGGCAAACAGGGTGAAGTGACTTACCCAGGATCATACAGCTAGAAAGTGTCTGAGGCTGGATTTAAACCATTAAGATGAGTCTTCCTGACTCCAAGCCCAGAGCTCTATCCATTGTGTCACCCAACTAGACCAGTTCCCAACTCCACTAACTGTGTTAAAGAACCATTTGCCCACAGCTCCTCCAACATTTGTCATTTTCCGTTTTTGTCAACTTAGCAAATCTCATGGGTGTGAGGTAGTGCCTCAGAGTTGTTTTAATTTGCATTAATCTAATTATTTGTGATTTAGAGCTTTTTTTTATATCAGCTTTAGTGCCTTGAAACCAGGTTCTCCCTTATAGCCTGACAACTAATATGTTTGTGTGTTTACATATACATATACACAAACATATATGTAACACCTTTATACCTCTCTATGTATATATATATATATATATAATATAGATGGCTATAAAGTATATGAATAGATATCAGTCTAGACCTATATCTGTTCTCCAGCACATACAGACAGGAACTGAAGTTTAATTGCTGTATATCCCCAAGGATCAAGCCTTTGAGTAGGCTGAACATTCATCCAGAACATTGGTGATTAGACGCTTGCACTTTCCACACCACAGGTTCCATGTAAGGAAACTGTTATTTTAGTGGGTGTGTGTGATGGTAATGGCAATTGGAGATTCCCCTGTATTGGCTTGGTTTTCAAATTGATTGTGTTAAAACCCAGAGCTTGTTAATCCCACCTGTGGGATGGACTTTTTGATGTGAAAAGAAAGTCCTGAACTGGGAGGAGCTGGTGACGTAGATTTGGAGAGATAAGAGAGAGGCGGAAGATCTTTTTGGAAGCAGCACCTCGTGGAGAGAGAGACTAAGAGAATTGCTGGTGGCCGCTTTGAATTGCCCTGGACTTTTGAGACCTGCCCCCTGAGCTGCCAAGGACTGAGGAGACATGGCTGTTTTGCTGGTACTTTGTCTGTCTGTTTTGATGTTATTTTGCCAGATTTGTCCACTGGTGAAAGACAGTCCTTTTGTTGAAGAAGTCCTGGAACCTGGCTGTTCACTAAGAAGCCCTGAGACTGTCCTGCAGACAGAGTGAATACTGTCCACTGGTGAAGGACAGTGCTGTTGTTGCAGGGGTCTGGAGACTGTCCTGCAGACAGAGTGAATACTGTCCACTGGTGAAGGACAGTGCTGTTGTTGCAGGGGTCTGGGAGCCTTTCTGTTGGTTCAGAAGCCCTGAAGAAGGATTTTCTTGTTGTATGTTTACAGAAATCCTGGGAGAGGGCTTTGCTAATGTGTTCAGGGGTTCTAGGACTGTTCTACAGACAGAGGATAAATTCATGAAGGGATTGGCAATGTATCTTATGGCCTTGCTAAGCCTTGTCTCCCCAGGAACTAAGATTGCTGAGAACTTGCCTCGTGTCAAGATGAAGAAAAGACCTCCATTTGGGTATTAAGTGCTGTGTTTAAACTTGATGTAACTCTGGGGTAGATTCAATTGTGATCCAGGGGTGGGGAACTTTTGACCTTATGTTTGGAAACTAATCTCCATTTGAGAAGAGGGGCTTTGTGGTGGACTTAATTAAGGTATAGCCTAGGGGTGGAGAAGTATTTAGAACAGAGACTTTGTAATTGATTGAATGATTGGAAGGTCCTGGGGTGGGGTAGTCCTTGGAGATTATTTAATCACATTTAGTAAGTGCTGTATTTGGAATGATGTCATGTTTTGATCTTCTCTGTTCTTGGTTGGTCACTGAATAAAATGGAGAGCGCCTATGCTGGTATTCTGAACCTTGGGAAGTTGCCTTTCCTTGGCATTATATTACAGTGTGTGATCTCATCAGTGTGGGTTCTTCTCCCATGGTGAAGATTGCAACCCATTCATGCTTTCCTGTCTGATGAAACAGCCCTTTATTATAGGGGCTCCACCCAGCATTCTGTGGACCTTCCTCAAGATCTTGATGTTACACAGTTCTGAATGGAGCACATGAAGAATTTATTCTGTTACCTCTTGCTCTTAATTCATCTCTGGCCTCCCTCATTTTCCAGCCACATGTCCCCATGATAATCTCTTTTACATCATTCCCCTGTGTGGTTCTTCCTTGCTAACATTCTGCAGCCTACTCTCCTCTCTGCCCACCATTCTCCATTAGCCTCTGTGTTACCTCCAGCTTTCTTGTATGGAAGGTGCATTAGAAATGTCAAGTATTTTTATCTCATAGGACCTTTAATCAGAGAACCAAAAGGGACTGCAACCCACAGAGCTAAGACTGGTGTTATTTATTGTCATGGTGTATTCATCACCTTCCCCCAGTAATCTTTAGAGTGAGCTTTCTGGTTCGAACTGGCAGGCAATATTCCACGTCTGAAGGACTTGGGGAGTCCCAAAGGAATGCCTGAGAGAGGCAGCAGATCTGGGCAGAATCTCCAGGCTTGTGACTTAAAGAAACTCAGACTTTAACTTCTTTAGACCGTTGTTGTTTCACCTTTAAAATGGAAGTAATAACACTTAGACTACACAGGTTTGAATGGGGAGTGCACTTTGAAGCACTCTAAATGGGAGCTGAAATATAATTTTTTTTTTATAAAACTGCATTGCTCCAAGGGGCTGAATCGTCCTTAAGCAGCATGTCTTTCTTGGCACACCCAGATCTTCCTGACTAAAATCAATCACTACTCAGTAAATTCCAGTGACTCTCTGTCACCTTCAGGGTCAAATATAAAATCCTCTGGAGTTGAAAGGCTTTCTTAACATGTCCCCATCCTACTACCTGTCCAGTCTTCTTACATATTACTGCACTTCTCTCCCATTTGTCACTCAGTCAACACTTCTGAAGGGCCTTCCTTGTGCTAAGGTGCCTGCTGAGTGCTGGGGATCCAGAGAGAGGTTAGAGTCCCAGACTGTGGGTAAAGAGCCCACACAGTCTGATGAGGGAGAATAAAGGCAAACACAAGGTGCAAACAGGCTGGAGATGGGATGGAAAAATGCAAGTAAAACTAAGTCCCCCAAACTGAGCGTCTGTGCACACATTATCATGCATCCCTGTTCAGTCATTTTGTGATTCGTGGTGGAACGGAGGCTTCTTCATTAAACAATATCCTCCTTGAAGGGACACAGAAATACTTGGTGCCATGCCGGATGTCAGCCATGGCAGCCCTTTGGCTCAGCACAGGCATGGGCACAGGCAGATAAAGGCTGTTTTTGTTATTCAGGTCACTGATAGCCTAACTAACATCCCCTCTGGCTCCAAGTGATCAGATTCCACTTGTTCATACAGACAGTCTGATTGGCCTAACCAACCTTTAGTGCCTTTGAGTGACTGGAATTACATTCACTTTTAGCCCAGTTTCCTATAGGGAGACGTCTACCTGCTCATTCTTTCTCGGGGTCACTGATGTGTATCAAAGAAATTCAGGTAATTCAGCAGACTTTTATTGAGTGCCTTAAAGCCGGAATAATATTTCCCACTTACATTCATTTCAATGCCCATTTATTTAATGCCTGCCACAAGTCTCTCCCTTTTCCAATCTATATGCCAGTCTATCCATCAATAAGTATTTATTAAATACTGATTGCCATGCCCTGTCAGACATTGTCGTGCAAAGAAAGTAAAAAATGGTACCTGCTTTCAAGGAGCTTACATTTTAATAGGGGTAACAACATGTAAATAAATGGATGTGTACAATATGGAATAGATGGGAGGTAACCTTTATGGGAAAGGCTCTAACATCTGAGGAGAGCAAGCAAAGCCTGCTGCCTACTACTCTGTGCAGTGAGCAGCAAGTAAGCCAGCAGAAGCACATCAGAGACTGGGGTGTGGAGGGTAAGGAAGGGTGAGAACACTCCTAAGATTATCTTGGGAAGAGCCTTAAATGCCAAGCCAAAGGGAGCCTTTCAGGTTGTGGAGTAGGGGAGAAGACGTGGTCAGCTCTCTGGGCTGCTGCCACAGTGACCTTCCTCCCAACTGATAAACCCCCCTGGCTCCCTGTTATCTTCAGGATCAAATTCAAATAACTCTTTTGGGTACTTGGAGTCCTTTACAGCCCAGCTCCATGCTTTCTTTCTGACTTTTATTAAGCATTACTCCCTTCATGTTCTCAATAATTAAGCCAACTTGTATCCTTAGTGCTTAGCGCAGTACCTGGCACACAATCCATTTTTGCGCTTTTATACCAAATGCCTCTTATAGAAGCTCATCTCCCCAGTTCCATCTCTTTGAATTCTGAGCATCCTTCAAGGCTAAGCTCCAGTACACCCTCCTTGAGACCTTTCCTAGCTGCTAATGTCTCACCCAAAAAAAGATGCCTTAGATTGATTTATTCTCTTTTTTGTATGTACATACCTGTCTGTGTGTTGTTTCCATCCATTTCCTAATAACGAGGCTGTCTAAGAGTGGGACAGGCTGCCTTATGAGGTAATGAGCTCCCCTTCACTGAGATTATTTAAGAAAAAGTTGTATCATAGGATTGAGAACTCATTTAATCAAACCCCTTTGTTTCATAAAGCAAAATTAGATTTCACTTCAGGAAAAAATGTTCCAATAATTAAAGGTGTCCAGAAGTGAAATAAACTTCTTCAGGAGATACTTACTGCCTTTTATCCATAGGATCATAGATTTGGAGCTCCAAAGCCCTCCTTTCCCTTGGAGATCTTCAGATAAAGACTGCCTCCCCCACCCTTCAGAGGTGCTCAGTGGTAGGGATTCCTTTTGTATATTGGCCAGACTGGAAGGCTGCTGAGGTTGCTTCTGAGGGTCACATTCAGTGGGTTTTGAATTGAATGAGGAAACTGAGGCTGAGAGCTAAGTGACCTGCCAAGGCCACCCAGGTTTGAGAAGCCAGGTCCTCTGCATCAAAGCCCTGTCTTCTTTCTATTCCTTCTGTCTCAGCTCTCTTTTCTCTCTTGGAGAGGTGAGCCTGCACTTGGTCCTTGATGTGCCTTTCTTTATTCTAGAGGCCCTCTGACTTGAAGATTCTTCATTTCTCTGCTTCTGAAGTTCTAGGAGCTTCTGGTCCACAGCCTTTGATTTCTATAATAATACATCACAGCTAGCATTTACATAGCACTTTTAGGTTTGCTAAGCGCTTCACAGAAGTATCTCATTTGTTCCTCAGAACCACCCTGAGAGGTGTAGGTGCCATTTTGTGATTCCCATTTAATGAGTAAGGAAACAGGCAGAGGTAAAGTGATTTGCCCAGGGTCACGTAGCTAGGCATGTCTGAGACAGAATTTGAACTCAGATCCTTCTGACCCCAAGATCAACATTCTGTGCTATCTACTGGTAACTGGCTCTTTTCATATCAAGATTAAAATTATTCCTTTTAAGAAACTAAACCCTCAAAGCAGCACTTCCTTGGCCTGAAGGCTTCTGCAACGCTATCTTTTCCATTCTGTCTCTTTGCATTCTCTTTTGATTATAACTTTGAATAGCAGCAGCATGTGGAAAATTCTTAAAAGTATAATTAGGCATATTATCAACTGGTATCTGAGAGCACAGATGTCTTAAATATCTTCAGATAAGGAAAATGTAACAAGGAGCTGCCAGGGACTTCAGCGTTACTGCAGCATCCATGATGACTGTCCATGCTCATGGGGTGCTCACTGGATGCTGGCCTTCAGATGCTCTTCCATCTCCAAGGCCCTCCAGGCTAATGTGATCCCATTGAACCAGTGAGGAATGAGAGAGATTCCCCTATTGACTTAGCTTTCCTGTAGGAATCATGCTAAATGACTGCACTGCTCTGCTTGACACGGTCTCCTTGAGAAGAGGAGAGGGCTTTTTCATTTTAGAGCTATTAGATGAATAACGTCTAGTCATTCTTGATAAGAAAGGCAATTTAAAATGATTCAGTCTTTCTCCATCTCTAAATGGTTTAGAGAAACTAGTTAAGTGCCTAGGGGACTGCTCCCATGAAACCTCGTATGTAGGTGGGTGGAAGGAAGGGAGTACTGGTCAGGATCACCCCCTCCCCCAGGCCTGCTGCCTTTCCCCTTAGCTGCTCAGCAGGGTTTCTGCCTTCTGACTCTGCAGTGCTTTATTCCCCGAGGATCAAGTGCAGCTCCCTGTAATTGGCCTGGCTCCTGCCCACCTTGCTCATGCAGTCCCTTGCCTTTTCTGACCTCACACATCGTCATCATGTCTCTTCCTGTATCAGTGCACAGGTTGTATTTACTGCATGCTTAAAAGAGGTTATGGAGTTCCCGTGACTCAGAAGCCATTGACCATTGTGACTCTGCTGTCAGCCTTTGGTCTTACTGGAGATGTTCAGACAGAAGCAGGATGGCCACTTGTCAATAGGACAAGGCCTCCCAGCCGTCCATCGGTCTGCAGAGTGTTGGCCACCACAGATAGAAAGTAGCCTGGGGTTGGTGGGAAGGAGGATTCAGTGTCCAGTCAGGCTCCAGCAGCGTGCCCGACTGCTCCATACAGCCTGTCTCCTCTCTTCTCGGGGTTTCAACTTTATATCATGATCCCTAAGGCCCTTCCAATTCTTAAGTCCTGCGGTTCTCTGAATATGTGAACTTTTTAAAAGCCCCGACTGCCTTTCCTTTTCCTGCATCCCACTGAATCCTAGCCTGGTGCCCTCCTTCCTAGCAATTCTGGCCCCTGAGCTGAAGACTTTGGTGGAAACTTGTCATTATCTTTGAGGGACAGTCTTATAAAGGGAATTTTGGCTAGGGGGCAGAGGTTAGAGGGGATGAACCCCTAACGGCTTCTTGACCCTTCCAATATTCTCTTACCCTGTAGACCCAGAGGTTACCTAGCCCAACTCCTTCCATGGAGCTTAGATTTCATTTGTGTGTTCTACCCTCCCCCACTAGAGACCATCTCCCCACCTCATCCCAGGGCGATTTTGTCTTTGTGTTCCCCTGTATCTTCTCTAAAGAACCCCTCCTGTGCAATGTCTAGAGACCTCCCTGTGTCCGTGGCGATTGCTTACTCCCCGACTGGCCGCCCTCTAGCACTCTTCAGACCCTCTTGACTCCAAGTCCAGCATTGTACACACTTACTGTCTACTAGTAACTGGCTCTGGTCATGTAAAGACATCTTTTATGCCACTTTTTGTGTGCAGTTTGCTCTTTGGGAACATGATGAGGCAGTTAAAGCTTTGGATTTGGAATCAGGAAGACCTGAGTTGCAGCCCAGCCTCAGACACTTAGCAGCTGCATGACCCTGGGCAAATTGCTCTGCCTTTGTTTGCCTCAGTTTCTTCATCTGTAAAGTGGGGATGGCAATAGTACCAGCCTCCTAACATTGCTGTAAGGTTCAAATGAGATAGTATTTGTAAAGCACTTTTCAGACCATGGAGCTCTATAGAAATGTTACTGCCAATGATGATGACGTCAATCTTGTCTTCTCATGCACGCCTTGTGTCTCTTCCCATCTCTTTGGGTCACCTATCTTTCTGATTTTTTTAAGATTGGGATGTTCCATGATTTGCAGACATAGAACATCACTGGAAGAACATCTGTGTTTGACTTTTTTTTAATAGGCTTTTGTGATAGCAAGCACCTGAGGCCATTGAAAGCACTGTATACCGTGTTTCCCCGATAATAAGACACTGTCTTATTAATTTTTTTGTACAGAAAAAAACCAGAGAGCTTATTTTTTGGGGGGAGGGCTTATTTTAGAGGAATCTTACACAGTAAGGGGAAGGCTTATTTTCGGGATAGGTCTTTATTATCGGGGAAACACGGTAGTTCCCCAAAGGCCAGGGACTCCAGTCTCTTCCCTCTACACAGTTCTGGGCCCAACTCCTTGTCTCTCCATTGTTGCACTGACTGCTTGTCAAAGTACTCATTGTAATCTAAACAATGTATGGTTTTCACTATGTTTTTCCATTGCTTATGATCCGGCTGATTTCTTTTAGATAAACATAAATGTAATTGAGTCGACTTCTTAGAATTACTGGGCTCAGGGATATCAGTACAATTTTATCTGTAAACAGGAACATTTGTACAGTCTCACCATTGATGGAATCTCTTTGTAGCACTCTTGGCTCCCCCTCAGTCACTCTGCATTTATTTTCTGCTTACCTTTCTGTATATAGTCTGTCGCCCCTCAGTACCCCCCAGGAGAATGGCAGCCCCTTAAGGGCAGAGACTGTTTTCCTTTGTGGCTTTGTATCCCCAGGGCCTGGCACATAGTCAGCATTTCATAAATGCTTGTTGAACTAAACAGACATGATGCCTTCTGTTTGCACTCTGCTCAGAAGATTCACCGCCAGAGCACCCCTTCAAGTGAGCAAGAGACAAGAACTGGACAGGAATCTCCCCTGATGATAATTCAGGCCAGAAAGACTGTGACCCCTCACCTGTGCCAGGTCCTAAGGATTTGTTCTCTTCTCAATTTTTTCCCAAGGGTATTTGTGTGAAGTCTTTGAGGTTGCCAAGTACCTACTACAAGCTGATCTCTGTTGTGGGTTCTAATAAAAAGTTATGTTAAGTCTTGTTCTGATGGGGTCTGTAGCCTCAGAGGGGAAAGAATACCGGGACTCTGCAAAGTGGCTATGCTAGGATCCTGGGGCAGGATCCTGGCTGGGAGTGAGGAGCCTTGGGGGCTGCTTGGTCCAAAGCAGAGACTCAGAGATGAGGCACCCTCCCACCCCCAGAGTTAGCCAAACATCCCGTAGCCCGTCCCCACTGTCATCAACACCAACATTTTCCTGCTATACTCCACCATACGTTGGACATGAAAACACCAGGAGATCCCATGTGCTTCACACAGCACCTGGTGCCTAACAGGCCCTCTATAAATGCCAAATCATGCAGACCAGCCAAATTCCTCACACTTTTTTTCAACTACAAAAAGTGGTTTTCATATCCACCCATGTCATACTTAATAGAACTGTGAATAGACTGGAATGGTAGGAAGGTAGTGACTTGTCTCAGGACCACTGCTCTCCTAACCCATCCAAAAGAGATGCGAGCTAGCGGGTGAAGCAGAATGTCCAGCACTGATATTGCTGTGGGATTTAAGGCCTGCAAAGTGCTTTTGTACACATTATCTTATTGGTGCTTAGAGCATCCTTGTGGGTGAGTGTCCTAAGCTGCTGTTAGCCTCATTTTGAAGATGAGCAAACTAAAACCAATAGAACCATCGGTCCTTCAAGAGTTATTAGTATTTGTGATGATCATAACCAGAACTAAAGGAAGAGCTGGCCTTCTGGAGATACCGGCTGGCCATTTTATGATATTTGTTGATTGGTGATGCCCCTCTCTTGGGTCCTGGCCAGTGTCAAAAGAATTAGTAACTTAAGGATCACCTTTTTTTGAGTTGGAAGGAAAGGGAGACTTGGCTAGAACCAGTGCTGTACCCTCTTCTCCACTAGACAGACATTGATCAAAGATTTAAATGGAAAACAGAAGCATCTGATCCTGTCTTTCTGGTTACTGGGTTAAGGGAAAGGGGCTGGGACCAGATCATAACTCACTTGACAGATACTGATGTCGCTCCTACCCCCATCCTCACCCCCCTGCAGGAAGAGAGGGGAGAGAGGGAAGGGAGCCCTGCAGGAACCAACCCTCAGGGAGATTTGTAAGAACACTGGAACCTTCCCAAGCAATCAGGATTGCTGGAGGTAGCTTTTTTTTTAATCTTTGCCAAATGCCATAATTGGAATGTGGCCTATTTTTAGACATTTCAGGCCATGAGTTTATTTCCCTAGAGGTGTTCTCAGTGGCTAAGAAGCATTCATCATTGAGGGGGATGTGTAGTAATTGCCCAATAATCACCAGCTATGGTGTGGATCATTGCAGTTATTCAAAGACCTTTCTGTATGTAGGGCATTCAAATGCTGATCATGTGCACAGCAGACACCAGCTGGTGTGCCTTCAGTCTCTTTGTGCTCCTTTCACTTAGGCTGAATTTTATCACTGCTTAGGGCTGTGAGCCATTTGTATTTTCCTGCTACAATCCCTACCTTCCCTCTTTTCCCCTCCTGTGTCCTTCCTAGGCCTAACTTGTGTACTCCCAAACTTGTATTAAGAAGAAGTTTCTAAATCCTTATATTCATTCAACAGGCACTGGGCACCTACTATAGGCTTAAGTACACTGCCTTGAAGCCTCACTGGAGGTTGGGCCTGGGTTCTCAAACACATTGTGAGTGGATCATAAGCTCCGGCAGCTCCCACCACATAGTTGTCTGTGTATACATCATTCAGGAGCTGGGGAGAGCTCAGCTTGTGGGCCAGTAAGGAAGCATTGACTGTGGCCTGAGGTGTGGAGGGACCATTGTCTGTGTTGGTGGCAGGAGCACTCCCACCAAGAATACAATGGATCCTTGATGTGGGTGTGTGATGGGCACTGCCCTTAGCGCCTGCTGGCAGAGAAGAGAAAGGGGCATGATAGAAGGTAAAAGTAGACTCTGAGGGGCGGCTAGGTGGCGCAGTGAGTAAAGCGCTGACCCTGGAGTCAGGAGAATCCGAGTTCAGTTCCAGCCTTAGACACTTAACACCCACACAAAAAAACTAGCCATGTGACCTTGGACTAGTTGCTTAACCCCAGTTGCCCTCCAAAAGGCAAAAAAAAAAGTAGACTATGGTAGGAATAGAGGAGTGCAAGCTCTTAAGAGTGTAAAGAAGGAAGGATGGTATCTGGCTGGCTGAAAGAGGATCAGCAAAGATCTTAACCGAGGAGGTGGGCCTTGAAGGACAGTGAAAGCCTTCAGACATCTGAGGTTTTTGCCTCTGACAATTTGATGGTACGGTGGTTAGAGTACTAGACCTGAGTTCCCGTATAGCCTCTGACACTTCACCTCTGTTTGCCTCAGTTTCCTCACCTGTAAAATGGAGATCCAGAAGTACCTACCTTCCAGGCTTGTTGTAAGGATAGAATGAGATGTTTGTGAAGTGCTTAGTACAGTGTCTAACACATAGTAGGTGCTTAATAAATGTTTGTTCCCTTCCCCCACCTTGGTTTCAGTCCCTAATACTCATTGTAGCTTCTACCTAGCAAAGCCCAGTGAATGACCCTTCCCCTCTCAGTAATAGTGTGTTTGTCCTTTGTTTATGAAAAGGACCTTGACATCAGGAAAAGGATGACATGACTTAACAGTTGCTTTGGATTTGAGTGAGAAAGGGCTGTGCAAGGTCACTAGTTTCATTTTCTTCTCCAGAGTCATCTGGGTCTATTCATGAGGATGACTGGAGATGGCCCAGGATGCAGTGGGAGACCATGACCCTTATAGGCTAAGGCCTTTGCAGGTTCTCACTGTGAGTGAGGTAAAGTTCATTCAGTGAATAGGCCTCTTAGGCCTCTCAGTAATGCAGCTATCAAAAGAAAAATGAGAACTTATAGACCAGGGGTAGGGAACCTGCGACCTTGAGGCCACCCATGGTCCTTTAGGTCCTCAAGTGCAACCCTTTGACTGAGTCCAAGCTTCACAGGACAAATTTGTTCTGTAAAACTTGGACTCAGTCAGAAGGCTGCACCCCAGGACCTAGAAAGCCACCTGTAGCCTCAAGACCATAGGTTCCCTACCCCTGTTATAGACTTTATCAATAGAATCATGAGATCCTGGAAGAACATAGTAGTCCTGCTGTCCTCTGCCCCCTTCCCTAGTCAGAGCCCATCTGGAGTACTGAGTTCAAGTGTGACTACTATGTTTTAGCTGAAGTGAATCAACAAGAGGGCATCCAGGATGCTGGTGTTTGTCCTTCATTCTCAAAGAGAGGACCAATGACATCAGGAAAGTGATCCCATGACTTGCAAGTGAGTTGGATTTAAATGAGGCAAGGCTGTGCATAGTCACCAGCCTCACTCTGTCCTCTGGAGCTGTCTTGGTCCAGTGGCCAGATAGCGATCAGGAGATGACCCTGGATGCAGTGGGAGACCCTGGTCTTTTTAAACTAAGGTCTTTCCCAGCTTTCATTTTGACTAAGGCAATGCCCATTCAGTGATCGAGGCTAGGTAAGAAATGAGACAAAGAATGGCCTCTTTTACCTAGTTTAAAAAAAATCAATCTGGAGGAGAAGACCCTCAGGGTTTCTGGCCAAAACAGAAACAATTGCTATTTACACTAACTCCGAGCCCCTCAGAGGATGACAGGACTCTGCGTTCCACCTAGTCATCTGCCTCTCCATTTTCCAGTCTACACATTATCAGGTGTTTGAACTATTCTCTCACCCTCCTGGACTGAATTGGCAACTTACTCCATAAAAGCCACACTTTGGATTCCAAATTCTCTTCTACTTTTTGAGACCTGTCTTTAGCTATTGAGATCTTCTGATCTTTACACTCAAATGTTCAAAAAACAAAGTTATTGAACCCTTGGTAATTGAAGGTTAGAAAATAATTGTATCCTATATGGATTTGTTGAAACCCAAAACATTTCAGTTAACTAATACACCTAATATGTCCCAGACATTGGGCTAATTCCTGGAGATACCAAGAAAGGCAAAAATTAGTCCCTGCCCTCAAGGAGCTTACTTTCTAGTGGGGGAAGACAACATGTCAGTAACCAGGTATATGCAGGATATATACGGAGGAGATGGAACAGCAGCATTAGCAGCAGGAGATTCAGGAAAGGCCTCCTGAAAAAGATAGGATTTGAGCTAAATCTTGAAGAAAGTCAGGGAAGTCAAGAGACAGAGACATTTCAAGCAAGTCTTACACTTCTGACCTTTGGCCAGTCTCTTTGCTTATCTGAACCTTAATGTTTCCTCATGAAAAATAAGACTAATCAACTAGATGGCCTTTAATGTACTTTCCACCTTTGTCATGGTATGAGAAGAGGACCCAATGACAGTCTCAGGGACCACCTGTGGATCATAGGCCAGCAAAGAGGACTGAGAAGTGTGGCCAGGTAGGCAGAGAGGTAGGAGAAAGAGAACAGTGACATGAAGGCCCCAGAGAAATGGAGAATGTTACAAAAAGTATCAGATGCTAGAAAGAAGTCAAGGATGATAAGAATGAGGAGGACAGAGGAAAGTCTATGCAATTTAGCAATGAAGAGATTGTAGGATGCCCATTTTCACCACCATTATTTAATATTGTACTAGAAATGCTGGCTATAACAGCAATAAGACAAGAAAAAGACATTGAAATAATGAGAGTAGGGCAGCTAGGTAGCGCAGTGAATAGAGCACCAGCCCAGGAATCAGGAGGACCTGAGTTCAAATTCGGCCTCAGACACTTAACACTTAGTAGTTGTGTGACCTTGGGCAAGTCACTTAACCCCAGTTGCCCAGCCTTCCGCCCTGCAAAAAACAAAAAGAAATAATGAGAGTAGGCAATGAGGAAACAAAACTATCACTCTGCAGATGATAGGACTTAGATAATGAACTAAAAACTAGTTGAAACTATAACTTTATAACTTTAGCAGAGTTACAATATATATAATCAACCCACATAAAAATCACCAGCATTTCTGTATATTGTTAACAGTGTCCAGCAGGAAAATACAGAAAGAGAAATTCCATTTAAAAAAATTGCAGACAATATACAATACTTGAGAATCTCCCTGCCAAGACCAACCCAGGAACTATATGAACACAGTTGCAAAATGCTTTTCATGCAAATACAGATCTAAATGAGTGAAGGAATATCCAGCACACAGGTATGTTGAGCCAATATAATAAAAATAACAATTCTGTTTAAATTAATTTACTTATCATTAATATACCCAAAAAGCTACCAAGAAATGATTTTATAGTTAGAAAAATAATAAAATTCATCTGGAACATCAAAAGATCAAGAATTTCAGGAGTATCAATGAAAAAAAAAAGTAAAGAAAGGTAGCCTAACAGTACCCACATTTCAAACTGCAAAGTGGTAATCATGAAAACAATCTGGTACTAAGAAATAAAGTAGTAGATTAGTGGAATAGATTAGGTGCACCTTATGCAATAGTAAATGACCATAGTGATGGTCTAGTGTTTGGTAAACCCAAAGGTGTAAACTTTTGGGACAAGAACTTAGCACGTGACAAAAATTGCTGGGAAAACAAGAAAGCAGTTTGGTAGAAACTAGGAATATACCAGCACATTACACGTTATACCAAAATAAGGTCAAAATGGGCATATGATTTACACACAATGGGTGATATAAGCAAATTAAGGAAAAATGAAAAACTTTACCTCTCAGATCTGTGGATCAGAAAAGAATTTATGATTAAACAAAAGATAAGAGAGAATCACAGAAAATAAAATGGGTAATTTTGAATATATAAAATTTAAAAGTTTCTGCACAAACAAAACCAGTGTGACCAAGATTTAGAATGAAAGCAGGAAACTAAGGGGGAAAAAATCTTTATAACGAGTCTCTCTGATAAAGGCCTCATTTCTCAAACATATAGAAAACTAAGTCAAATTTATAATAACATGAGTCATTCCCCAATTGATAAATGGTCAAAGAATATAAACAAGCAGATTTCAGAAGTTATCAAAACTAACTATAGCCATATGAAAAAAATGCTCTAAGTCATTGTTGATTAGAGAAATGCAATTAAAACAACTCTGAGGTAGCACCTTATACCTATAAAACTGGCTAAATATGACAGAAAAGGAAAATGATAGATATTAGAGGGGATGTGGAAAAATACCTGGAGTCAGGAAGACTTGGGTTAAGATTTGGCCTCAAACACTAGCCATGTGACTCTGGGCAAGTTACTTTAACCCTGTTTGCCTCAGTTTCCTCATCTGTAAAATGAACTGGAGAAGAAAATGGCAAACCATTCCAGTAGCTTTGCCAAGAAAACCCCAAAAGGGGTCACAAAGAGTCAGATATAACCAAAAGCAACTATACAAAACAATACAATGTTGGTGGAGTTGTGAACTAATCCAGTAATTCTGGAGACAATTTGGAACTATGCCCAAAGGACCGTAAAACTGTACATAACTTTTGACCCAGCAGTACAACTTCTGGATTTGTATCAAAGAGAAAGGAAAAGAACCTATATGTACACACACACACACACACACACACACACATGAAATCCACTCTTTTCTAGTGGCAAAGAATTGGAAATTGAGGGGATGCCCATCAATTGGTGAATGACTAAACAAGTTGTGGTATATGATTGTGATGGAATACAATTGTGTATGTTATAAGAAATGATGAGCAGGATGTTTTCAGAAAAACCCAAGAAACTTATTTGAACTGATGCATAGTGAAGTGAGTAGAACCAGAATAAATTGTACCGCAGTAACAGCCACATCATTCTATGTGAATAACTTGGTTATTCTCAGCACTACCCTGATCAAGACAATTCCAAAGGATTCATGATAAAAAATGCTATCCACTTCCAGAGAGATAACTGATGGAGTTTGAATGCAGATTGAAGCATTAATTTTTATTTTCTTTTTTTTTTCAAGAAATATGGAAATATTAGTTCACTATTTGGAAATATGGGAATATGTATGATTTTACATGTATCATTGATATCACATTTTTTGCCTTAATGAATGGGAGGGAGAGAATTCAGAACTCAAAAAAACTTTTTAAATGGATGTTTCAAATAAATAATAAATTTTAAGAAGAGAAAAATTTAGGTAACCTTGGAGGGAACAATTTCATTTGGGTGGAAGGATTGGAAGTCAGGATTTTAAGGGCTTGCAAACTGAGGAAGAGAGGGGAAGAGGCAACAAGTGTCAATCACAATTACTGGGAATTTAATTATAAAAGAGAAGACAGATCAAACAAGCATTTGTTAAGCATTGACTATATGCCAGACACTGTGCTAAGCCCTGGGGAAACAAGAAAGGCACAAAATATGTGGTTCCTGCCCTCAGAGAGCTTACATTCTAGTGGGGAAGCCACTATGCAAACAACTATAATGATAATGGCAAACATTTATATAGCAGTTAGTATGTGCCAGACACTGTGCTAACTAAGCATTTTACAACTCTCATTTGATTCTCACAACCGTGGAAGATGGGTGCTATTATTATTCTCATTTTACAGATGAGGAAATTGAGGCAAACCAGTCAAGTGACTTATCCTGGGCTCCCGCAGCTACTAAGGGACTGAGACTGAATTTGAACTCAGGTGTTCCTGACTCCAGGTTCAGGACTCTATCCACTGAGCTACTCCCTGTGTATATATTATAAATGGAAAGTAATCTCAGAGGGAGGGCACTTGGAGGACAAGAGGGGGAGGGTATCTGGAATGTGAAGTTGGCATTTGAACTAAATCTCTTTTTTAAAAAAAATATTTAAGGGGCAGGTAGGTGGCGCAGTGAATAGAGCACCAGCCCTGGAGTCAGGAGGACCTGAGTTCAAATGCGGCCTCAGACACTTAACACTTACTAATTGTGTGACCTTAGGCAAGTCACTTAACCCCAATTCCCCCGCCCCCAAGAAGAAAAATAAATATTTAGTTTATATATATTTATAGCCTGTTCCTCCCATGCTCTTCCCAAGTAAATATCAACCACCAAAACCAAAACCCACTATCATAAATGTACCCAGATCAACAAAACAAATTCCCATGTTGGCCTGGCCCGAAAATGTGTGTCTCTTTCTACAGAGTGGCGTGCTTCATCCTCAGTCCTCTAAACTTTTATCATTGTATTAATCAGAGGGCTAACATCTTTCAAAGTTGTTTTTCTGTGTGATATTGTCATTGAGGGCACCTAGCAAGGAAGAATGCAATGAGAAAAGCCCTGTCTTCATGTGAGATAGTCAGGGAAGGTATCTGCCATGATGCAAGATTAGAAGAATGACTGAGGGATGAGATCTCATCAAGTGGTGTTGGATGAAGGATGAGGCAAGATCCTCAGAGCTGGGGGATGTAGAGGGAGGCTTGAAGAAGAATTCAAATGTTTGGGAGGGTCCCTGTGATGAGTGGGAGAATGAACCAATTAGGGAGCTGCTAGTAGAGCTGCTGTCCTGCTCCTGACGTGATTCAGTGATAAGGTTACATGGGTTAGCACTTGTGGTTTGAACCTGCAAACTCTGCCAGTTGCTTCTGTATTTGTTCTCCTACGTGCAGTTGTCCTTCAGGCTCATGCCTGGCCTGTAGATTGCACCCTTCCATGCTCTGGGACTTGGAGAGAGAGAGCGTTCCTGGGAATACAGGTAGAATGTAGAAGTGTGAAGCAGCATGTCACTACATAGACGTTGGGTAGATGGGTGTACCAGTTGAGCTGAGCCTTGAGACAAGCGAGATCAGATCCAGAACTTCACAGCAGGGTCTGGGTTTCAGGCAGGCAGTAGGGCTAAGAGGTAGCTAATTAGGCAAGACCAGGGCTCTGCTGTGTCACATTCACAGGTACATTTTAAGTCCATCTTCGTATCAGCTAGCCTGTGACCTCTCGGGTCATTCACACTGGGCTGGAGATTTCCTGATGCCATCACTGCTTGTTAGCTTCCATGGAGCCAGTAAGTCAGCAAATGCTCTGGCCTGCTAGCTAGAGAACTCTCCACACCATCTCAGCCTTCATTAGCTTCCAGGACAGACAGGACAAAAAGTACAGTTATAAAAATTCAGAAATGACTAATGACTGACAGAGTTGCCAGATAGCTCCCATTGCTGCTCCCAAAACTAGGCCCAGGGTCTCCTAGGATCTCTTTCTGCCCCAGTGTTCAGTCTCAGCTCCATTTCCATCCCTGGGGCACTGAAATGTTCCCCACCTGTACCATGCTCCTAACTAGGCCCCACCCAAGTGTCTACAGACCTCTCTTGCTATCTTCTTAAGCTGCCCTGGGCTGAATAAATAACTCATGGTGACTTTTTCTTGGCTTTACTAATTGGAATTTAGCCTGGAATGTTTTCTAGGTTGTTGTGGAGAGGTGTGCTAGGCAAAATGCTGATTCTCACTTTACCATCCCACTTGTCTCTGTCCTTGGTTAGATACCTTTTTAAAGGTCACATGTAATAGGTATCACAGGAGGGCTTTAGGGTCCTCTTATAACCGTGCCTTTTCTTCTCTGCTGAGACCTGGTGGTTCCAGCAAACAAACTGCACCTTAGGAGACCCTCCCCCAGAAGCCACTCCTTAGTCTTCCCCTGGCCTGGTAAAAGGCCAATTATAGGCTCCTGTGGCAGGAGCATGGTAATTCCCCAGACCAAAATGGATCTATCTGTCACTTAAGGCCTCCTCCTGCCTTGAGACCCTCCAAAAAGGCCTTTGCAGCATCTGTTGATTATGGCTTGGTGAGTTGATTGGCATGCCAGCAACAGCCCACATTATGATTAGGGCTCAATCACAAGCATTTCAGTGGTAATATAAAAATCTGCTGTTTTTAACCACTAAGCTAAATGAGAGGCAGTAAATTGAAAACACAGGAAAGATCCAAATTCTGGTGCTTTTCCCTGGAAGGGCTGTAACAGAAAAGCAGCAACGATTTCATGAACATCTGCTAGACTCATAGAATCCTAGAGTTGGAAGAGATGGTAGAGGTCATCTAGTCCAGGAATCCTCTCTGTTCTCTCCCCTACAGGCTCTCCTTGAAGACCTCTAATGATGGGGAGCTCACTATCTCCAGAGGCAACCTAACCTATTCTATTGTTGGACAGGTCTGAGCTAATATCTGCTTTCTTCCAGTGTCCACCAGTTGTCCCTACGGCTATCCTCTGGAGTTGGGTAGAATAAATCAATTCCCTTTTCCACATGACATGTCACTTGGATGCTTAAAGTCAGCTATGTTACCCCATGGTGTACATCCCCACTTTCTTCAAATAATCCTCTTGTGATATTTTCAAGTTTCCTCCTTATGTTAGTGTTCTTCCTCTTGACATGTTCCAGCTTCTCAAAGACTTGTGAGCTTTAGAGCTGGAAGAAAGCTCCGAGATCACCTAGTCCAACATTTTAATTTTGCAGATGGAGAAGCTGAGGACTGAGAAGATGCAAGGTCCCACAAACAGGGTTCAAAGTCAGGCTTTCCTGTGTGTTTTCTGGTAGGCCATCCTGCTTCTTTCTTTGTGCTCTTCAGGATTTCTAAGAATCCTGTCACTAAAATTTCGTAAGGAGTACACTCCTTCAATCTCGTCTTGTGTTATCAGCAACTTCTCTCTCCTTGTCTCTGTCTCCTCTTCTGCATAGACCCTTTGCTTCACTCCTACACAATTTAGCATAATTTCTCTGGGAGGGCAGGATTATTGCTACTACTCTCTCCATGGAAGGACATGACCTTCCCCTCCTTTCTGGATGTCCAGATCCTACCAGTCCTCCAGAAAATCTTTCTTGACAGTAGCAATACTGCATACCTTGAAGCTTACAGTTACTAATCTCTGAAACCAGCTACAGGTCTCTTTTTACTACCCCAAAGTACCTCTGTGGGGACACTGAAATATAGAGGACACTGTCCTTGCCCCCCAAGAGGCTAATATCCTAATTGAGAAGACAAGACACACCAAGATGAAGGGTAAGTCACTATTTTTTGTATATCCAGACCTTTAATTTCATTGGTGTGGACACTCTCCAATAGTGCCTGTCAGTTACTCTCCTGTAACTTAGAGTCAGAAAACTGCCTGGATCACTGAGAAGTGAAGCATCTTGCTCACAGTCACACAGTCAGCACATGCCAGAGGTTTGACGGGAACCCAAGAAATCATAACTTAGAGACCTCCCTCATTCAAAGTAATCTGAGGTATCAGGTGAGCTTATAAGCCTCCTGTCCCCCTTTACCTACACAGTCCACTTTGTTTTCCCTTCATTCTAGTGATCATTCTGACAGAGCCCCAAAGGACTACTTCTTCCAAGAAATTTGATTCATTTTACCCGGGAGCTTGCAAAACATCCAGGTTCTAAAAATATCCCTTCTAGCATATGATACAGGTAGCTGTTTCCATGACAACCTGTTCCTTTTAAGGATCCTACAAATGAAAGAACTGTGCCTTTATGAACAGGTCCTTATGGAATTCCAAGAGGTAATGTGCTACAAGACAATTCTATCTGATTCATTTTAATAAACATTCATTAAATCTCATATCTGTGCAGTGTACTGTGTTTGCCACTGGGAGAGATATAAGGAAAAAATAAGACAGTCCCTGTTCTTATTGAAAATCACAGTTTAGTGGAGGTGGGGCTAGGGAAGATACAACACATACGCTTATGTATGGTGCATGAGAGAAAGATGAACAAAAGGCTATGTGGGGACTGAGGAAAGAAAGATCACTTCCTTTTTGTTTGGTATAGGAGGGTTTTTTTTATCATCAGCACTACCTTTCTACTCACTCTGCCCCTCACCTCTCCCCTCTTCCCCCAAAGAAAAACCTTCCTTGTACCAAAAGTATAGTAAAAGAAAAGACATTGTAATGATAGAGTCTAGAAGTGTCCCCTTCTGCTCCTACAGTCCATCACCTTTCCACCAAAGAGATTGCTTCATCATCAGTCTTCTGGAATCATGATTTGGTTATTGCATTGGTCAGCCTTCTCAAGTCTTTCCAAGTTGTGTTTCTTCATAATGTTGTGATTGTTCTCTATATCTCTAGTTTTCCTGGTTTGCGTACTTCATTTTTCATTGACACATACAAGTCTTTCCAGGATAAAGAGCATTTCTAACTGGGAGGATCGTTGGAGGCTTCCTGGAGCAGTTAGTATTTGGTCAGGACTCCAAAGAAGGGATGGGATCTCAAAAGGCAAATGAGGTGATTCCCAGCTTAGAAAATGAGCAAGCTGTGTAAGTAGGAAGGCATGGGACGCATACAGGAGATGGTGCGCGGTTAGCCAGGCTTGCCTCAAATAGAGTGAGGAAGAGCAGTCGAAGAGAAATAGTGGAAACTTGAGGGAGCTCTTAGACTTGGCACAGTGTGTCGGGCAGTGTACTAAGCACCCAGGAAACAAGTGCAAGCAAAAAGACCAGGCTCTGCCCTCAAGGAGCTTACATTCTAATGGGGGAAGACAGATGCAAAACCAAGGGGGTGTGGTGGGGAAGATAGCCAGTGTGGGGTCATAAGTGTCAAAGTCCAGAGAGTGAGCAGCACCGAACAGAAGCCCCAGGAGAAACCTCACCCCGGGAGAGGGGGCCTGGAGTAACAGGTGTTCAGGGTGAGACACGATGCTGAAGACCAAAGAGGGAGAAGCACAGCCAGGACGGGAATCTCCCTTGTGCCCTCTGAAATTCCTGCTTCATCTGACTTCTTTGTGCCTCTCACATCTCACGGTAGTCACAGAAATATGTCTCTTTCCAAACGACACCGCGTCCTTAGCCATCCTCTTGAGTGTGGTTATACCATCTTTTATACCCCAAACACTCTGATTAGAGAAGGGGGTTGGCATGTTCTTCATGTTCTTTAGTCCTCCCTGCCGTTCCCTTACTCTTCCTCTGTCACTATGACTCAGCAGCTTTTCCTTCTTTGAAAATAATTTCATTCCACATCCCTCACCCAATTCACATTCTGGTGGCTGGGCAGCTTTTATCTACTGACTCCCAGGACCTTCTCCTTCCTTTCCCCGTCAGTGAAGGGCCTGGTTCATTCAGTGGAATTTCAACAGTTGCTTTAGTGTTCTCCCAGGTATCCCAACTTCCAAGTTCCTTTAAATCTTCAGCTCCTGGACCTCTCCTCCTTTCCACTTAGCTAAACACGGATATGATCCTACCTCCCCCTGGCCTTGTATCACCCACACTTCTTCCACTTCCATGATTAAGAACTTTGGGTTTCCTTTATCTGATCGTAATCTTTCATTTTCCGTTTCTCCCTTTGCCTTACTCCTTCTAAACCCACTCTTCATGTTCACCAAGGCCTCCAATCCCTCCATTCCTCAGCACTGTCCAAGTTCATCACCTAATCTTAACTCTTTGATGAATTAGCTAAACTCTACACTTTACTCTTAAATCTTTTATTTTCTTACTACTCTCTTCTCTTGCTACTCATACTTTGCCAAGCCCTTCAAACTCCAGATTACTCCTACCATCCTTCATCCTTCAAATGAAACTGGAAGAAACCACCAAATCCATGATGACTGGGTCCATCACAAATTTATATAAACTAATTAAACTGGGTTCTCACTTCCACAAGGCAGTTCTACTACTCCTTCTTCATTGATTTCATTTTTCATATTTCAGTTATCACAACAGATGCTCCAAACCTTTTTCTCTCTTTAATCTTTCCATACCACTTTCTCTGCCCACTCTCCTCTGATGACCTTGTTTCATATTTCACTGAAAAAAAAAACTGATTCTCTTGTTACCTCTTATCCCCTCCTCTTCATCTCACATCCTTTTGGCACCATCATCCCTTGGCTAAGACCTACCCCCTGGTAGATCAAAGTCATCTTTGATCTCTCTCTCTCCCTCTCCCTCCCTTACTCCCTCCCTCTACCCTATTAATTATCTAGTCTTAGCATTTAGTCTTCTACAGTATCTCCCACATATATTCTCTTCCCTGCACTCTCACCCACCCTTCATCACCTCTCATCTGGACTATCACAGTAGCCTTCTCATTGTTCTTGCTTCTTCAAGTCTCTCCCCACTGCAGTAAGTGTGCTGTTCACCTGTCAAGGTGATTTTCCTAAAGCCTAGGTCTGACAGTATCCTTCCCCTACTGCCTATAGAAATAAATTGTGAATTTGGGGGCAGTGGGTAGGGGAAAAACGGGGAGAAAATTTGTAACTCAAAATCTGGTGGAAATGAATGATGTAAATCAGAAGTTAATAAAGCATTTGGAAAATAAAAAAAAGAATTAAATGTGAAATTCATTTTTTGGCATTTAAAGCTTCTTCTCAGCCGACTCCTTCCTGCCTTTCCAATCTTCCAACATTCTGCTCCCTCCATGTACTCTCTGATCCAGCAATATTGGTCTGTTTATTGTTCTTTAAAAACCATGTTCTATGTTCCACCTCAGTACCTTCACACGGGTTATTTCCCCATGCCTAAGATGTTTTCCCTCCCACCTTTGATTCTTAGAATCTTTGGCCTCTTTGAGCACTTGGCTCAGCTCAAGGGCCACTTTCTCCAAGAAGACTTTTCCATTCCCCACAGCAACTAGTATCAATTCCTTTCTTTACATGTGCTAATTTATATAGTCTCTTGTTTAAGAAATTTTTAAAAGAAAATTATTTTTAAAGCTGACTTTTTATTCTTTTTTCAGTTTAAAATTCTCTCCCTACCCCTACCACCTTCTCACTTGCTAAGAAGGAAAGAAAAACAAAACCCATTACAAATGTGTGTAATTGTACAAAACAAATGTCCACATTAGCCATGTTCCCCTCCCGCATGCACTGAAGCCATGCCCTTCATAATTGCTTAGAGAGCACAATAGAATTCTATCATTCATACTGAAGGAAATTGAGGAAACGCTCATCCATTAGGAAATAGCTGAACAAGTTGTGGTATGTACTTCAGTCTGCAGTGGAGACTTGATCTCGTCAGGAGGTAGACAGCACATTTCATCATGAATCCTCTGGAATTGCGGTGGATAATTTACTGAGGAGTCGCTAAGTTTTCCACAGTTGATTATTTACCATATTGCTGTTGCTGTGTAACAGGGTTCTGCCCACTTTACTTGGCATTTCATACAGGCTTCCCTAGGTTTTTCTGAAACCATCATTTCTTACAGCACAGTGGTATTCCATCTCATTCATATACAGTAACTTGTTCAGCCATCCCCCAGCTGATGGACATTCCCTCAATTTCCAATTCTTTACCGCCACAAAAAGAGTGGCTATAAATATTGTTGTACATGAGGGTCCTTTTCCTCTTTTCTTTGATCTCTTTAGGGTGTTCAGTGGTTGTTGGGCCATGGTTTTATAGGTTTTGGGGCATAGTTCCAATTTACTTTCCAGAGTGGTTGTATTAGTTCATAGCTTCACCCCCAGTGCCTTAGTTTACCTGGTTTCCTAATTCTTCTCCAGCATTTGTCATTTTCCTTTTTTTGTCATTTTCGCCAATCTGATGGGTGTGAGGTGGTACCTCAGAGTTGTTTTAATTTGCATTTCTCTAATTATTGGTGATTCAGAATATTTTTTCATATGGCTATTGATAACTTTGGTTTCTTCCTCTGAAAATTGCCTGTTCATAATTTTTGTCCATTTATCAGAGAATGTCTCTTTGTGCTGCATGACCCCCAGCCAGAATACACTCTCTCCAGCTCAAGTACTCACTTCTCCACAGAGCCTTTTCTCATCACTCCAGCTGATAATGCCTTTCCTCTCACCCCTCCCCCCAAATTACCTCTTATTTTTCTCATATATACTTATATATATATATATATTTAATACACACACACACGAGATATCTCTTTGCATAGAATGTAAACTCCTTGAAGAGACTATTTTACTCCTGTCCTTTTTCTTTCTGGTGTTCAATGCAAAGCCTGGTACTTAGTAGGCATTTAATTAAATGTTTTTGATCGATTTGCTCATATTCAGCTACATACTAGGTATGTGACAAGACATTAATTCTCTTTGAGGCTCAGTCTCCTTATCTTTAAAATGGAGATAATAATAATTACCCTGCTTACCTATCAGAGTTGTTATGAAGAAAGGTGAATTATTGTTACTATTTCTGCAGCACTTTACAAAATATTTTTCTAGTCACAACTTCTCTTCTAAACTACAGCCTCATGTTTCCCACTTCCTCTTGGGCATCTTAAATGAAAGAGGGAGCCAAGATCCATCAGAAGTGACAGCCAATACTCAAACCCAGGCCTTCTGCTTCACCTGGGATGTCCAGAACAATGAAGAGGGCTGGGCTGTACAGGCCTGACCAGAGTTTTACTAGAGCAGGTGGATTTAGAGGTGACCTCATCCAATGTACTCTTTTTACAGAGGAGGCAACTGAGGCCCAGAGAAGAAAGGTGACATGCCCAGGCTTACCCAGGGAGCAAGGAACAGAGCTTTGGGTGTGAATAGGGGGGCTCCTTCTTTTTGCATAGCACCCAGAGCAGGTGTTCCTTTGAAATCTTCCCTTCTCTGATGAAAGGGCAGTACTCTGGAGCATTTTTCTCTTGTGTTGGATTTTAGGAGTCAAGCACAGGAAGTGAACAGCTTGAAGAGATGACATGGGGGTGGGGTGGAAAAAGGCCCTTTCAAGCTGCACACAGAGCCTGGATAATAGGTCTAGCGGCAGAGACGAGACCCAGGCCACACACAGGGAAGAAGCTGCTCAGGGGACTTAGAATTGGATAAAACTCTGACTGAAGCTCTGGCTGCTGACTGACCAAGGCCATCTCTCTCTCTCTCTCTCTCTCTCTCTCTCTCTCTCTCTCTCTCTCTCTCTCTTTCTCTCTGTCTCTCTCTCTCTCTCTCTCTCTCTCTCTCTCTCTCTCTCTCTCTTTCTGTCTCTCTCTCTCCCTCTCCCTCCCTCTCTCCCTCCATACCTCCCTCTTTCCTTTGACCAAGTAGACTGGGTAGGCTTGGTGTTTGAAAGTGGTCCAGTGGTAACCATGGAAACCATCTTTCCCCCTCTCCTCCCTGCACAGATGACTCTGGTGATGAGGACGTCCCCACCCATTCTGACAAGAGCCAGCTGCAGAACACCTTAAGCATTCTTTCGGGCAAGTTGGACAATCTAAGCATATGCAATGACCTTATCTCAAAACATGGGGCAGCTCTCCAGAGGTCTCTGAGCGAGCTGGAGAGCCTGAAAATACCTGTCGAGAGTGGGGAGAAGCTGAAAGCAGTTAATGAGCGGGCCACCCTATTTCGGATCACCTCCAATGCCATGATCAATGTAAGTGCCAACTCTGCTTTTTCCCCTCAGCCCCTCTGATCCTTGGGCCCAGGCTCCACACAGGGCTAGGTAAAGCATCCATTCAGAAAATGTGCCCGGTTTGTATAGTTAATGTTCCCAGGAACGTTTGTGTGCATGAATGAAACTTGTATTGGCCACATGGCTGGTGATAGGCTAATCTAGGCAGGTGTGTGCACACACACAGGCATGCACACACCATGGCTTATGTGTGTGTATCTGTCTTTACATCATTCTCAAAGCTCTAACTCTCTCCCTCTTAACTGTCATCATAATAGTTTTTGACAAGGAAGTGATTTAAAAATGTGTGTTTTCTTAACATGGCAAGGAGGTTTAAGTGTTTTAAGAACTGAGGTTGGATTGAATTGTGATGCGTAGTGGAAGGCCTGGTTTTGAACCCCAGCTCTGCCCCCTTCCTACTCCTCATGTGACACATCCCTGCCCCTCACTGGGCTTCCGTTTCTTAGTGTGTAAGAGGAAGTGATTGGACAGTGTGATGTCTCAGATCCTTCTCAGCCCCCAGCTCTGTGATGAGGATGTTTGGTGCCTAAGCAAGCGTGCCTGGAGTGTTTGAGCTACTCGGCACAGCCAGCACGCCCAGACTGCCCTGTCTCCACACGGGTGCGCACTGTCGGTCCCAAGTGTGGCCCCCAGACTTGTGTTCAGACTCTTAGATTCTCCCAGAAGTCCTGTGAGACCCGCCGTCCAACAAGAGTCTGAGCTGGGCTAGTGCTGCGGCTGTGCTTTTTAGTCCCTGACTAGAAAATGCTGGAAATCATGGTATTTTGCAACGTTCCAGGAGCCCTAAATGGAGCCACCTCATGGAGTAGTGGTTAAAAAGCCAGAAAGGCCTGCACTCATTTCCTCTTTCTGGCACATACTAGGTATATGATCCTTGTTGTAAAGTCATTTCAGTCATGTCCAACTCGTGACCCCATTTGGGGTTTTCCTGGCAAAAATACTGGAGTGGTTTGTCATTTTTTTTCTCCACCTCATTTTACAGATGAGGAAACTGAGGCCAACAGGGTGAAGTGACTTGCCCAGGGTCACACAGCTGGAAAGTATCTGAGGCCAGATTTCAGCTCAGGAATACTCATTTTCCTAACCCCATGCCATTCACTCTATGGCGCCACCTAGCAGTCCTTTATGATCCTTACAAGTTACTTCTCAGCACTTCCAGGTGACTCTTAGCATTATAAATTGCAGAATCATTGCAGATCTACATGAGAGAGGGTATTTGCTCACTTGGAGATCACTATGCCAGTGACATCACAAACCCAGACCTCCTTTCATCCTCTAGCACACCTCACCCAGAAAAGGAGAATGCTAAATTAATATCTGAGTCTATGGGATATGACAGGGTCCTTTTGGGGGTCTGGCAATCTTTCAGACTTGGCTGTCCCCAAGAGTTGCTGACTTTCATACCTTACAGACTCTGCCATGGATAGGAGTTAACATCCTCTTTGGGGGATCAGCAGTCTGGCTTGGGGAACAAAGACCCTGGGCATCACTGCCAAGTGACCGCAGGACCCTTAAGTGTATCCCTGCACCTCTATAACCCCTGACCTGAAGGAGCTCACATTGTAATGGGGAGATAATATGTCAATAATAGCACAAGTACAAGATGTTTGCAGAGTAGATGAAAGCTGTTGTCAGAAGGAAGGCATCTCCACAAAGGGTGGGGTTTTAGCTGAATTTTGAAGGGGGTAAAAGGGAAATTAAAAGGTGGAGGTGAGAATAGAACATTAACAGTGTCATAGCAGTATAGCTGCTTTCCCCTGACTTTTATTCATTTCTCCCATTCTGCATTCACTTTGAGGCATTGTTCTTTCTCTTTTGTGGAGGAAATTTTGCTTCTGAAGTTTTCTGACCTACTTTGCCCTCTCCCCACGATCCTGGCCACTGGAGTTTTTGAGGAGGGGGAGTGACATGTTGAGAAAAATGCTTTAGGAAAATTACTTTGACACCTGACTGGAGGATGGATTAGAGGCCATGAGACCAATTAGAAGACGATTGCAAGAGCCCAGGTGAGAGGAACTGTACTAGGATCCTGGCTAGGTGATTGAAGAGAAGGGAAAATAAATGAGTTGTTGTAAGTAGAAAGGTCATGATTGGATAATGGATTGGATAGATGGAGGAGGAGTCGAGGATGACAGGGTTCGTGAGTGTAGGTGACTGGGGAGATGGTAGAACCAAAGGTCAAAGAAAAATATTACAAGTAGTCAAAAAGGAGGAGTTCAAACACTAAGGAGACACAGCAAGGATTACACAGGACTCTGCAGCTGTTAGGTCAAAAAAGAGGAGAGCTGGAACATGGTATTCCCACAGTCAAGAGAGAAAGTTTAACAACCGAGGACAACTGTCCCACAAAACCATGTATAAAGAGACACAGGAATAAGTGGATCTTTAATGGAATGGGAGATTTCTAAGCATTCCTGGTGAAAAGACCAGAATTGAGATATTTGGAAATGTAGATACAAGTGCCAAGAAAAATATAGAAAGATCCACATTTGTATAATTGAAAGATTATATATGGAGCTTAATTGTTTAGTCATTAACAGGGAGATAAAAAACATGTTTTCACAGAACCATAATCTTTTTAAGGATCATAAAAAAAGTTAAAATGAGAGAGGGGTCTGTAGGTGGTTTTGTTCTCTTTTAGTCATATCAGGAGAAGTTAAATGAATGGTCTTAGAAGAAGACAAAAAAATAGAAGAGACAGGAGACCATACTAGGGAGGAAAGGAGTAATAAGAGGAAGGAAATCATTATTGAATAATAGAAGTGCATAAGATGAAAAGTCTATAGTCATAGAGTGAGGGCAGGGGTGAGAATGGGCATCCCATGAACTTTACTTTCATCTGAATTGGAAAAAAGAAGGTTAAATATACATGCATATACGCAAATCTTAGTGTAGGAAAACATTAAACTCAGAAGAGAAATAGAAGATAGATAAGGGAGTTGTAAGCAAAACAATCTCAAATGTTGGAGGGAGGAACAGGAAGGTAGAATGCAAAGGAAAGGAAGAAAGAGTCAAACCCTGGGAGGGATCAGGGAACAGAGTAAAGAGTAAAGGGGACAGAATAACCAAAACAGCTGATTCAGGAAACAGGCTGTTTCACTTCCATGATCACAGGAAAATTCCCTCTCTTATTTGTGAAGAGGGGAGAGAGTACAAGAGGACGGGTTAAAGGGAAATACAGAATTAACAATCCTAATTGGGAATGTGAATGGGGTGATGCACCCATTAGACAAAAGAGGATAAGACTGGACTAGAAGGCAAAATACTACAATATGCTATTTATAAGAAACACTTGAAACACAAAGATTCACAGAGGGCTAAAATGAAAGACTGGAACAAAATGTATTATACTTCAGCCAAACTCAAAAAAATAAGGATAGCAAAAGTAATTTCAGGGAATACTGTAGTAAATATAGAAAAGCTAAAAGGAGATGAGCAGGGAGGTTACATTATGCTCAAAGGCACCATCGATAATGAATCAATCAACACCGACCGGTACTTGATGTATCTATACCTAATTACAAAGTATCCAAATTCTTAAAGGAAAAGTTGACTAGGGGTAGCTAGGTGGCACAGTGAATAGAGTACCAGTCCTGGAATCAGGAAGACCTGAGTTCAAATGTGACCTCGGACACTTGATACAAACTGTGTGACCTTGGGCAAGTCACTTAATCCCAATTGCTTTGCCTTCCCCACTCCCCCCCCAAAAAAAAATGGAAAAAAAAGAAAAAGTTGACTAAATAGAGAGAAGTAGTAAAATTATAATAATGGGAGAACTTAATGTATTCCTTTCAGATCTAGAGGGATCTAACCAAAAGACATTAAGGTAAGAAATTAAAGGCTTGAATTGAACTTTAAAAAAATGAAAGATAATGAATTCCTGGTGGTTAGTGAATAAAAATATAAACTTACATACTTGTCAGCTGCACATGACTCTTTTACAAAAATTGAGGGCATTGAGATCTCACCTAAAAATATAGAAAAACATAAATGCAAAACATATTGTTTACTGATCACAATTCAGTAAAGAGTCAATAAAGAAAGAAGTTATTGGAGAGTGATTGGAAAGCAACATGATTCTAAAGAATTCATGAGTCAAATGTTTAATGCAAAGGTATTTGTAGAACCTGTATCAGATTGCATGCTGCTGTGGAGGGGGGAGGAGGGAGGAGAGCGAGGGGGAGAAAATTTGGAACTCAAGGGATTGTGGAACTGAATGTTATAAGCTAAAAGTAAATAAATAAATTTTTAAAAAATCATAATCCCCCCAAAAAAGAATTCATGAGTCAAAGAACAAATAATATTAACAATAGGAAATTTCATCAAAGATGACAATAATGAGACAGCATTCCAAAACTTACATAACTAAAACAACTGTGAGGGAAATTTTTATGTCTATAAACCCCTTTATCAATAACAAAAAGTAATAAATCAATGAATTAGGCATGTAGTAGAGAAAAAAAACTTGAATATGAATCGTAAATCATCTAAATAACAAAGTTGAATTCTGAAAATTAAGATATTAATTTTAAATTGAGAACAAAAAGACCATTTGATAGGTAAATAAAACTAGAAGCCAGTTTTTAAAAATACTAATAAAGAATTAGCTAATCTGATTTTTTTAAAAGAGAGAAAAATCAAACTTCCAGAAATAAAAAAAAACACATCACTTGAAAAAGCAATAAAGGAAATTATTAGAAACTATTTTGCCGAATTACGTAGACAAAACTAATAACTTAGAGGAAATGGATGAGTAATGGCAAAAATAGAAGAAATAGACCATTTAACTAACCCAGTATCTGAAAAATAAATTGAACAAGCCAAATCTGCTCCCAAAGCCAGGACCAGATGGATTCACAAATAAATTCTATCAAACATTCAAAGAACATTTTATTCCAATAGTAGCAGTTTCAGTTGAATGATGTGGTTGGAAGCCTGTGTAAGAGGGCTTTGAAAAGAAGACAGGAGGGGGAATGGCAGCACCTGTTGGAGAGAGCTTCTAGAGGAACTTAGCCTGCCCAAGGTGTCCCCTTCCAATCCTGTAGCTGATTCATTGTCAGCCGTACCCTTCTGCACCTGCCACAGTGTGTGAAGAGAGCTGACCCTGAAGTTGTTTCAGGTTTGATTTGGGGTTGGTTTCTTTTCTTTTTCTTTCTTTTTTTTGTGGGGGGGGAAGATATTGTACTGGAAAGATCATTTGATCTGGAGCCAAAGCAACTGGATTTGTAGAAATAACTGCTAATGAGACAAGAGGCGGTCAGGGGGTGCAGTGGGCAGAGCACAGGCCTGGAGTCAGGAAGACTTGACCTCAAATCTGGCCTCAAACACTTCCTAACTGTGTGACTCTGGGCAGGTCACTTCACTCAGTTTGCCTCTATTCTCTAGTCTCTAAAATGAGCTGGAGAAGGAAGTGGCATACTGTGCCAGTGTCTCTGCCAAGAAATCCCACATGGGCTCATGGAGAGTCACCGTTTTGTTACTTTGTAGATATCAATATGGTATTGGAAAATGATACACAAGCATGGACTCTGTGAGCACATACAGCAGGAATGTTGCCCATGTGTCTTTAAAACTCATAAGCCTTCACCTTGGCATTGGAAAGCTGGCATGGCCTCCAAAGGCTGCTGTTCTCAGGGCCAGGCTGGTGGTCAGCTAGCGCACTCATGGATTCAGAGGCCAAGTGAACTTTGGATTATTTGGGCTTCAAGGCTGTGTGCCCCCCCGCACACTGACCACAGCCTGAATGGTTTTTCTGGGTCGCTATGTTGCTCTTTTGGAGGTCGGTCCTTTGATATGCTGTGCTTTGTTGCCATGCTTGTGGAATGTTCTTGGTGAGCCAACCCCATTTATCCAGGGGTCTACTGGAAATAAACTCTAGCTAATCCAAGTGTCAGGAAGCAGGGGAGCAAGGCAGATGTGCACCTGTGGTTCCTGCATTGGCTTAAGCAGATGCTTGAATATCTTGAGCATAGCAGCAGAACATAGGCCCTAAGTGTTAAGAATTTTGCCAACCCATTTATTTTATCTACCTCGACCTGAAGGGCACCAACCAAATACTGTGGGGCTCTTATTGGAGGGATGAGGGGAGGTTTTCTGATAGCCATACTAAGCATCTCTAAATGAGAAGATCATATGTTTAGAACTTAAAGTCATTCAAGGATCCATCAAGTCTAGCCCTTTCATTTTACAGATGAGGAAACTGAGGCACAGGGAGATTAAATGACAGAGAGTCTCAACAGTTAGCCCTCTCCTTCTTGAGAAACAGACTTTTGCCCTTTTCCAAAGACCCTCAGTTCTTCTGAATAAACCTAGTTTAGCAGAATTTTAACAAAAATGGTGCTTGTGTATTCTGACAAATGTAAGTAGTTAAGTCAAGCTGTCCTGTAGAATCTCTGAAGGCCCCCTTCCTGGCTTCTCACAGGAGTGTTTTCTACTTGGCCTCTCAGAGTCTATTTAAGAAGCTCTGCTCAAGCATTTAGCCTGATGGCATATTTTAGTGGAGTCCCAGGAACTTCCATCTTTTATTTCTAGTTGCCTACACATAGGGAGTCATTGAATGTTAGAGCCAAGAGGGACCTTGGTGTGTGAAATTTCAGACCTGGGAGGGGGTTGGAAGGTAGGGTCCAAAGTGTCACCATGGTCTAGCAGTGACAGGTTTGGAGTTGGGGTCAGAAGACTAGATCTGCCTCTTCCTAAGGGGGTGCCTTTTAGCACCTGCTTGCTTATTGATCCCCACTCTCTGAGTTTCAGAATGCTGTTCTTTTAAGTGAGGCAGTTGAACTAGACTGGCTGCCATGCCTATGAGAGACTGTTTCTTGGAGGTGTCAGGGTGTAAATGGATTTGCAGAAGTGAGAGGCGAGTGAAGGGCATTGTCTTTACTAGCCGAGTGCCCTGGAACAAGAAATCTTAGTCTCTCCATCTGTCATTGGGGTCAGTACACACACTGCCTACCTCCTCAGGTGGTTGGGAGGGTTAAGTGAAAGAATGTGTGTAAAGACTGTTCTTGGACTCCTGGTGAGTCTAGACCCTGGCAGCCTTCAGAGCCAAGTCTGCATTCACTGGAAGGCCTAATGAGGAAAGCTGTCAGCTGATGATGAAAGGAGGCTTGAATTTCCATGTCACATTTCTCTTACCTCTGAACCTGATTTGCAAATGTTTTCATTCGCCGACAGCTATAATCAGAGGGTACAAAAGTGCTTTATATCTTTTACATGGTGTAGTTTGACAGTTTGGTTTTGTTTGTTTTCAGCATGTAGAATTAAGTATCACGGCAACTTCCGTTAGCTCACTGAGTGATATAGGGTAGATTTCTGAATCCCCCTGATTTGAAAAATGAAGATACTAAGTTCTGCCCCCAACTAAAACCATAGCATTTACAGACCCGAAGGGGATTCTTTTTCAGGTCTGAGTGGGGTTTGATATTATCTGAGATCCTATGATCCTGCCATCTTAATTGGTTGTCCCAACAACCCCCTAAGATAGTTGTACAGCCGTTACCATTCTCATTTTAGAGATAAAGACACTGAACCTCAGAGAAGTCAACAGACATTTTCTCGTGCATTTACTATGTGCCAAGGCTTTGTGCTCCACACCAGGAATACAAGGAGAAGCAGCCTCTGCTCCAAAGGGACTTAATGTTTTGTGAATGTGAGAAATGAAGTCACTTCTCTTGCCTCTCCCTGAAGCTTCCCTGACTAGACGGTGTAAGCTTTATCCACATCTTACTCATGAGCAAACAGGTTCAGAGAGGGAAGGGGTTTGCCTCCAGGTCATTCACCAGGGCCAGAACTTAAAACCAGCTTCTCACATTCCTAAGGCCAGGGCTTGGTGCATCTGTCCACACTCCTCCCCTAAGAACCCTTCTGTGTAAACACAGAATGTGGCTGGCATTTAGGGCCATGTGTACCTTCTGTGTCATCACTTTTTGGCACGGACAGTACTTCAAGTGGGGGGGTTTCTTGTTAGTGCATAGCTAATTGTGCTGAGACACCCATCCCTTGATGGTCAGGGGACTATGTGGGAATTGTGTCATAATTCAGTTGCATGAGAAAGAGCACCCCCAAAAGCAACCAAGACATTTGTGTCTAAATAGAGACAAGAGAAGGGAGCAGGACAACAGCTACTTTGGCAAGTCGGCCACAAGCTGTGAGGCAGGAGGAGGAGGCACAAAGAAAGTAGAAGGGACGGATAAAAATAAGAAGCAAAGCCACGGGATGGCAGAACTAAAAAAGGAAGCCTTTGCATGTCCCTACGTAGACTCTGGCATCCTATAGGGTAGACACCCAGAGGGTATTTTTGTAGCAGACAGAAGGTAAGACACAGAATCAGAGCTCATCACTGGACCAGCAGGGATTCAGAGCTGTGGGCTGTGTGGAAGATGCTGCTGCTCTGGAAAGAGCCTGGGGGGCAAATCAGGAGCCAAAGGAGGGAGTCTCACCTGCTCTGGGACCTCAGGTAAGTCACTTTCCCTCTCTGGGCCTCAGTTTCCTCTCATGTAAAATAGGAGGCTGGGACTATGCAGTGATTGATGTGATCCTTTGGATCTCTGACATGTTCTCTAATTCAGGTAAGCCTTTCTTAATCACCTCTATTCTGTGCCTTGTACTAAGTGCTGGGACACAGAGACAAAAAAAAAGAAAGAAAAAGAAGAAGAAACAGTTCTTGCTCTCACAGAACTCAGGTGGGGGTGGGGAAGGAGCCAACATATACATATGTCTCGAACAAAGACAAAATCAATACACAGTAGTTGGGAAGAGAGATCCTGGGGCAAAGAGGAGTTCTTAACCTGGAACCCATAAACTTGTTTTGTTTAGAACTGTATTTCAGTGGCATAGGTTTCTTTTGTTTTCCCATGTATTATTCTATTCATTTAAAAGCATTATTCTGAGGAGGGGTCCCTAGGCTTCATCCAACTGCTGCTAAAGGAGATTTCAATCCCAGAAATGGGGAAGAGCTCTTGGTCATAGAAGGTAGTTCTTGAGTTGTATCCTGAAGAAAGTGAGGGATTCATGAAATGAAGATGAGGGAGGGAGGGCATTCAAGGCTTGGGGGACAGCCAGTGAACCGGCACAGAGTCAAGTGCGTGCTGTGCACCAGACACTGGAACCAAGCACTGGAGAAGCACAGCAAAACAGAGCCCCTGCCCTCAAAGAACTTCCAGTCTAATGTGGAGAAGACCTGCAAATGCTGCCACTTGTCCTGACTTTTGTCCTTGCCTTACCCAGGAAGAGAGTGAGACCAAAGACTTTGCACGGCACTTTCTCACTTGAACTCAGTTCATGCACAAGTCAAGACATCACCCTTGACATCACTCATCCTCTTTGGAAAATGAAGGATGGACAATTATGTACAAAGAAGATAGGATGTCTAACTGGGAAATAATCACCAGAGAGAGCACATGGGAATTCAGGGGATGGGAAAGGGCCTCCTGCAGGGGGTGGGACTTTAGCTGGGACATGAAAGAAACCAGGGAAGCCAGGAGGCAGAGATGAGGAGGGAGAACATTCTGGCCTCAAAGAAGTGAAATGAGAAGACACCTCTTCCTCCTCCTCTGCAGAAAAGGGAGAGAAGAGGTCAGCAGACTGACTGCCCAAGGGGTCAATGACACACTGACAGGAAGAAAAACTTCTGCATGAGAGGGCTCAGGGAAGGCTCTAGAAAGAGGAAGCTCATTCTAGGCCTGGAGCCCAGCCCTGAATCTGTGTGACTGCAGTAGGACCCTCAGAAGTGAGTGGAGGAGCCTTCCTTTTTATATGGAGGCTGTATGAGGTTTTGGAGGCAGGGGAGTAAGATGGTTAAACCATGCCCTAGGAAGCCCATTTAGGGAGTTATGTGAAGGGTGTTTGGGAAAGGGAAGGGAGTGAAGGTAGGAAAATTCGGACACTTTTACAGCTGTTCTGGGTAGAGATGCTAAGAGCCTGTGAAATGAGGGGGTTAGACCAAAGGATCTGTAAGGCAGCCCAAAATCCTGAGATCTTATGTCTCATTTCTCTTTCTTTGACCACATGAAGGAAGTTTCTAAATACCTGAAACTTCTGTAACTAGGGATTCAGTGAGTTCCATTCACCAAACCCAGAGAAACTGTATCCCAGAGTGCTTAGAAAGAACTGGCAGATTTGGAGAATGGTGGCTTAAGATGACTGAAGTTTTTTATTTTTATTATCATTGTTTTCCTTTCTGATTAGAAATGGAAAATTATAAGAGTAGAAAGTTACCTAAGCTTTTAGCCTATTTGTAGGGAAGTGATGACTTATTTGGAAGCGATTGGTGTGTCAAAACTAAATTTTAAATAAAGAAGTCAACAAAAAAAGAAAAGTTATTTAAAAGCATTTATTGGGTGTCTGCTATGTGCCAGGCACTGTGCCAGGGACTGGAGGCAAAAGGACAAAAAGGAAATAGATGTTTCTGGTATCTTACTGTCTGGCAGATGATACTTCATTAGTGGGGAACCAAGGGAACATCGGAGTGATAACAAGCACAGCCTGACATAAGTCACAGTACGCCAGTCCTTTACCTCTGTCAGCTCATCTGAGAACAGTGCCATTTAAACCCTGAAAAGAGGGAAACTCTTGTGTAGAGGAGTGGCCAGCAGCATCAAGGGCTGCCAGAAGGCCACGAAGGATGAGAGATGAGAAAAAGATTTGGCAGCTCCAAGATCATTGATAACTTTGCAGAGAGCAGTTTCACTTTGGTCATGTCAGAAGCCAATGCAGAGAACTGAAAAGGGAATGAGAAGAGAAGTGGAGGTCATGTGTAGATGCCTTGTCTGAGCTACTAAAGGAACCAGAGGCAGAGAATGAGGAGCTGAGGGAAGGGCAGGAGACAGTGAAGGTTTTTAAGGAGGTTTGTTTGTGGCAGAAAGGAAAAACAATAGCTAGGGAGAGATTAAATATTAAATGTTAAAATGGGGTAGGGAGACAAGAGTGTCTGCTGGAGAAGGTGAGTTAGGATGGGATCAAGGGTACCAAGGGAGAAATGATATCTAAAGGTTTCAAATTGTAGGGAAGGGGAGAATTGGGAACTCACAGCAAAGCTGTGAAGTGAAGTGTGAGGGGAGAACCTCCCCTGGTGATAATCATGACTATCATTTGCATGGTCCTTAAAGGTATGCTGAGTGCTTTACAAATATTAGCTCACTGCAGCTTCACAATAACCCTGGAAGGAAGAGCTTATGATCACTTTTTCACAGATGAGGAGCCTGAGACAGACAGAAGTTAATGATTTGCCCAGAGGCACACAGCTAGAAAGTGTCTGAGACTTCTGGTTTGGAAGACTGTGGGCCTAAAACTCTATCTGTGGTACTACCCAGCTACTTAGGTGACCCAGACTGGAAGAAGGTTAAATGACCTGATTTTCGAAAAAGGGATGAGTTTGGAGTCTGCAAACTATAGGCTATTGAACTAGACTTTTTGATTCCTGGCAAAATTCTAGAACATAATATTGAAGGGATAGTTTGTGAATATTTAAAAAGGCGAGGAGGGCTCACTAAGAGCCAACAAGTTTTCATCCAGAACAGCTTTGTCACAATAACTGATTTTCTTGTTTGACAAGGTTGCAAAATAAAAGATAGATCAGGGAAATGGTATAATACAGTATACCCAAATTCTAACCAAGTCTGAAATGACTAAGATGGACAAATCAGAGAAATGTAGTCTGGGTGAAAGTTTGGTTAAGTGGATCCAGAGCTGGGTCAGTGCCTGGACCCAAAAAAGAAATCTATGTCAACCTGGAGCCAGGGTTCTCAGAACAATGCACTGTTTATCCAAGTCACTGGCAAAAGTGTGAGGGATGGCACAGATTAGTCACAGTGGGCCTAGATATCACCACTGAATCAAGCGGGTGTGCAAAAGTAAGCTCAATTTGAATGAGTCTTTAACCAGTCTGGTGTTTGTTTTATTTCATTCTTTATTCTGAACTTAAATATTAAAAAAGAAAATTTCCACACACACAGCAGAACACAAAAATAAGATTCTATATGAAACTTCTGATCAACATTTCATATGGCTTATATTTTTTTGCTGTTCTTCTCACCAGGGTTTGTTTCTCAACTTCTATTCTCTTTCGTGTTCCAGTGCCACACGTTTACACTTGCTCAGTCTCTCTCTCTCTCTCTCTCTCTCTCTCTCTCTCTGTTTTTGCTTCTATTGCTAATATCCCCCTCCTCTCAAATCTCCTGCCTCTTGAGTTTAATACTACACTGTGTATGTGTGTGTTGTACGTGTATTCAATCCTTCTTGATACATTTCAGACATCTGATGCTAACTAATCCCTTTCTCCACGTTTTGAGTAGTTTTTTTGCTTTTTGGAGGGCAACTGGGGTTGTGACTTGCCCAAGGTCACACAACTAGTTTTTGTGTTAAGTGTTAAGGCTGAATTTGAACTCAGGTCTTCCTGACTCCAGGGCCAGTGCTCTATTCACTGCACCACCTAGCTGCCCCTTGAGGAGTCTTTCTTAACTCAGTTATGAGAAAGAGCAAGTGCCACACCTGCCTTCCTTGTTTTATTCTCCTTTCTATTTCCCCCTTCTAAACAAAACCAATAAATTACCAGGACTTAGGTAACTCTCTCAGTACCCTTTGGAGACATTAAGATTCTGAATGGATACTTGTTTCCTTTTCCTTGTTTCCCTAGCTCTTTGTTTAAATAAATGTACCTTTCTAGGTTTTTCTGGACTTTGGTGTTTGTATTTCAAAATGCCTGCTCTGGTGTTTTAATCAGAATGCTTGGAAGTCTTCTATTCTATTAAAAATCCACTTTTTTCCCTGTAGAATGATACCCAGCTTTACAGCATAAAAGAATATATCTTTTGCATTTTGGAATATCTTATTCCAAGATCTTCTGTCATGTTTAATAGAAGCTAAACATAGGTCCATAGTACTTGAACTCTTTGTTTTTAGTTGCTTGAAGTCTTTTTTCTTTGATGTGGGAGCTCTGGATTTTGCCAGTGACATTCTTAGAAGTTTTCCTTTTGGAGGTTTCTTTTAGTAGGTGACAAATGGATTTTTTTTTCTATCTTTGATTGGCCTTCTTGTTCTTGTACATCTGAGCCAATTTTCATGTATGATTTCTTGAATATATAGTGTCTAAGCTTTTTTTTAAAAAAAATATCCTGGTTGTTAGGGAGTTCAGTGATTCATAAATAATCTCTCTTTGACCCATTTTCTAGTTTAGTTGTTTTTATGTCAGCTATCATACATTTTCTTTTATTTTTCAGTCTTTTGATTTTGTGCTAATATTTCTTGTTCTTTTATGAAGTTCCGCTACCCTCTCTCCCTGATGTTTGAGGTTAAGAGCCTCAAATGTTCACTGCCCTTTCTGTGCCCTCGGAACATACAGTTAGGGTCATAAAAGCCCCTGGCCCTGGTTTCCTGGTGTGTGGCTAAATGGGATGTGAAACCTAGTCTAGAACTAGCTATCAAATAGATTAAGTAAATTTTACTCCCTCCCCCACCAGTCAGGATAGTTTAGAGCCATGGCAGAGGGACCAGGCTGAGGGAATTAACTCCCTGGGGATGGGGGCGGGGGAGGGTGGAATCCACAGGGAAGAAATAGTCTGTAGATTCAGGTACGGAACAAGATTGTGCCTGGTGTGGAGAAGAGGGTCAGTGGCAGGGCACTGGGTTAGATGCTACCTTTGTTTCCTGGGGGGTGAAATGTGCAACAGGGTCTGGGGCCCTTCACAGACTTAGCATCATGGGTGCTTCATCTCTTACCCTTTAATTCTTTGCCCCTTGTCCTGTTGTTAGTCACAACTGGGCAAACATAAACCTTAGATTCCCACCATCCATCTTATCCATTCTTAGTCATTAATACTTCTGGAGAAAGTCCTCAATTGGATAGGCAGGATTCTGATCTCAACTGTTCCCTCACTGTCAGATGGCAATCCTTTAATTTCTCCCCCATTGACTCTCCATCACATTCTCCAAACCTCCTCTTCTTTTCTCCTATACCCCCTTTTCTCTCTACTACCCTTAGCAGAGGACCATGACCCCTCCTTAACTGAAAAAATAGAGACTGTCATCTATCACAAGCTCCTTTTCCCTGCCATACTTCAAAGGAGTGTGGGGAATGACCAATTGAACTGGACACTGAAACACAGGGAGAGATGCATGTGCAAGGAATGATGAGTGGTCCAGTTTGGCTGGTGTGTAACTAGTATAGACTAAAGTTACAGGTCCCAGGACCAAAAGGGTAGGGCTGTACCATATTGGAGAGGGCCTCAGTGCTGCCCTAGGGTAGGCAGATCTCTGTAGGGAGGCTTGTTCTGTCATTGATAATGAAGGACAGAATATAAAGGTGAGAAAGGGGAGGTAGGGAGACTTCTTTAAGAGTCTAAGTAGTCTAGGCATCTAGGTGGTATAGTGAATAGAGCACCGGTCCTGGAATCAGAAGGACCCAAGTTCAAATGCAGCCTCAGACACTTAACACAAGGCTAGCCATGTGACCTTGGGCAAGTCACTTAACCCCAGTTGCTCTACCTTCCCCTTCCAAAATGAAAAAAAAAGAGTCTAAGTAGTCTAGTCAGACAGTAAGCATTTATGAAGCCCCTGCCTGTACGCCAGGCACTATGCTGAGAAGTGGGGATACAAAAAGAAGCAAAAGAGAGTCCCTGCCCTCAAGGAGCTTCCAGTCTAATGGGAGAGACCACAAGCAGACAAATAGGCACAAACAAGCTGGATGGAGGATAAGTAGGAAACAATCAGCTGAGGGAAGGCACTTTAACTAAGAAGAGTTAGGGAAGGCTTCCTATGGAAGGTAGGATTTTAGTTGGGATTTCAGGGAGGTCAGTAGTCAGTGGAAGAGGGAAGTAGAATTGTCAGGAACCTGGTGTCCCTGGGTCAAAGGGGAGGGATTGGGCAGAGTAAGGTATGAGAAGCCTGGGAAGGTAGGATGAGGGGGCTAAGTAATGAAGGGCTTTGAAGGCCAAACGGAGCATCTTCTATTTGCTCCTGGAGGTTATAGGGGCCACTGGAGTTTACTGAGTAGGGGGTGACATGGTCAGCCCTGCACTTTAGGAAAATTACTTTGGCAACTGAATGGAGGATGGTCTGGAGTATAGAGAGACCTGAGGCAAGGCCCCCCACCCCCCACCAGCACCAGTCCCAGTTGTCTGGATATAGGGTGATGAGGGTCTGCCCCAGGGTGGGCCAGAGTCAGAGGAGAGAAGGGAACGTATTCAGGAAATGTTAGAAAAGTTAAATGGACAGGCCCATAGCTCAGATATAGGGGTTGAGAATGAGGAGATGGCACCTGGGTTGTGAGCCTGAGGGGCTAAGAGGATGATGGTGCCCTTAGCCATTATGGGGAAGGTAGGAGTTGGGGTGGAGCATTTAGAGGGAAAGAGAATGAGTTCTGCTTTGGACATGCTGAGCTTCAGGTATTTATGGCACATCCAGTTTGAGATGTCTGAAAGGCAGGTGGAGATGGGAGAAGGGAGGTCGGCAGAGAGGTTATGGTGCAATAGGCAGATTTGAGAATCTTCAGCACTTAAATACATGGTCATTAAATCCATGGGAGCTGATGAGATCAGCCAGTGGTGTGGAGGGAGGAGAGAAGAGGGCCTGGGACAGAGCCCTGGGGGACACCTCTAGTCCAAGGGCATGATCTGTGTGGGGATCAGGACAGAGGAGGAGCCGTCAGAGAGGTGGGAGGAGAACCAGGAGGTTAGAAGGACATACTCTGGGGTGAGGATAAGTTTGTATTTGATGTTCTCATTGAGTATGATGAGGTTCAGTTCATTTCAAACAAGGTTGTAGTCAATCAACAAGCATAAACGAGGTACCGCCTGTGTGCCACAGTGTGATCCTTTGAGCATACAATGAAAGGTGGAAACAAGGTCCCTGCCTTTGAGGAGCTTACATTGTTATGGAACGATCATGGGCATCTCCCATTCAAACCCATTACCTTCCCCCAACACAGCCACACCAGGTGCTCACCACCACCTAGTTTTCTTGTGCCCAGCCCAGGACAACCTGGCAATGCGCTGGCATTGACACATCACTATTTCACCATTCTGCATGTTTTCAGCTTTAACAGAAGGCTTGAGAAACACCTTTTCCTATCCTGTATCGACATCCATTCCACCTCATGCTGGCAGCAGAATAACAATGAAGACCTTTGCCTTTAAGGGCTCAGCATCTGTCTTGGAGGGATTCTCCACATTGATATCACAAGTCCTGTGACTTCTGAGGCCACTTAGCTCCCCTGCTTTCAAGATTGAGCTGGGAGCAAATGCTTGATACATATAAAACACTGATATGTTTAGAAAGAAAAAAAGCGAGAAAAGTGAGTTTCTGCAGGACTGTATCTGCTTTCATTCTGCTCACCAAGGACAAGCAAATATATCGGCCATTGGAGGCACATGGATGGAGTGAAGCAAGGCAGGAGACCTCTGTGGGCAAAGCCCTGACCTTGTCTGAGCCTCTGCTTCCTCAGCTATAAAAGGAGCTCCCTTCCACCTCCGGTGTTTTCAGGTTCTAGAGTTCATGATGTGGTCATCATCACAAAAATGATGTATTTGCTCATTGATTCTATGCCTGGTGTAAAGGGGATGCAGTGGAGGGCATGCTGGGTCTGGAGTCAGGAAGACCTTACCAGCTGCGAGACCTGGGCAAGTCACTTACCTTCTGCCTATCTCAGTTTCGTCGTCTGTAGGATGGATATCGTTGAGGGGGGAGGGGGGCAGTCATTGATATGGTCTATCTTTTGTGCAGACCCTAAATGTAGGATGAGGGTGTTGAAGTAGAGGATCTCTGGTGACCTTCCAGCTCTAACGCTGCGTCCTAGATGGCACCATATGTGTAACTGACTGCCCTGCAGCTCTGTGCGTGCCCTTGTTGGGAGGAGTAAGAGGATGTGGTCAGGTCTGAGGGCTTCTACGCCAAGGGGTGGGTTGTGCCTGTAGGCCCAGGGTTCAGATGCAGCTTCACCTCCCCCTTTGCCTCGATAACCAGGCAGGGAAAGGTAGAGATGAGGGAGGGGAAGGCAGGCATCTCTGAGAACCCTGAATCTGGGCTCAGACTGCCTTAGCAGTTCCCACCCCAGGGGCTGCCTACACATAAAGGCTGTAGGGAGGCCTCCCAGCCAGCTCCTGTCAGCTGAAGTAGAGAAAGCTGTCCTTGCCACTAGTGACTCGACCCAGCTAATGAAGGGGTGACCAGCCAGGATTCATACATTCCTCCCACCTCCCACCTTCCTCCCATCTGTCTTCTGAGCTTCCCTAACTATTTCAGCCATTGAGGCCCAAAATGTGATCTTCCCTTTAGCCACACCTACCACAGTGCCCAGCCTCCCATCCCCTTTGCATCTGTTTTAGCAATGGCTTCCTAGCTGGTCCTTCTGCCTCCAGGCCATCTCACAGGTGCTGCCAGATTCATCTTCCTCAAGCACATCTCTGAACATGCTTCTCCTGCTCAGAAACCTTGGGTGGGTCCCAGTTGCTCTGCCACTTGAGACCTCCCCAGCTGGGCTCTAGCCTTTCCTTCCAGTCTTTTCTGCCTGACATGCACCCCCTGCTTTGCTGCCTGCACACTTTTTTCTTCCTCTGTGTCCTTCCTCCCTGGGCTCCACACCTCCATTGGTTGAACTTCTAGACTCCTCTCGGGTAATACCTGCTTCCTGAATTCTGTGCCCCAGCCCCCTTCCCTTTGCCATGAGTGATCTCTCCTCAGCCCCAGGGTACAGTTTCCTAGCATGCACACTTATCTGGGGGGGCCTCAGGATGCGACCTGGTACCATCACAGAGCCAAAGGATCAGCATGCCAAAGGCCATGTTACTGACTTGGTGCAGATATCCACCCCTTTGCTCTTCACCGTGTATAAAGCCATGCACGAGCAGCTTTCCAGAGGACTGCTGATGTGAACAGCTTTCAAGGTTCTGATTATATAGTATAGCGAACTCTTTATTCAATAGCAAATCAGAGCAAAACATTCACATAAAATCAAGGTACAGCATTCACAATATTACAACTTACCACAGAAAAACAAAATACCTCATTCACAGTGACTTATCACTAAAACAGCCACATAGTTTTCAACAAAGTAAAATCATCTAGTCAATTACAAAATCCTTAATTCAATCACAAAGTACAAAAGCCAAAGTTCTTCAACTCTAGGTCAAAGTAAATCATAATCTTCTCAATCATTTCACAGTATCCAAGTAAAGTCTTTCAGCTTGACTCAAGGCTGGCTCTCAGCTTCCATGGTTCCTCTTACATGGTCCCAGCTCCAACTGTCACCTGGGTTCAAAGGCAGGCAGCTCCCTGTTCCTTGTCCAGTTCTTTGTCCCATTCCCATTCCATATTGAAGTTCACAGTGTCCAGTCCACTTAAAGTCCTTCACAGTTCCTGTTTCTGGAAAGACAAAGCTTGACAAAGCCACAATAATATTTATTCACATTGCCGGCACCATCATCAATTCAATATCTGCCTGTGAAATCAACACAGACCCACAAACAAGGTCCATGAGGTCAGCACAAATCATCAGTAAAGTCCCAGGACCTCCAAAACCCTCCTCCAGGACTTCTGTAAACATACAACCAGAAAATCCTCTTTCAGGGCTTCCAGTGAGGTCCCAGGGCTTCTGTACAAAGCATCACAAACAAACATCAACACAGACAGAGCAGACAAACAGAGGGCCGGGATACCACAAGTTTTCTCCTTCTTGACTCTGCCACCACAAGAGTCCTCAGTTCTGCTGTCTCAAGCCTTAGGCCTCTCCTTATATATGGTCATTAGCTCCTCCCCTTCCTGTTGCAGGAGTTCATGAGTTCTAGGGTTCACAAGTTGTGGGGTTCACACAGTCTCCCAACAGGCCAAACACAAGGCTCAAAAGAAACTTGAACTGAAACAGGGGGCCATCTCAACAGCTGAGACAAGGTGTGAACCACTTCTGTGCTTGCCATTACACCTTGGGAACCTTTATTTCCAGTGTGACCTTGGAAAGGAGCAGAATTCAGAAGAGCATGTGAGTTCTCATTCCACTCCCGCTGCTGAGGGCCTGTGTGACTGGGGGGGGCGGGGGCGGGGCGTGCAGGTGATTTTCTTGTCTAGGACTCAGTTTCCTCTTCTGGGATTACTGAAAGTCTCTCCTGGCTGGAACATTGCTAGATAGTTAACCCTTGGGAGGCAAAGACTCTATCTTACCCTGTGTGTGTCCACCCCCGCCCAGTGTTCCATTTACATAAGGGGCCTAAGAATATAGGACAGTCAGTATTGTCAGTCCTGTTATAGAGGCCACGGGATTTATTTATGTCTTTTTAACAACTTGATAATTTTGATGACTGGATAAGAGGGTTAAAAATTATTCCTGTGGGGATGGCCAGGTAGCACAGCGAGTAAGAGCACCGGCTCCAGTGTCGGGATGACCTGGATCAAATCCCGGGCTCAGATACTCAGCACCACACCCAGAAATAACTGGCTGTGTAACCTTGAGCAAGTTACTTAACCCTGATTGATTAAAAAAAAATTATTCCTGTGAAAGTCTAAAATTCTATGAGCAAACTGGGACCCAGATGGTGCTGGATTCCTGCTCATGAGGGAGAAAGCATTTTGAATATGAAAGGGGCTATTTAAAACATTTTTATTACAGTGACAAATATTCAGCATTGAGGCAGAATGAACCAGGCAGGTGTCACTTGACTATAGGAGAAATTCTGAATGTAATTCCCGCCTGCCACCCCCCCTCCCAGCTAGGAACTGCTGGGCTCCTGACAGCCTGCCAAGGCCTAGATTCAGCCTCTGCACACTCAGCCTTCTCCCCCACCCCCAATTTGTCACTCCAACAGGAGGCAGGCCAGGTTGGAGGATGATGGACAGCCAAGGCAGTGGTGGGAGTGGGCTGCCCATTGACCTTCCTCTTTAGGGTGAGGAAGGACAGGAAGAGGCTTCCTGGAGCAGGGACAAGGGTAACTGGAATGACTCTCATCCCTGTTGGGCTATGGAATTAATAAAACTTGTGAGGTAGAGAGTCTGGCTATTGTGGTGACCATTTATAGAGGAGAGGAAAGAAACCCAGAGAAGCTGGATCACTTAGTTCTTGTCACCCTGCTGGTAGATATTAGAGTCAGGATAAGAACCCAAGTCCAGCGTGCTTCCCAGTACCTCCGACAGGTCACAGGGGCCTCTCCAGCCCCACTCTGATGGGCTCCCAGAAGTGAGCCCTGTAGTCATGCTGTGTTTATCTGTGTGTGTGTGTGTGTGTGTGTGTAGTGTATATGAGCACACGCATGTATAGATAAGAAAGTGGTATGTGTGGTATGTATATAGGAGTATGTGATGCATCTTTATGTGAATGTGTTTGTGAGTCTATCCAAAGGCATAGCTCCAGAAGCACCTGCCACATTATCTCTGTGGAGCAGTGGGATTAGGGCCAGGAAGAAACATTAGTGAACAGATGTTACCTCTTGCAGGGGGTAATAGAACTTTTTAGCCCCTGCAGAGCCCATGGGGGTGGTGGATGGTGTGAGTGCCCTGGGCAGAGCAGCCCCAACCTTGTCATGCACCTGTGTTCTCTCTTTGGTATTGGGTATTGGCACCTGTTCTACCATCTCTTAGATATAAAAGGATTCTGGGAAATTGGAGATTTCTTTCCTCTGAGCCCAGAGTTTCCATCTTCTTCTCCCTTTCTCTGTCCTTCCTCCTGCCTCCCTCCTGAATCCTGTTTCCAGGTAAGTGGCTCTATCTGAGCCTGGCTTTGAATAAGCCTCTTAACACTAAAGGGGCAGAGCCGGCAGTGTCTGGAGGTCAGCTACCTCACTGACCTGGCTTTTGTAACTCACACTGGCTATGTGTTGTGTGAAGTTCAGGTGGAGTTAAGATGCATATTCACAGGCACTCAACACTGGCATTTGGTGCTGGATCTTTTGTTATCCAGTAAGGGCAGTAACATATCATCTACATAGAGTTGAGCTGACTCATTCCAGGAAAGAAGCAAAGAGGCTTCTGAGCATCCCAAGGAGGGATCTGTCTCAAAAGTTCATCCACCACAGCTCCTGGGCTCTCCTAGGAGAATCCATTAGGCCCTAACTTATTTTTACACACGTTTAGAGTGGGCTCAGATTCCTGTTTTCCAAGACCACAGTAGAGTAGAGAAGGCTGGAAGGCTGTTGGACACCAGCACAGAGGACAGGCCTACAAGAAGAAATGACAAAGGAAAATTGTGAAAAAGCAGATGAGAATTCAGAAAACAGCCTGCCAGGGGTCAGTGAAGGCAGGGGTCACCAGCTGTGGCAGCAGAGCAGGTCCTGGGGGCATTGCTGGGTTATCCAGGTGATGGTTGCAGACTCTCTGGGTTAGAAGGATCTTACAGGAGGACAGTTTTAATTTTTCAAAGCTGATCATGTTGCTTGTCAGGTGACAGGCAGGACCCCAGTCATTATCTCCACAGAAGAAAAACAAGCAGGGGCGGCCAGGTGGCGCAGTGAGTAAGAGCGCTGGCCCTGGTGTTGGGAGACCCAGGATCGGTTCCAGCCTCAGATACTCGGCACCCACACAAAATAACAGGCCGTGTAACCTTGAGCAAGTTACTTAACCCCAATTGCAAAAAAAAAAAAAAAGAAGAAAAACAAGCTGCCTATAGTCAAACAGCAATTCATGAGAGAGCCACTACTGGGTTTGTGTCCTGCCGATGCAAATGAGAAGCTCTCCCTCATTCCAGCCCTCTGGCATGGCCCACTTCCTGGGCCACATCAAGTAGTCGTTTGCCTTCCCCCGGGGGCTGTGTTTCTCAGAATTCTTTGTACCCAAAGAGAGAACAGTAGAAAGGTGATATTCTCTCTCTCTCTCTCTCTCTCTCTCCCTCTGTCTGTCTCTCTCCTCCCCCCCTCCCCTCTCAGACCCAGAAATATCATGACATTGTATGTTATTTTTTCTCTCAGTTATTGCCACATCCTCTTCCCAATCTGTGCTTTTCTAAGGAGATGCCAAAAACAAAGTGGCTGCCAAGCTGGAAGGTTGCTTGTTCAGTTCTCTCTGCTGACAGGCTCCTTGCCCTTCATGGAGCTGTGAGGGTTATACAGTCATCTGGCTTCCCTCTTCCTAATTTCTTCTCCCCCAGTCTAGAGAGACTGCTCCCTGGCCATGTTTCTTGGCTCTGAAATGGATTTGTCACTGAACATCACCTCAGGGCTACTCCAGGCCCAGAAAGCTGTTGAATTGGCTGCAGCTTGGGCCTCAGGTCCCTTCCAAACTTCTTCTTGGTACTCTGATGCTTCCCCCTCCCACCTGACCCCCACCCCAAGCCTCCAGGTGGCTCTTGGAGCCTGGCTGAGCCAGAGAGAGGGGATTCTCATGGGGTACTTCCCTAGCTTGGGAAACCTCATTAAGGTTGGCTTTTCTGAGGTGCTATCCCAGGCCCAGAAGTGGCAGGAGTGACATGAAATACCAGACTGTCTCTGTAGGAAATGTCTCATTTTCTTTGATGTTGATCATGTTTGGGAAGGGCTTGTTGGAAATTTGTGATATCACTTTGGTCTCATGGTCACCTTCAGATATCTTTCAGTGGACTTAGGGTCTCCTGCTCCAATCATGGCTCTGACTCGACTTTGGGGGGGCCTCCTTCTCCTCTCTGAGGGGCCTCAGTTTCCGTACCTGCCTCTCAGGCATGTTCCCTGGTCTGTGGGACTGACCTGGAGGAGAGTGGGGTGCAGACCCAGCACTTCTGCTGCCTCCTCATCCGAGCTTGTCTGTCTGTGATCCCAGAAGCCCGTCCTGGCCAAAAGTATTCTGAGAAACTTCTCGTGGACTTGACTGCCCCTCATCTAAAGCACACAGTTCATGTCGCACCTTGATGGTGGAGGAGCCCCACTGAGAGACAGAGTTAGCCATCGATCGCTGTGCAAAGTAGTTACCTCAGGGGTTATATTAAGAGTCTTACTTGTCCTCCAGGTCCCTTTCTTCCCTCCTTCTTACAGAAGCATTCATGGCAGAAGGATTCTGAGTTCAGAATCTCGCTGTCCTCTAGCAGAAAAATGTCACTTAGCACGAGGCGTTTACCAGGCCTAGGTTCTAACTCACAGTGGGTGACCTTGGGCAAGCAGATACCTCAATCTGACTCTGCATCTGGGAGCTGGACTCATGATTGTTGAGGCCACCTGTCATCCCGTGTCCTAAGACAAAGATCTAGAAGGCCTGGGGTTACGTATACAGACTCCCTCCTGGATCCACCCAAAATTCTGTGATGTACATAGGACAGTCTCCTCTCTTTCTCCCTCCATTTTTCTGCCTGCAAAATGATACCTTTCAATGTGAAATATGTTGGTGTTGGAGGGCAGAGGCGCCCATCAGACCTAGAGATTCCTGAGCTGTTTGCACAAAGGCCTTTGAGCCCCTTCCTGAGCCTAGCTCCCCCTTTGCCTGCCCCTGGGCCAGAGTCATAATCCAGGGCTTATTCTGGCCGGGGAGAAGCGGTCACAGAAAGCCAGAGTCAGCATTACAAACAACAGGCTCAGGAAGGAGGGGGTGTGGAGTGCAGTCCCTGCAGCCTGGCTGCCCGGAGCCCTTCTGTCGGGCCAGAATGTGACAAGCAGAGTGATGGGAGGGAGGAAGTAAGCAAGGGGACCTGTTTGGATTGAAGGTAAGGCCTCAGCGAGAGCAGCCTGGCCCAGCAGGCCAAACACGGAGCTCCTGGAGTAGGTCTCTGCCCTCACTCTGGGCTCCCGGCAAAGCCGCTGCCTCCATGGAGCTCTCCTGGATCGTGCTCAGGTTTTCTCTTAGCCCCTTAGGGCTCTTCTTAAGCACTTAAGGTGCTCTAATTAATTGCACATTTATCCGTGGACTTCTGCCTTCTCTGCTGGCTGGTGAGCACTCAGTCATCTATACCCCTTAGCTTTGCACATTGTGGGCACTTAATGAATATTTGTTAGACAAATGTATAAACTTGGCAGCTTATTATAACCCCAAGTCTTCAGATCTCATCCATACCATGAATTCAGTTCATAACCATTGATTACCTGCCTCTTTGCCACTGGGCTAGTTGCTGGGCATTCAGAGGTAACAAATGGTGCAGCCTCTGTCCTCAAGAAGCTTGTATTCTATTGGGAGGAGATGGTTACCCAGATAAAGAGGAGACCAGATAAGCTACAGAGAAGCAAAGAAGAGAGCCAGGCCAAGGTATCCCCCAGGTTGGCCCTCAAGGAAAGAATGACCTCAGCCTAATGAATTGAGGAGGGGCTGCCATATAAGTGCAGTCTGCCTTGACGAGGCCAGATGGTGGGAAGAGTCTGGAGAAGCTGGGTGGGCTGTTTGACCGGGTTGGGGTAGGGAGGGTCATAAATGCCAGGCTGAGAATCATTCATTGTCTATGAAAAGACAGTCCAGGACCGGCTCCACCTGGGGCTGACCTCTAGAACTTTCCCAAGCCACCCATAGCAAGAGAAAGATTCCCAACAAACCAGGAGCCCTTCAGGCTGGCAGAGAAAGTCAAAGCAACAAGAACATGTGGGCAATTGTCATCTGACTCATTTACTAGCCCCAAGAGCATTTGGCTGGTTCCACACCCTTACCTCAAGTGGTAGGAAAAAACAAGGTAGTTGGGATGAGTTTGGACAGAAATGCACAGATTCCAACTACAGTTCTGGCTTTAAGTTTGTATTGTAGGATTTGAATTTTTCAAAAATTAGATTATTTATCAATTTGTAAATCCCCCCCCACCAGATTAGTTCAAATCCATATAAGTAAACTATCAGAGCTGAGAGGAGTCGGAGAACACAGAGTGTCAGAGGTGGGCAGGGGACCTTAGAACCTAGAATCAGTCAATCACTGAGGTATTTACTATGTTCCAGGCACTACAAAACGTGAGAAAAACAAAAAAAAGTAAATCAAGTCCCTTCCCTCACAGAGCTTACTGAGAGGGCAGCATATTGAATCAGGAAAAGGAAGGTCCTTGATCTGAGTCTTAAAGGGAGTCAGGGGTTCTGAGCATTGGCATTTGGGTGGGAGAGCAGTGCAGGCAGAGGGCAGGTCCGAGTCGGGAGGACTCATCTCTAGATTGTCCAATCGAATGCCCTCATTTTGTGGAGAAAGGAGCGGAGACTGAGGAAAGGGGATGGCTTTGCCCAGCATCAGCCAATGGGTCTGAAACCCAAGGCTCTCACCCTGTGGCCAAGATACCTCCATCTATCCTAGTCTGTAATGTTTTCTTCTGTATGCCTTGATTTGTTCTTTTTCTTTTCAAAATTTCTGTGAATTTTATTTACAAACTTTCCCATTGCCCAGCTGTAATTCAGCAAACTCTAATTCTGTTAGTGTCCCCCTCCCCCACCAGCACTGGGTGTTTATTTTGTATAAATCCTGTGTTCGCCTCTCTCTAAGTCTGTTGTATGCCCCTACAGAAAGTCGCTGACGCCTAGTGACTGATGCCTTGGGCAGTTGTCTGGTGGTGCTAGGAGGACTTGGGGCTCCTTTAGGGTTTTGTCTTTCTGCTTAATCCACTTTGATTGATTGGTCCTGTAGGTTACCCTGAAAACCCACATTTAGTTGGAGGTTTAATGTCCGACAGAGGCAGAAGGTTTCTGGTCCTATTCCTCCATCTTCCTCACTGTGTAACTTTGGATTCATCCCTTTAATTCTCTAAGCCTTATCTCTAAAATAGGAAAAATGACCATTGCACTACCTTCCTTTACAGTGATCTTGTGAGGAAAATCTTCATAAACCATCCAGTGCCATAGAAAATATAACTATTGTACATTAACCATAATGAAGCCGGTAACACCAATATTCTGCTGATGCTGCTGTGTGGGGAAGAATCAGGGAAGTGCCCATGCAAAGCTGAGCTTTGAAGGAAATGGGGTATTTGTAAAGGCCGATATAAATAGAGCCTTGCAAAGGTGAAGTGTTGTGTGTGAGCAACAGCCAGCCAGCCAACTCAGCTGGACCTTGGAGACTGCCCCTGGGTGACAGAGGATGGTGGTGCCCTGGACATTCGGAAAGGCATGGGCTTGGGGGAGCAGGGTTCATTGGTTCCAGTGCAGACCACTTTCTTCCAGTTGTAATGTGAAAGGGAAGAGAGTTATCAGAGGATAATGTGGGGAGGTTGAGAATAGTAGGAGAGTCAAAGTAAGGTTTGTTAAGACTGAAGGAGACCTAGGCATGTCCGTAGGTATCAGGGAAGGAGACAGTGGATGAGTAAGGAAGGGCTTAAAATTAGGAAGAGAGAGGGTACAGTGAAGGGCTGCCTCCTCCTTTAGGCCTGGAATAAACAGGCAGTGGTGCTGAGGGCTTTGTAGTGTGACCCTGGAGCAGAAAGAGCCCGAGATGGGCAGCCTTGGTCCTGCCAGTGCCAGGAGACTCCCTCCCCCTAGAGTGAAGGCGGACATGGTCCCAGAGGCGTCTGGAGGGCAGAAAAGAGCAAGGTCAGAACAGCCACGTGCAACAGGACAGAACCGATCAAGGAGGAGCAGAATTGTCAGTGAGTCTCAACTACTTGCAGAAGCACTCCGTAGTGTGTATACATCCTTAGAGGGAATCTGTGAGTCACTGACGCTGCCTGAGAGGGAGCCCAACAAAAGTGCTGCTCACAACCACTTCCTCCGCCCTTGCTCGAGCACGGGCTCCTTGCTGCCTTTCTCCCCCTCACATGCTCTGGGATCCAGTGTCACCATCCTGAACTCAGACAGGACGGACACTCTGCCCTCCCCCCCCAACCCCAGCTGAGCCTTTTCTCTGGCCGTGCCCCAGGCCTAGAAGGCTCTCCCTCCTCACATCCAGCCTTCCCTGGCTTCAAGTCCCAATTCAGATCCCCCTTTTTCAAGACATCTTTCCTGTTCCCCTACAATGCCAGTGCCTCCCCTCTGTGATTATTTCTGATTTATCCTGTATACATCCTGTGTGTTCGTAGTCATGTATGCATTGTCTCCTCTATTAGACTATGTGCTCCTTGGAAACAGGAATTGTTCCCAGAGTTTAGCACAGGACCTGGCAAATAGTGAGAGCTAACTACATGGTTGTTGGCTTAATTTAACAATTTAACACCATTAGTGACTCACAAATTGAGTGGTAGAGGAAGGTCAAAGAGACAGAAAGATTTAAAAACTTGTCGAGTTTCTGAGGGGGGATTTGAAGCCCTGGTTCTGAGTTCTTTGTGTCTGCTAAGCCTTAAAGCCCCTTGAGGAAAGGGGCATTGACCAAACAGACCTCTGTAAGAGAGTAGTGACTGTCCTGGGGGTGGGTCAGACCACCTATCTAGGCTATTGTATTCAGGAAGGACTGTGACAGACCCTGAGCTTGTTCAGAGGAAGAAGGCCTAGATGGGAAGGGGACTTTGAACCTCTTTGTAGGAGAAGAGGGGCTGAGGAGCCTGGGGGAGGGGGGGGGCGTGGTGTTTATCTTGGAAAAGAAAAGCTCACAGGGGAAAGGGATCATGGCCTTCAGGTCTCGTTGGCCTATGACTGGGAAAGGGCAAAGAGGCTGCTTTTGCATCAGTATAAGAAAGAATTTTTTTAACAGTGGGAGCTGCTGAAGAACAGACCAAACTTCCCAGGGAGATAAGCTCATTGTCCCTGTTAGCAGAGATACGATGGAAAGCATTTATCCATCAGGCCAAAGCTTGGACTAAGATGACCTTTCTGCTTGCAGAGTTCTGTGATGGTGAGTTCCGTTGTTAAAGAGGGCTTCAGCTCAGAGAAGACTGTTTGGGATCTGGATCCCCATGGTCCTTAGCGTGGTTCCTGGCACACATGGGTAGTCAATAACTGCTCACTAGCTGGTTGACTTTCAGGAGAGAATCATTATCCTGAGAATAAAAGCAGACTCCTGGCTGTACTTTTGCACCAAGCCAAGTCTGGACAGGTTCCCTCAGGGCTGGTAAAGCTGAGATGAGGGCAGGATTCCATTTGTGGGCCAGTGTCACAGTCTCAGCTTGCAGGCCCCCACACACACTTACACAGCCTCCTGCTTCACAGACAGTGATAGGGACCATTAGGTGAAGGAGGCAGCCTGGACAGTTCCATGAAGACCCCAGCTGAAGCCCAGCTTAAGAGCAAATCTCAACTCTTACCTTGAGAAGAATCAAAGGAAGTCAGATGTCTTACACTACCCCCCCCCAAGGATCAGAATATCAGGAATTATAGGATACTGGGATTTAGAAGTAGAAGGGGTAGCCTGCCTCTCCTATTGGTGAGTCCCCCCAGTGCCGCCAATTTTGAGGCTGGGCAACCTTCATTTCTTCATTGGCCTCGCCTCTGCCTTTCTGGACTTGGGCACAATGTCCCTGTGGAGGGCACCTTCTTACAGGACTCCCCTTTCAGCTCTCTTTTGTGTGTTGTGTTGTCTTCCTCCATTAGAATATAAGGTCCTTGAGGGCAGAGACTATCCTCCTTTTCATTTGTTTTTAATGTCCTCAACTCTCAGCATAATGTCCGTCACTTATTAAGTACTTAATAAATAGAAGCTATATGGTGCCATAGTGCACAGAGCACCAGACCTGGAGTCAGCATGACCAGAGTTCAAATCCAGCCTCAGACATTTATTAGCTCTGTGACTGTGGGCAAGTCACTTCATCTCTTCCAGACTCAGTTTCTTCATTGATAATAACAGCATCTACCTACCAGAATTGTTGTAAAGAAAATGAGATGGCATTCATTAAACCCTTTGCAAACTATAAAGGTCTATATAAGTGCTAGCCATTAATTATTCTTAAGTGTTTGTTGTCTGCCTGCTGACTACTGTGTAATTATGAATGCTAACTGATAAATAGAATGCCTGAACTATGGCTATTGACTCTGCTGGTGGGTCTCCCTGCTTCCCTCTACTCAGCTGTCAAAGTGATCTTTCAAAACCATAGGTCCAACAAGATCACTCCCCAAATCAATAAATTACAGGATTTCCCTGTTAACTCCAGAATTAAATATTCAGACCTTTGTTTGGCATTCAGAACCCTTGGTCCCCTTTCTGCTTTTTTAGTCTTCTTGTAGCTTGGTCAGTTGGTCACCAAACATTTACTAAACATTTGCAATGCACCAGACGCTGAACTAAGCTCTGGGGCTACAGAGAAAGGCAAAGACAAGCCCTCCCTTTCAGGAGCTCACAGTCTAATAGATGATGACAGATAGCCTGTATATAGATCACTCCAAAGGAAACAGAGTGAGAGTCAGCATTTTTGCCCAGCTCGCCCAGCCCATCTCCTCTACAACAACCTAGAAAATGCACTGCACCAAATTCTGAGTGGGAAAGCTAAGAAAAAGTCACAGTAAGTAATGTTTTCCCACCCAGGGCAGCTCGGGAAGACAGAGAGGTCTGTGATCACTGGGGCAGATGCAGACCAGGAGCACAGTGTAGCAGCAGTCATGGCATTAGGGGTAGCTGTGGAGAGCCTTTTCATGGCCAGGGACTATAAGAGTCTAAGACTGAACAGTGAGCCAGGAAGCACTGCATCATGAAGAGATCCCAAGAGACCAGGAAACCAATGGTGGGAGCAGGATTAGGTACCATTGGGCAGCTCTGTTGCCATTACCCGGCTCCAGGGCAGAGAGAGAGCAGGAGTAAGGAGTGTAAGGAGCAAAGAACAACTTCTGGAGTCATAGCTAGGGGGCTCTGAGCCTCAGAACAGGAGGAGGACTCAGGTCTAACCTTTAGGACCAGATTTGGGCCCCAGGTGGAATAAACCTGGGCCAGAGACCAAAACCAAGGGGGTAGCAGCAGTTCAGCCACTGATCCTGCAGAACCTCCTGAAAGCTCACAGTTCCTGAACCCAGCAACCACATCCAAGTCAACAAAACCAGATTGGGTCAGGAACTTGCAGAGCTCAGACCAGGAGGACAGTGAGCAGACCTACCCTCAATTATACCACTTTGGAAGCTCCAGAAACTCACAGGCTCTCAGACGGAGTGATGAAAGCAGCAGAAAGAATGTATAGGACAGAAGCACAGACCAGATCAGGTATCCCTCCCCTCTCAGAAGTGGGCTGAGCCTACCACTAACATAGAGTCCAAAGTCAAGAAGCTAGATGGAAAAAATGAGCAAACAAAAAAAGAGCCCAGCTATAAAAAGCAATTGCATGACAGACCAGCTCAAGACACAAAGAAGAAAATAACTTGAAAACATCTACAAGTAGAGCCTCAAAGAAAAAGTCCGTGAATTAAACAAAAGCCTGACAAGAATTCCTAAAAGAGTTAAAGAAATTTAAAAGGCAAAAAATTGTTTAAAAAAACAAAAGTAGTAGAGGAAAAATGGGAAAAGAAATGAGAAAGTTTTGAAGGGAGAATGAACAGCTTGGTAAGAGAGGTACAAAACTTTACTGAAGAAACTACTTAAAAACTAGAATTGGCTAAATGATAAAAGAGGTGTTTTATTTTCTTAAACCTTACTGAAGTAAATATTTTTTTTCATTTTCAGTTAGCCAAATAGAAGGTACTGTCTCAATAAGACAACAGGAAATAATAAATAAAATATAAATTAATATCCTCAACCCTCAGCATAATATCCGTCACATAGTAAGTACTTAATAAATAGAAGCTATATGGTGCCATAGTGCACAGAGCACCAGTCAAAAGACTGAAAAAATAGAAGAAAATATGAAATATCTCATAGAAAAAATGACCTGGAAAATAGATTGACAAGAGATCATTTAAGAATCCTTAGACTATGGGGCAGAGTCAAGATGGCGGAGTAGAAACAGGACCTCCGCACAGCTCCGGCTCTCACCACCTTCAATCCATGTAAAAAGGGACTCTGAACAAACTTTGGAGCTACAGAAACCACACAATGACACAGAGAAGCTAACCTCCCGCTGAGGATAGCCCGGCAGGCCAGCAGGAATCGGCCAGCACAGCGCTCTGGGAGCTGACCTCTGCCCTGCAAAGACTGAGGTTTTAGCCCCAGGGTGGGCCTGACCAGCCGCCAGCTGGAGGGACTCCAGATCACCAGCAGCTGTGGCGGTCCAGAATTATCAACACATAGATACTAAGAACAAAGTGAGAGGTCAGTGCAGTGTGGACTTTGGGACCCAGTAGTTGGGAGTGCTTCTACTTTTACCCCCTGAGGCGAGAAGCTACTGAGGGCTGCAGCACAGCCGCAGCAGCTTCAGCTCCTGGCCTTCAGAATGTAGGGGGACCAAGCGACCAGTCTGAGGGATAATCGCTCTTGCTTTAACCTGCTTGGATCTGGATTGTGGTCTATGGTGGAGGTCCTGGGGTGTGCAACCAGCTTGCCAGAGTGTGTGGAGGCATCAGAGAGGACACCCAAATAATACCTCCGGCAGCTGAGAAAACCCCAATGTTTGGTATGAAGCTCCCCTGTCTGGTAGCAGAATCCTACTGTAGTAAACAGCCCAAAAGTCAAGTAATTGAGTGGCAACATGACCAGGCAAAGGAAGCAAAGCAAACAGAAGAATCCGACATTAGACTCCTATTTTGGGGACAAAAAGGAGCAAAGCATGGAACAGGAGGAAGACAATGAAGTCAGAACTCCTGCACCAAAAGCTTCAAAGGAAAATATGAGCTGGTTACAGGCCATAGAGGATCTTAAGAAGCAGATAAGAGAAGTGGAGGAAAAATTGGGAAGAGAAATGAGAACAGTGCAAGAAAATTATGAAATGAGAGTCAACAGCCTGACTGAGGAAAATAGCACCTTAAAAAATAGACTAACTCAAATGGCAAAAGAGGTTCAAAAAGGCAATGAGGAGAAGAATGCCTTAAAAAGCCAGATTTACCAGATGGAAAAAGAATCTCAAAAGCTCTCTGAGGAGAATCATTCCTTCAGAATTAGATTGGAGCAAATGGAAGCTACTGACTTTATGAGAAATCAATATGCTATTAAACATCCAAATAAATGAAAAAATAGAAGGCAATGTGAAATATTTCATTGGAAAAACCACTGACCTGGAAAATAGATCCAGGAGAGATAATGTAAAAATTATTGGACTACCTGAAAGCCATGATCAAAGAAAGAACCTAGAAATCATCCTCCAAGAAATTCTCAAGGAAAACTGCCCTGATGTTTTAGAACGAGAGGGCAAAATAGAGGTTGAAAGAATCTACCAATCACCTCCTGAAAAAGATCCCAAAAAGAAAACTCCTAGGAATATTATAGCCAGGTTCCAGAATTCCCAGATCAAGGAGAGAATATTATAAGCAGCCAGGAAGAAACAATTTGAATATTGTGGAAACACAATCAGGATAACTCAGGATCTGGCAGCTTCTACACTGAGGGATGGAAGGGCTTGGAATATGATATTCCGGAGGTCAAAGGAGCTGGGATTAAAACCAAGAGTCACCTACCCAGCAAAACTGAGTATCATGTTTCAGGGGAAAATATGGTCATTTGGTGGAATAGAGGACTTTCAAGCATTCTTGCTGAAAAAAAACAGAGTTGAATAGAAAATTTAACATTCAGATACAAGAAACAAGAGAAGCATGAGAAGGTAAACAGGGAAAAGAAATCATAAGGAACTTGTCAAAGTTGAACTATTAATATTCCTACATGGAAAAACAATAATTGTAACTGATGAAACTTTTCTCAGTACGAAAATAGTTGAAGGGAATAGAAATATATATGTCTATATCGGAGGGTGTATGGGCGTATGAATACATATGTGAATGTGTGTATATATGTTTACAGGCATACATAGATAGAGGGCACAGGACCAATTTAATAGGAAGGGATGATACTTAAAAGGTGAAATTAAGAAGTGAGAGGAATATAATGAAAGGAGATGGGGAGAGACAGAATGGGGTAAACTATCTCATATAGAAGAGGCAAGGGAAAATGGTCACAATGGAGGGGAAGAATAGGAAGGCAAAAGGGAATGGGTCAACCTTATTCTCATTGAATTTGGCTCAGGGAGGGAATGAAATACACACTAAATAGGGTATCTCACCCTACAGAAGAGTAGGGGGGAAGGGGATGAGAGGGGGGATGGTGGAAAGGAGGGCAGGCTTGGGGGGAGGGAAGTTTGAAGCACCCACTTTTGAAAAGGGATGGGATTGGGGCGGCCAGGTAGCACAGCGAGTAAGAGCACTGGCTCCAGTGTTGAGAAGACCTGGAGATCGAATCCCGGGCTCAGACAGTTAGCACCCACACAGAAACACCTGGCCGTGTAACCTTGAGCAAGTTACTTAACCCCAATTGCTTAGGGGCGGCCAGGTGGCTCAGCGAGTAAGAGCACCGGCTCCAGTGTCAGGATGACCTGGGTCAAATCCGGGCTCAGATACTCAGCACCACACCCAGAAATAACTGGCCGTGTAACCTTGAGCAAGTTACTTAACCCCAGTTTCTTTAAGAAAAAGAAAAGGGATGGGATCGGGGTGGCTAGGTGGCACAGTGAGTAAAGCGCCAGCCCTGGAATCAGGAGGACTCAAGTTCGGTTCCCGTCACAGACACTTAACACACACACACACATACACACACACACACACACACACACACACACAAAACTAGCTGTGTAACCTTGGGGAAGTTACTTAACCCCAATTGCCCTCCAAAAGGCAAAAAAAAAAAAAAAAAGAAAAAGGAAGAATTACAAATAAAGAGAATAGAACAGGAAAAGGGTGGGATAGGAGGGAGGGAAATATAGTCAGTCTTTTACAATATATCTACTATGTTAATGTTTTGCATTAGCTACATATGTACAACCTGTACTGAAGTGCTTATCTTCCCAGTAAGGGTGGGTGACAAGGGAGGAAGGGAATGAATCTGGAATTCAAAGTTTTAAAATCAAAAGTTTAATATATATATGCTATTATTAATACTATTTTACATATAATTGGGAAATAAGACATGCAGGCCCTGGGGCATAGAGGTCTGCCATGCCCTATTGGAAAAGTTGAAGGGGATATGGGAGAGAGCAGATTGGAGGAGGGGGATATCCTGTGGGACTGCTATTTTGGGGTGGTGGGTAGGGGAAAAATGGGGAGAAAATTTGTAACTCAAAATCTGGAGGAAATGAATGATGTAAATCAGAAGTATATAAAGCATTTGAAAAATGAAAACAAATTTTAAAAATAAAAATATATTGGAGGGGAAAACAATTATTAGACTAGGGGTGGCTAGGTGGCGCAGTGAGTAGAGCACTGTCCCTGGAGTCAGGAAGACCTGAGTTCAAATCCGGCCTCAGACACTTGAAACACTTACTAGCCATATGACTTTGGGCAAGTCACTTAACCCCAGTTGCCCTCCAAAAAAAAGTATTAGACTACCTGAAAGGTATAAACAATTAAAAAAAAGGCTAAATAGCATATTTCAAGAAGTTAAAGAGTAAAATTGCTTCTATATCTTAGAAACAGAAGGCAAAGTAGAAATTAAAATTGAAAGTAAAAAAAAATAATTGAACAAATAAAATTAGGAGCTTTTTTTTAAATGGAAATAGATAAGTAGCTTCAAAAAAAAAAACAACCTGGTATCAACATCAAAAGTTAAAAAGTTGAATTCACAACCTGTGAAGAGGAAGTACAATGAATTATTAGAAATAATTTTCCCCAATTATATGCCAGTAAGACTGACAATAAAATGGATGAATATTTCTAAATATATGAATTACCTAGATTAACAGAACAGGAAATGGAATACTTAAATAACCCTATTTAAAAAAATAAATTGAGCAAGCCAGAAATGAACTCCCTAAGAGGGGAAAAAACCTAGGACCAGATGGATTTATAAGTGAATTCTACCAAACATGTAAAGAAAAATTTATTCCTATACTTTATAATATGTTGGAAAAAATAGGTTAAAAGGGAGTCTTATCAAATTTCAATGACTCAAGTATAGATTCCTAAACCAAGAGAGGGTCAAAACAGAGAAGGCAAATTGTAGACCAATTTCCTTAATAAATATTGATGCAAAAAATTTAAATAGAATACAAGGAGATTACAACAATGTCACAGAAATTATGCATTATGACCAACCTGGGTTTGTACCAGGTATGCAAGTTTGATTCAATATTAGGAAAATTATAATGATAGTTAACCATATCAGTAACAAAAATCATGTTATTGTTCCAATAGATGCAGAAAAATATTTTGACAAAATGTAATACCCATTTCCATTTAAAAAAAAACACTAAAAAGCACAGAAATAAATGGAACTGTCCTTAAAATGATAGGTAGTATCTATCTAAAACCAAGAGCAAGCATTTATTATCTGTGATTAGGATATGATCAAGGGTGAAGCAAGGATGTCCATGATCACCATTACTATTCAGTATTTTACTAGAAATGCTGGCTGTAGCAATAAAACAAGAAAAAGAAAGACATTGAAGTAATTAGCATAGGCAATGAGGAAATGGAACTCTCCCTTTGTGTAGATGGTGTGATGATTTACTCAGAGAACCCTAAAAGTCAACTGAAAAACTAATCAAAACAACGAACAAACTTTGAACAGAGTTACAGGTTATAAAATGGATCCAAATCATCAACCATTTTTTACCAACAAAGTCCAGCAGGAAGAGACAGAGAAATTCCATTTAAAGTAAATACAGACAATATAAAATACTTGGGAGTCTGCATGCCAAGACAAACAGGAACTATATGAACAGTCATAAAATACTTTATCACATTTGACAAAAACTGTTGAGAAAACTGAAAAGTAATCGGGCAGAAATTAGGCATAGATGAACATCCCAAACCATATGCAGTCAATCCTCAACTTTTGTGGGGGAAACATTCTTAGAAAATGACACAAAAGTAAAAAATGCAAATGTTGATTCATTGAACCTATGGGAAATAGGTTGGATTCCTGTGACTATTAAAAATTGGAAACTTTTGCTAGAGATTGCTGAAAATACACCTTCCACATACAATTCTTTATGACAAAATGTTAATTCTGATAATATGTGACCTAACATAATTACCATGAAGTAACCCATGTAATGTAGTACACAAAGCAAAATTGGCAATATGCAAAACATTTTTTCTCCCTATTAATTCCCTAGAATTCTGTGACCTTTCATGCTAGCATCTCAATTAAAAAAAAAAATTTGGTTTCAGACAATGTTAAACCTCTCTGCCTTTGTCACCCTCTGAAAACCAAGGGAGACATTGCTGGAACTTTTAGCTGCTGCTGTCAGAGAACACTGAGACTATCACCTCTGACACTCCAAATGCAGAGAGCGCTATACAACAGTAGGGTGAACAAGGCCAGTGAAACACCTAGTAGGATGCCAACTGCTTCACAACATGGCATACATCATGCCTCTCTTTTTTATCTACTACACATAGCCAGCCGCCAATGTGTGCCATTGCCGATGTGAAAATGAAAGTAAGATTACTAAGAAAGACATGAAAATGCTTGAAGTCACCAAAATTAAGCTTGCTAATGTTGAGGGTTGACTATCAAGATAAGCTTAAAAGGATGAGACATAAAGGGTGATATAAGCAAATTAGCAGGGCCAAGAAGAAACTGCCAGTCAAATCTATGAATAGGGGAAGAGTTCATGACCAGCAAGAGGTTTACAGGAGGTAAGGTAAAATGGACAATTTTGATTATAGAAAATTTTTTTTAACATTTCTGTATAAACAAAACCAATGCAGCTAAAATTAGAAGAAAAATAGTAAATTGGAAGAAGAAAGGAACTTTGCTACAAGTTTCTCTGATGAAAGTTATTTCTAAACTATACAAGGAACTGACTCAAATTTATAGGAATAAGAGCCATTCCCCAATGATAAATGGTCAGAGATAAAAATAGCCATTTGCAGAGGAAGAAATCAAAGCATTATTAGCCATATAAAAAACTGCTCTGAATCACTAGTAATTAGAGAAATGAAAATTAGAACAACTCTGAGGCACCATCTCACACCATTTAGATTGACCAAGATGACCAGAAAGGAAAATGACAAATGCTAGAGAGGATGTGGGAAAACAGGTGTGCTGTTGTTAGAGCTGTGAATAATTTCAGTCATTCTAGAAAGCAGTTTTGGAACTATGCCTAAAAAACTATTAAACTGCTTACCCTCTGACTCAGCAATACTACTACTATATATGTAACCCGAAGAAAGAGGAAAGGGGCTCATTTGTAAAAAAAAAAAAAATTTGTGGTAGCAAAGAATTGTAAAGTGAGGGGATGATGCCCATCAGTTGGAGAATGACTGAACAAGATGTGGTTTGTGAATGTGTTGGAATAATATCGTACTGTGAGAGTGTTGAAAGGAGGTGGTTTTAGAAAACCTAAGATTAGTATGAGCTGATGCAGAGGACAGTGAACAGACCCAGAACAGCTCTTACAACAGTATGGTAAAAAACAAACAAGTGTAAAAGACACAATGCTGACCACCATTCGAAGGGACTCATGATGACACACCCCGCCCATCTCCAGGCAGAGCTGGTGGCCTCTCGGTACAGACCAATCCATAGTTTTCTCTGTTGTTGTTGTTTTTTTAAATATGACTTAATGTGGACATTTGTTTTTTATGAGTATATATATTTGAAGTGGATTTTGTCAATCTTGCCTTCTCAGTGGGGTGGTGGAGAGTATAGGGAGATGGAGACAATTTGGAACTAGAAAAAGAAAAGCAAAAAAACCTCCGTGCTTTAAAAAAAAAAAAAAGTCCTGCTCAAATGTTGCTCTCTTGATGAACCCTTTCCCAGACATACTTGATCTGAACCTCATCTGGCCCTGCCCTTTTCTGGCCCACTCACTTTATCCTCTCTCCTGTTGTGCCACTCTTGTGCAGAGCTCATCTCCCCTAATGGAGGGGTTAGAAGTTCCCCAAGGGAAAGGTCTGTCTCTTCTTCCACTCTGAACACTCTGCAGCCCCCACCCCAGCCCAGCCCCTTTTAAGTTCCTTTTAATGTTTCTGGAATGGTGAATGAATAAATGAATGAGGGGAAATTTCCTGTTTGAACCAGTTGTGAGCGGCTCACACTGCTCTTCAAAATGTTGGCGAGAATTAGGAATTGCTTCAGCTTGCCTCTTGACCTTCTCTAGAGATTTTTGAGTTTCTGATCTCACTCTTTACAAAAATAATTTCTGACATTTGTATGACATCATGTTTTTCAAAGTACTTTTGTGTGCATTTAATAATCGCAGAGTCCATGATTCCAGCAGAGTGGAGCCCTCTCTGCTCCTGCACAGCCTTAGTGAGCTGCTTTGGACAAAAACAAACCATTGTTTGGTGACCAACTTTCTGGTTGTGAGCCCATCTGAATTTAACTAGGATTAGCATTGAGAGAACTGCATCATAGCTCTTCCTCAGGCCTGTGCTGGAGGCCTTTCCAGCTCTGTAGACCTGTCAGGACTGGAGGGGAAACTCAGCTAAGGGTCACCTGTGCACAATGTCTGAATTCAGACATTTTACACCCAGAAGGGTCATGATAACATAGAATTCTTACACTCCAGCCCCCATGCAGAAAATTGTCATTTCCTTAAGGTTGGCATACAGGTGTGAGGGATGGAGGCAGACAAGGGGTGCCCATAGTCGTAGGGATGGTCCAGGGATAAAGGGAAAGCTGTGTTGGGCCCTAGTGAGATGCGTGACTGTCTCAGTGGCCTCAGACAAGTGATTTTACCCCACTGGGTCTCCTTCCTGTGAAATGAGAGCTGGATTTCACAAGAGCTTCCTGGTCCTCTCACAGTTCCAGATCTCAGAATGTGTAAGCAACGTTTGGCTCGAGTGGACTGAGAGAAGCCGGGTCAGTGTAGCCTGCAGAGTGGTTCCTTGGAAGCCATGGGATGCCAGGTGGCGCCATGGAGGCAGAAGCGTCCTAGAAGAAGTGACTGCAAGGGGGAGGCTAGATCGTGGTTCCCTGCGGGAGGCAGCACCCTAGACCTTTGTGCCCGCCTGCCCTGGGACTGAGGAAGAGAAGAGAAGAGAAGAGAAGAGAAGAGAAGAGAAGAGAAGAGAAGAGAAGAGAAGAGAAGAGAAGAGAAGAGAGGCAGTGGCAGAAAAGCTCCCCATCAAGCTCGTGTCCACTTGTGTGAGCGTTAATGTAGCATCTTTGTGCAGAGCTTGTGCCTGGTGCTGGGGAAGCACAGGTGGCTCCTGCCCTCAGAGCCTCATTTCCAGTCTACATTTGAACAAACCTTGGTCAGGTGCCCACCGCATGGGGACAAGGCACTGTGATGTGGATGGCTTAGAATCAAATAAGCCAGACAAACATGTGGCCAAATAACTGTACTGAGACAAGTGCAGAGGAGAGGGCCAGGGCATCGGTGGGAGAAGTTTGAGCGGGGAGAAGAGATAGGGAAGAAACAGCTCCTGGGCCTCATAGGGAAGGAGAACAAAGGCCTAGAGGGAGCTTTTCAGCCCTCCCCAGGCTGGCCCCAGCCAGTCATCCCAGCCTCCCTTCCTCCACTCAGTCCCTCGCCAACATCATGACCCATCTCCAGGCTCCCTCCCTGGGCACTGGGCTGTCCCCTGGAAGGTATAAGATACAGACCAAGCATCATCTCTCCGAAGCCTTTCCTGATTCCCCCAACTCTAGGCCCTCCCTTCCCATACTGCCTTGTACTCATGCACTTTCTGTTTATGCCAGACATACATCTGCATGTACCTGCTTACCTCCCAGAGTAGGACATGAACTCATTTTGAGGAGCTTTGTGCCTGGCACCTGGGGAACAGTGAATGCACACTTGCTGACTGACCCATCAGTGAGAATGGGGGAGGGGTGTGCTAGTCTGGCAAGGCAGAGGGCCACTTTGGCCAGCAGGCCCTTCGCTGAGCTCAGCTTTATGCAAGAGGTGCTGTGTTTGCACAGGTTTTATTTTTTTTAAGGAGGGTGACATGATCCTAGCGTTACATTAGGAAAAGTACTGAGGGGGCATCACCTTGCAGCAGCCCTTTGAAGTTTACAGAAGACTTTTATGTGCATGACCTTGTTTGGTTCTCACAGTAGCCCTGAAAGGTAGGTGCCAGTAGCGCATGTGTTTTACAGATGAGAAGCTGGGTGAAAAGTGGCTAAGTGGGCGGACTCCTAAGATTTAGAGCTAGAAGATGACTGAGGGTAATCTAATCCACCTCTCTTGTTTTACAAGGAAATTGAAGGTGGTAAGTAGGGAGCTGATGACCAAACTCATCCATCTCCATGCTGCCCATGCCCTGGGGGCCAGAGTGAGGAGACGGTGTGCCCCAGCGCCAGGCCTGGCTAACAGGGGCTTCTTCTCTTAGGCTTGTCGGGACTTCTTGGAACTAGCAGAAATACATAGTCGGAAATGGCAAAGAGCCCTACAGTATGAGCAGGAGCAAAGGATCCGCCTGGAAGAGACCATCGAACAGTTAGCCAAACAGCACAACAGCCTGGAACGAGCCTGCCGTGGGGCCCCAGCCAACCCGCAGTCTGACAACCTCCACCAGGGTGAGTGGGCCCCCTGCTGGAGCTGGAGGCAGGGGAGGGCTCTCGGGGAGGGCTTTCCTCTCCCTGTTCCCCTAGGGCCAGGTCAGACCAGGACACTATGGCTGTCCTCATGCATGTGTCACTCACAGATGATCAGTGCGGGGGGGGGGGGGGGGGGGGGGGGGACAAAGAAGGAGGGGGGGAGAGAGGGTGCACATGTGAATCAGTCACATGTGGTCCTTTCACATGTGAGCTCATCACATGGGACAAAAAACACGGGGTAGGAAAAGGCCTGGTTGGGAATCTGATGGGTTCAGGGCCTTAAAAAGGCCCAAGTGTCTTCTCTGATCAGATGGCAGGGTTGAACAAGCCTTAGGAAGACACAAGATACTGGAGAAGGATTCGACTTGCTCTCTTCAGCCTCGTGGGGCAAATGCAAGTCAAAACATTTGTTAGGCACTGCTGTAGACACTGAAGGTACAGAGACAAAATCAGAATAGTCCCTGCCCACAACAAGCTTCCACTCTTCTCGGGTGTGGAGGACACAGCAGAATCATTTCAAGAAGGGGAGAGCTAAGAGGTGCTGTCAGGAGTGGCTCCTGAGTGGTGGAGTTGAGAGGGAGGGGAAACACTGCTAGGGCAAAAAGAATCCCTTTGATATTGAGCCACCTGTCCACAAAATGACCTGCCTGGGAAGACAGGGAGATGGCTGATGTCTGAGTGCTCCGGTAGAGGTCGGATGACCACTTGGTGGGGGTATTGTGGATGACAGGGTTGTTTGAAACAAGGGGGACTTTCCATCCTCCCAAAGTCCCTTTTCAAAATTCTCTGATTCTCCCTCTAATGCTACTGCTGCCTTCAGTTTATGAAAGGCGACCTCTGACAAACTTAGCACCTGGCTGCAGCATCACAGTTGTGCAGGGAAACTGAGCACTGTTAGGAGGGTATCCCCATGGCACTGATGACATATTTATCTTCACGTATATCTTAACCCTTGGTTCGCAGTGCCTTCTGATGGCAGACTCTGCTTTTACTAGATCGGTATTGATTGGAGAGTGTTTGTTATTTAATTTCTTCTGGGACCTTTGCTGTGCCCATACCATCGTATCATTTCTTTCCACATTTATAACTAACTTTCAAATGTAAAAATTGTACATTAATACACTCAAGACACTGAGAATGATAAACTTATAGAATCACTTCTTCCACAATTAGTCAAATTCATATCCAGAAATAACATTTTCCCTGACTGCTCCTTCTACTTTTTAAAGCATGAAATCTCTAGAAATGTATCAGCTGTTCTTCTTTTGGCAAAAAGAGAGTTCTAGGTAACTGAAGTCCCCTGATACTCTTCTGTCATGCCTCCACAGCAAATTTGTAAGCTTTTACCCAAACTCACCAGTTTCTCCCTTCTGCCTAATGGTCTGTAGTATACATACATTCATTACAAGATTACTTCTGTTTCTCTCTATTAATCTTCACCCATTTTATGCCATTTTCCCCTACCTCAGGTTCCTAGATTTCTTCATATACCTGCTTTACTCAACTTCCCCTTTAGCTGTGTGGTCATGGGACAGGCACTTAACCTTTCTGACACCCAGCTGATCTCCAAAATCTCTGACTAAATTGTCTATAGATTGTGATGTGCGTTGATGGAGGGAATTCTCATACCGACCAGATCACAGATCTATAACATACTCTCTCTAGCTTCCCAGAGTCACCTTCCAGTCATGAGGTAGCTGCCTCTGTGATCCTCTGAGGTCTGATTTACCTCTTGACATCAGGATATCTAATTCACCTCATTTTTTACTCATACTTTGTGCATTTGAGTGTGGACTTTGTCTGAGACCAGGTGTTTTATTGCTGAACTTTTCTTGGATTTTGTCTTCTATAAATAAACATCCCCTATGGTGTAGCTCCTCTCAGTAAGATCCAACTTGGAAGTTTCTTCCCCCATCACCTTTCAGTTTAAAGCCTTTTTGGTTAGATTTGCAATCTCCTCACAAATCTGTTTTTGCCATCCCTTTTGAGGTAGACTCCATGCCTGGTCACAAGACCATCATTTCTAGACTGTAAAGTGTGACCTCAAAAGCCAAATCCCAGTTGTAGATAGTCTTCTTAACCACATGTTTACCTTCCAACTTTACTTTCAAACCTTTACTTCAAAAGCCCTTCCCTTCAATTGGCAACAGTGATGGAAATTCTCCATGTGCTCTGAGCTCTTCCCTTTCCTACCCAGGCTTTATCATCAGTCTCTAGGAATGCTAGTCTGAACAAACTGCTTCTCCCCTAAGCTTTTCAAGATGAATTCTGGGGGCAGCTTATTAGGAGGGACCTTGACAGGTTACAGTTGGTCCCAAGGAAGATGGCCAGACTTGTGAGAGGACTGGCAGTCATGTGGAAGAAGGAACAATCTAAGGAAGTAAGATATTTCCAAGAGGAGAAACTGAGGGATGGTCTAATATCCCATAGGATGGATGTCTTTACAGGAATGGTTTCCTCAGCGTGTCTCCAAAGGGTAGAATTCACTTGTAAAGATGGAAGTTATAAAGACCTAGATTTTTTGCTTCAGCACCTCATTAGCTAGGTAGTGCCTTGGGTAGATCTTTGGTCCTGGAGTCAGGAAAACCTGAGTTCAAATTCCCCGTTAGACATTTACTAGCTGGGCAAGTCAGTTAATCTCTCTTTGCCTGAGTTTCCTCAGTTGTAAATATAGATAATAATAGCACCTACCTCCCCAGCTTGTTGTGAGGCTCAAAGAAGATAATAATTCTAAAGCATTTAGTGCCGTGTCTAGCACATGACAGGCTCTATCTAGATGCTAGCTTTTTAAGCTGTTATTAAACACTGTATTATGTCTCTTCAGTTATCTTAGCTTAACTTTATTTAAGGCAACCCTGCCCCACCAGCTTTCTTCCCCTCATTGTCAAGGGCCTACTTCCCTGTCATTTGCTGCCCCTTTCCTTAGTTTTAAGAGTTTTTTTTTTAAAAACTCATTAAATCCTTTGTCTTTCTTACTTTTATCTAGTTATTTAATTTTTCCCCTTTTTCCCTCTTGTTAGTCAAGTAAAATCTCTCTTCCTCTTCTCCTCAACTTGTTTTTTGTTCCTTAGGTTTTTTTTTAAATTTCATTTTCAGTATCTTTTTCTTTTTTAATTCAATTTTATTTTCTTTGTCAGTTATGATTTTTCTTCTTCCCATCCCCAAAACCTGTCTATTGAGAATACAAAGAAAACAAAGCCAATTACAAATATAGTCAAGCAAGTATAGTTAATCAAAACAAATTTGTTATCCGTGACTCCCCACCCCTAAAAAAAGAAAAGAAGATATGTTTTAGTCTCCCCTCTGAGTACACCAGCTCTGTCTGGAGATGGGCAGCCTGTTTCATCATGAGTCCTTTGGAATTGTGGTCAGTCATTGTGTTGGTCAGAGTTGCTAAGTCTTTCAGTTGTTTGCCTTTACCACATTACTATACGTTATTCTTCTGGTTCTATTCGTGTCCCTCTGTATCAGTTCAAGCAAATCTTTCCAGATTTTTCTGAAACCATGCCCTTGCTAATTTCTTATGGCACAATAGTATTCCATCATATTTATATACCCAAATTTGTTTAGACATTCCTTAGTTGATGGACATCATCAATTCTTTGCCACCACAAAAAAAAAGAGTGACTATAAATATTTTTGTACATATAGGTCCATTCCTTCTTTCTTTGATCCCTTTGTAGTACAGACCTAGTAGGTGGTATCTGTGAATCAAAGGGCATGCACAGTTTAGTAGTTTCGGGGGCATAGTTCTGCATTGCTTTCCAGAATGACTGGGCCTATTCACAGCTCCATCAGTAGTGCATTCATAGTGTGCCTGTTTTCTCATAGTCCCTCCAGCATTTGTCATTTTCTTTTTTTTCATCGTCAACTGCATTGATCCTGTGGTTGTGAAGCGGTACCTCAATGTTGTTTTAATTTGCATTTTTATAATTATTAATTAGAGCATATTTTTGTATGACTATTGATACTTTGGATATTTTTCTTCTAAAATCTGCCTATTCATATGCTTTGACTATTTAGCAGTTGGGAAATTACTTTCTTTTTTTTCTTTTTAGGGGGGAAAGCCCAGCAATTGGGGTTAAGTGACTTGCCCAAGGTTACGTGGCTAGTAAGCGTTAAGTGTCTGAGGCCAGATTTGAACTCAGGTCCTCCTGACTCCAGGCTCTGTGCTCTATTCACTTTGCCACCTGAATCAACTCCCTCTATATTTTCAAAATGAGAACTTTGTCAGAGAAACATGCTGCAAAGATTTTTTATCTTCAATCTCTTGCTTCTGTCTGTTTATTTTAGCTGCACTGGTTTTGTTTTTTTCCAAAAACTTTTCTAATTTTTATATTATCAGAATTGTCCATTTTATTTCCTCTCTTTCTCTTGTTTGGTCAGGAATTCTCCCCCTATCTATAGACCTGACAGATAACACCTTCCATTCCATGCTCTTCTAATTTGTTTATGATGTCTCCCTTTATATTGAAATCATACACCTATTTGTAGTTTATCTTCAAATACAGTGTGATATGTTGAGCTTTACCTAGTTTTTGTCAGATTACTTTCCACTTGTCCCAACAATTTTTGTTGAATCAAGTAAGTTCTTGCCCCAGTACCTGCAATCTTTGGATTAATCAAACTCTAGACTGCTGTTCTCATTTGTTTCTGTATATCACGTACCTAAACTGTCATACTAATTAAATTTTCTCTATCTTACCTAGTACCAAATTGTCTTGACAATTGTGACTTTGTAGTGTAGTTTGAGAACTGATACTACTAGGCCCCAATTTTTTTTTCCACTAATTCCCTTGATAATCTTGACCTTTTGTTTCTCCAAATGAATCTTGTTGACTAGAAACCTTCCCCAGGAGCCCAACCCAGCCAATAATAAGCATTTATGAAGTGCCCAGAGGTGCCCGGGTAGGGTTAAGCAGGAGGGCACAGGACCATGGACATGTGAGATGTGGTGGGGGGTGGGGGGGGCAGGAAAGCCCTCTTGCAAAAGGTGGGATTTGAGCTTTGTCATCATGAAAGAAATGAGAGAAGTGGGGAGGGATGGAGACAACCAGAGAAAATGCCCAGTCTGGAGGTAGATGGCGAGAAGTCCATTGTCCAAGTGCGCGGCTAAGGGACATGGGTAAGAGGCTAAGCACTTGACAATTAGCTTTTTGGATCTTCACAGCCACCCTGGAAGGTGAGACTGAGGTGAACAGGTTAAATGACTTGTCCAGGATCACACAGTTAGTAAGTATATAACACCAGATTCGAACTCAGGTATTCCTGACTCCAGGGCCAACACTCTTATCCACTGTACCACCCAGTTCCTAAATATCCATTAAGTACCTGCCTTGTGCCCAACACTGTGTCAAGATTAGACTGTGAGCTCCTTGAGGGTAGAGACCTCTTTTCCCTTTCTTTGCACCTCAACAATAAACACAGTACTTGGCACATGCATAGCAGGTTCTAATTAGGCAGAAAACATGCCAACAGCTATGTACAAAGGGCAGCTTTGTGCTGTAGTGGATAGAGTACTGGACTTGGTATCAGGAAGACTTGTGTTCAGATCTGGCCCCAGACACTAAATAGTTGTGTCACTCTGGGCAAGTCACTTCACCCTGTTTACTTCAGTTTCCCTAGCTGCAAAATAAGTTGGAAAAGGAAACAGCAAGCCACTCTAGTATCTTTGGCAAGAAAACCCCAAGTGAGGTCACAAAGAGTTGGACACAACTAAAAAACGACTGAACAACCACAATGATGTACAAACAAGATATAGAGAGGTGGACAGACAGACAAGATAAATTGGAGATGATCTCAGAGATCATCTAAGATCTCTAAGATCTAAGAGAAAAGGCAGTCCATCAACAGTTATCAAGTACTTAACTGTGTGACAGGTACTGGGGAGCCCAAGAAAGGCAAAATCCCAGTGCCCAGCCTCAGGGAGCTCCCAGGCTAATGACAGAGACAGTGTGCCCGTTACCAGGGCCACACAGGAGAGAGAATGGATGGAAAGGCCTCCTGCAGGAGGTTGGATTGGAAATGGCTTCCAGGAAGCCAGGAGAACTGAGAGGGTGTCAGTAAGGAGGAAGACCAGGAAGGGGAGAAATCCTGCGTGAAGGGACACACATGAGAGCCAGAGAGCTGTACTTGAGGAACATCCAGGAGGCCTGTGTATGTGGCTCCTCAGATGTGGGGAAGCGAGCAAAAGATAAGAAGGCAGGAGAGGTCAAAAGGGCTTTAAAAATGCCATTGGACTTTGTGGGCGATCCTGGAGGTCACAGGGAGCCCCTGGGGACAGGTTCACTTTAAAATCACCTTGGCAGCTGAAGGGAGGATTATTGATATGCAGAGGTGGTTGTAATATTCTAGGGAAGAGGCGATAAAGGCCTGAATTGGGAGAGTGGCTGGGAGCATTTGTATAGGAAATACGTTGTGAAGGGAGAAATGACATGGTTTGGCAGTGGAATGGATACATGGGGAGTGTGAGGGAGGAATCCAAGTGGTGGACCTGGGCAAGTGGGAAGATGGTGGCATCTTTGGCAGCCCTAGGGAACTTTGGAAGGAAAGGTAATGTTCAGTTTTAGACTTGAGTTAGAGATGCCTGTGGGAAATGGTACAGACAAGACAGAGACAGTGATCCAAGGGGAGAAGAAACATGTCTTGTTTCTCCAAATCTACCCAAGTTGCTAAGAAAATTATCTACATGATCACCAAGAGATTTTTGGAGAAATTGTCATGCGCTAGAAGTGGACAGTGGAAATGAGGCTCAGGCTGAGAACTGTGGGTCACTGTCCTTGGTTCCATCAAAGAGGACTGATCTCACAAGTTGTGGTCAAGGTTAGAAAAAGGCCTCTAGGAATAGGAATGAGAGAGGTCAAATATTCCAAGAAAAAGACAACAGTCTTTCAAATAACTTGCCTAGCAAAAGCCCTACCAACAGCTTAGACAGAGAATCCCTAGAGGTTCAGTGCAGCTTTCTTCTTTGCCTCTGACTTTCTAGAGCCTGTTCAGGTCGGCACTTAGAGAGACAAGGAGCAGCTAATGAAAATCAGGCTTCTGGACTCCAGGGGCTTCCAGGGCCCACACAGGGAGAGTTATTAGGGAAATTCCCAGTCCCTTCAGTCTCAGTAAATCCTTGACTCCCTTGAACTGGAAGAGGCCCCCAGCACCCAGACAGATTAGGGTGGCTCGCCTCAGCCCCCATGGCTGTGAAGGAACTGGAATTTAAACCAAGACCTAGCCCTCTTGGTGTTCAGCAGAGCAGCCTACTACAGGAGAGCATATGTTTTGGAGGCCGAGCAAACCAAGCAGGCAGGCTAGGATCAGGTGGGAGCAGGTAACATGGGTACCGATAGAGCAATCCACAATGGGCCAGGGAGGACAGAGCCTGGGGTGCTAAGGCCAGCTACTGAAAGCCAGGAGGAGCATCTTGGACACATTGCTGGCTGGAGCCACCCCTGGGCCTGGAGAAAGGCACCTGATTGGAGGGACTAGCCCCTGGCCTCTGCATTCCATCCTGTGAGCTTCCTGCTGGCTCCAGGGCTCTCCAAATGGTCCTCCAACCTTGGGTTCCTCCGTGGAGAATGTGGGAAAACGAGCTTTTTAAAGAAAAAAAGGAAAGAAGCAGGAAATGTTGAACTGAATCTCATACTGTCAGAGGGATCAGGAGCTGTTCCAACCCCCTCTTTTCATAGATGAAAAAACTGACAGAGCCCAGGAGGAGAGGAGACTCCCCTAGAATCATACAGCCCCAGGTTGCCTTTCTCTAATTAGCAGAATCCACTGACAGTCTGAGAAGGTTAAGGAACCATGGGAAGGAGAGCTGTAGGCTGGGATGGGATTTTTCATCATTGTTATTGTGGGAATGGAGGGGGCACCATAGGCACAGCCCCCCCCCCAGGTTATACTAGTGCATTAGGAAGAAGCCTTTTGGAGCATTGAGCACATCTAGGCCCTGTCCACATGGCAGGAAGCTGTATGGTTACATAGGAAACCTGTAGACTGACTGGTGGCCATGGGGATAACCTGAAGCATTTTCCTAGGGGTCAAAGGGGACGTCAGTGATGAAGATGAGGATACAGAGTATTTTGACGCCATGGAAGATTCATCTTTCATCACAGTAATCACAGACCCTAAAGACAACAGGTATGTCTTTGCACTCATTGCCTTGGCCCACCCAGGCCACATTGCACTGATCTGCCCAGGGAACATGTATCAGGTACCTCAGAGGCCCCAAAGGTTCTGGGTTCTTATAGGGATGGCCAATAAATGTGGACAAAGCATGACCCTGCCCCTTGTGGTCCTGGCCATGCCATTGACTGCTATGTAAAGTACCTTCTCGGCATCAGCATTGAGTTTCTTGCTGTTTAAAATGATATTGAGATTGGGGGAGGGACACTGCTAAACCACAAACACTCTGGTGGCCCAGGAGCTCCCTCTAGCTTGAGTCTTCCAGACTCTTCATTCTAAGGTCCGAGGTCTAGCTCAAGGAGAGGATGAAAGTCCAGAGGACCCAAGGACGTTAGAGAAGGCCATCCTCATGCCTCTATCTCCACCTCTGGAGATCTTTCCCATCCTTCCCATGCAGATCCATGAAGCCTGCCTGCCTGACCATCACTGCCCCTGGGAGGTCACAACTGGAACCCAAGAACATGGTGGCGTGGGTAGGGAAAAGTACCCAGTTTTAGTTCAGGAGGCCTGGCTATGAGTGTGTCGTTGGGCACATCCCTTCACCTCACTGGGCTCCCCTGCTTTCTGCTGTAGCCCAGATAGGTTAAGCTAGATGTCTGAGGTCTCTTCCAGCTTGATATGCAGTGATCTGATGCCCACCCAGGTCTGTCCACTCAGGGGCCCTCGTCTCAGCCTCCTCCGGGCAGGGCTCCTGTGACCCAAAGGGGCCTGTGTATTCTGTGTTTAAAATAGCCACTGTCAGCCCCCCATGATGATGCTGATAATTACCCAGCTAGTCAGTGTCTGAGGCAGGATTAGAATTGGGATCTTCCTGACTCCAGGAGCAGCACTCTCTCCATCCCACCGGCTTCTCTGTGCAATAGAGCAGAAGGTTCTTAGAGACAGACCCTGGGCCCTTTTTAACCTTGCCTCCCAGCACCTGTCTACTGTTTGCTGGGGCGGGTTGTAGGCCTGGAAAGGTTTGTCCTAGAGAAGGCCTTGAGAAGTAGATGAGCTGATTTCAAAGACCTGGAAGTCTGTCATGGGAAAGGGAGACTGAAGAAATTCTTCTTGGACCCAGAGAAGACACGTGGGACGGACAGGTCAGATTTCAGTTCCACATAAGGAAGAAATTTCTTTCGCAAATTTGCCACAATAGAACAAGGTAGGCCAGACTGGCCTTGGGATCTCAGGGAATCCTCTTCTCATACTGGAGTGAGGCTCCCTCCACAGGCCCATGTCCATCCTCCCCAGAAGTGCTCCACCTTGGGTCTGGCACACAACCAGGAAATAGGGGGTGGCTTGGGGGTATGCTTTTGACACCGTATTGCTGCTTTTCACCGGCACCTTAAAGTCACGTATATGACTAATTGGGGGCACGAGTCTAGAGCACGATTGTATGACCCAGCCCAATGCCAGGTGTGCTTTTATCATTCACTTCTCAGGAGCCCTTGAAGTCTGACAAAGCACTTTATTATGCTCAGTGAAAAAAAAAAAAAGGCTGTAAGTATTGTCCCCATCTGCAAATAGGGAAACTGAGGCTCAAAGGAAGTCCCAAAGCTGGTGACATTCACACTCAGGTCTCCTATCTCCCAAACCACTGGGGTTTTCACTAACCACACTCTTGTACCACTTAATTTCAGTGTCCTATCCACCTTCAGTCTTGGTATGCATTTTAATTTTCATACCTTGCATCTTGAAGGAGGGGAGAGAGAAGGCCCATCAATCACTGTTTGTGGCTCACTCTCAGTCAGTTAAGAGATCTGACCAAAGTCTTGTCCCCAGGGCTGTTTCTGACAGCTACAGGCAGTGGCCTGTATCTTTCCCAGCCCCATCACCATCACCAAAAGTCTGGGGGACAAAATGACAAGAGTGCCTGGAATCTAAAGGACTTGGGTTTGAGTCCCGAATCCTCCATGAGCTTCGTGGCTCTGGGCAGGTCAGCTGACCTCTGTGGGCCTCAGTTTCCCCATTTAACAAATGAGAATGAGGACCTCCATACAGAGAATGGGCAGTAGAGTTACAGGCTTTAGAGCTGGAAAGCAGATTCTAATCCATCGAGGGCTTATCTTATTTAGAGGGTATTGCTTTTTTTTGTTTTACATTCCTTTTCTCCCTCCTTTCAATGAGTCTCCCTCATGACAAGAATAGAAAAGAGAAGGGAAAAGCATTCCAGCAAAACTAGCATCTGCTCAAGCGAGGCCAGCATCACGTGCAGAATTAGGTGCCTGTGTCCCCGCTTCTGACAAGAGGAGAAGCACTTTTTCACCTCTTCCCACACAAGACAAGCTTCAGAAAGCATTGATTATGCTCCTACTGTGTGGGAATGCAGAAATAAAAGTGGCTTGGGTCCTAGCCTCCAGGAGCTTGTGTTCCCAAAGGCCAAGGGTTGGAGTGGGATAGGACGTGAATGCCAGGCAGAGAGGGCTTGGTCTGGAGCCGGGGGCACTGAGCCAGGCCTCATGGGGAGAGACAGAGAGGCGGGGCCACGCAGTGACTGGGTGGCCCAGTGGGTAGAGAGCCCTGGAGCTCATATTGGGAACCCCACCTCAGACACTCAGCAGTCATTTCACTTCTGCCTGACTCAGTTTCCTCATCTGTAAAATGGGGATGGTGATGACAGCACCCACCTCCCAGGGGTCTTGTGAGGATCAAAGGGCTTTGCCAGCCTTCAAGCACCACATAAGTGTGCTCATTACCATTAGGCTAGATTCACTATATCAGGGAGCATGTGATCAGAAGGGATGGGAAGGAGAGTGGGAAAATCAGCTTGGAGCCAGCCAGGGAAGCCTTTAGCGCAATGCCAGCCTGGTGCCCTGGGGGCCCGAAGGAGGGAGCAGGGGAGGGCCTGGACAAAGAGAGGAAGGGGCAGCCTCAAGGGGGCAGCTGTGAGGGACAGAGACTCAACAAGTCTTGGTGAAGTGATTGGATGTGGCGATTAAGGGAGACAGAAGAGTTCACTGTGGTTCTGAGAAAATGGTGGCCCCACCAAGAGCAGTCAGGAAGTCTGGAGCAGAGGGAAGAGATGCGTAGCCATGGCACTGCGTTTGCTCTTGAAAAATCATCTGGTCCAGCCCGTCACCCATCCAGGAGGGAGCAGAGTCAGAAGGGGCTGCATGTGTCCTGGGGCAGCGAAGGCTCACCTGCAAAATGGTGATCATTCTGCTTACACACTTAATCACTGCCTTCTGGTGGTGGGGGGCACTCCCTCACCAAGACAGATTAGAGCTCCTCTGTCTCTTCATACAGGTGGGATTCAGGGGTCCTAGGACCATAAAGTAAAGGGTGGAAAGGACCCTGGTGGTCACCTCCTTCCCGCCCAATGGGATGAGCCTTTGTGTTCATCATAGTAAGACTGGCCCCTGGACAACAGCTATAACCAGCACCACCACCCCCAACAAGCCCAGGAGTTTCCTCCAGACCCTCAGGAGACATCGGGGAAGGCCTTTCTTAGAGGGGCTCAATGGGAAAATTACCTGGTTAATCACCTGGGGTGCCTGAAGATAGCCCAGTTTGGGGGAGCCATTCTTTTGGACTGCAGAGGTAGGTCCTATAAATACCACCTGACCTTTGTGTTTTCTACAGATCTGCTGAAGGTGGGAATGAGGCAGGCCCAGTGGATGACTGGAATGCAGAGGACCATGTGAGTAACCTGGACCAGAGAGGGTGGGCTCCCAGGGATGGGGAAGCAGATGAGGGAGACCTCAGGAGGTCTGTGGGCTAGGTCCAGAAGACAGAAATCAACACTTTGCTCTCTTGAGTTTTCACTGGGATCTTTTCCAAATCATGATGCTTCCATCTGGGAAAGGGAGAGGAGGTGCCTCTGCCATGGGCCTAGAGCTCCGCCTCCTCAGAAGGCAGCTAGAAGCTGCAGGGAGTGAGCCTCGATGTCTGAGGGAGGCAGGGCCCTGTAGTCCCGGGCTGCCTGAGCCAGAACCACCAAAAGGAGAACCTTTTCCCGGGGTTTTCTTCCTGCCTCCTTGGCCAGGCTGAGGCCCTGGTCCCCAGCTCCTCCTTGTGATTCTTCGGCAGGTGTTTGGGAGCGCAACGCGCATCCTGGGCCTCCCACCCAGAGTCAAGAGGAGGACGCGCATCCCTGACAAACCGAACTATAACATTAACCTCTGGAGCATAATGAAGAACTGTATCGGCAAAGAGCTGTCTAAGATCCCCATGCCTGTACGTGAGCGGGGCCCAGGCAGGGCGGCCGGGGGTGCGCACGCAGGGGCCTGTGCCATAAGGACGATCACAGTGCTCCTGGTACCACAGGGCCTGACGGCTGGCCCTTCCCACCCTACTTCTGGGAGGCCTGGGCTGCAAATACTGGGGCCATTTTATAGATGAGGAAACTAAGGCTTCAGAGACAAGTGGCTTGACAGGGTTATCCAGTTGGTGTGTGCGGTGGACTTCAGCCGCACCATACTGCTTCTCATTCAGTCCTGACCCTGACTTGTTCTCCCAGCACTGAGGGTGGGGTCATCCAAGCTCATCTTGACGGAGCAAGGCTGGGTAAAGGGGACGAAACAGTCATATTATTTATGCAGATAATATGCTCACTTGGGCAAATCTAGAAACCAGAGGAGAGAGGCATGTTACAAGCACTTGAGTGAACATAATGGGAGGCAAAAATGCAGTGATATTTGTCAGTGTGCCATATACTGCGGGTCACCTGAGCAGGGAGGGGCCATAGGAGTTCAGGAACAGACAAAAAAACATAGTATTTAGCAGTAATGAGGGACTTTCAGTGAGTCACACACCAGAGCCAAGGAGCAAACAATTTATTGACTTGCCTTGATGGTCTTTTCATCCTTCGAAAAGTGGAGGAGCTAACTGAAGGACTTTCTACTCTGGACAGGACTTTCACCACCAAGGGCAAGAGATTTGTTGGGGTAGGAATGGTGGGACCTTTTGGAGGAAGTGACCCCTCCACCTTGACATCTGTGATACACAAGGGCAGGAAAGTTAGGAATGTTTGGGGAGAACCGATTCCAGAGAGAGGATAGGTAGGATCCCATGAACTAAAATCTAAGGGAAGGTCAGCCCAGGAAGGGTGGACAATTTTCCACACAAAGAACTTCCAAAGACACAAAAAGAAACAATTCCAATGACCTAGAAAAGGAGTTATCCACAAAGACAGAGAAGAGGTGTACAGGGAACTCATGAAGCCACTTAGCTTTTTAAAAGATGTGGAAGCACATGTACAGGTATTGAATAATCAACATAAAAGCATGGCCCAGTCCTTTCATGATCATGGCGGAAAGGCTGGATCAGAGAGGAGCTACAGCAGGTAAGAAGAGCCAAAGAGAAAAAACCATGGTGGCGAGGAAGCCTGCTGGGAAGAAAGACTATAAATGGGAGAAGGGAGGGAGGGAAGGCAAAGTTCTGCATTCACACAGGCTTGTTTTCTCCCCAAAGAGAATGATCTTTTTGACTTGAAATGTTCAAGTAAAAATAACTCATATGAAGTTAATATACCAAGATAAATAAGGTGCTGGTAAGAAAGCACCTGCCTGCCTTTGGTGAGTTCAGGTCACCTGGGCCAGAATAACTATCTATTCAGGTGTTTAAAGAACTGGCAGATATGGCGACTGAGCCGCGGCTGTTAGTGGACAGAGAAGAGGGCGTCAGTGATCCGGACCTGGATCCCTGCCAGAACTGTAGGATGTTGTGTTAGTGGTGTTCGTCCCTCATTTCCAAAGAGAGACAATGACATCATGTCTTGACGTGCATGGGAATTTGGTTTAAGTGAAGCAGAGTTGCACAGTCATCAGTGGCAAGACAGAAGTCAAGACCACTGGCAGCAGTCCAGGATGCAGCAGCTGCAGTAGTGATAGAGGCTTTATCAAGCATAGGTCATGCAGACTCACCTTATTTCCCATTTTGACAGCACATTGGCAGATGAGGGCAGTGTTAGACAGTTTACCAAGATTTTAGTAGAGCATTTGAGAAAGTCTCTCTGCAATGTTTATGGAAAAGCTGTAGGCATTTGAACAAGATGATGGCATCTAAATGGATGGAATGGCCAGGCCAAGGAGATGTTGTGAATGGTGGTTTGATGTCAGCCTGGATGGCTGGGGTGGCCCTGTGCTGCTTAACATATTTATCAGTGACCTATAGATGACATCCTTATCAAGCCTGCAAATGAAGCAAAGTGGGGAGAATTGGCCAACATACTGGATAAGAAGCAGGGTTCAAAAAGAGCTTGACATGTTTGAACACTGAGCCAAGTCCAACCTGCTGGAACTGAATATAGATGAGCCTACACTTGAAGTATTGCAATTGGTTGAAAAAAAAATCAGCTTCACAATCACAAGGATGGATGGCCAGAGAGCAGCTGTTCTGAAAAGAAGTTAGTGCCTTTAGTGGACTGCACACTGCATGTGAGGCCATAGTGTGGCAATCTGAGGCGACAGCAGAGGGGCAGCACTCTTGTGCTGGCGCTGCTGCTCGGTCATGCACCACCTGGAGTGTTGGGCACAGGTCTCAAGGCCACCTTAGTAAGTAGAGAATATTCAGAGGAGGGCAAACCAGATTGGTGAAGGGCTTGGTTAGGTTCATGCCACGTGAGGACTGGTAGAGGGACCTGAGAATATCCAGCCTCCATAAGAGAGCTCTTAAAGGGATGCTGGCCTACAGCAGTCTGTAATCATGCTCAGGGCTGTCACCTGGAGGAGGGATTCTCTTTCCCCCCCCCACCCTGTTCTGCTTGGCTGAGAGGCAGAAGTAGGAGCAATGGGTAGACATGACAGAGAAGCAAATGAAGGGAAAAAACCCTCACAGGTCAAGGTATTCAGGAGTGAAATGGACATGGCAGACTGCCCATCAATGAGATCTTCAAGTCAAAGGTCACTTGGTGGGTATGTTGTAATAAAAATTCTCTTTCACAGAATTGTTACTGCTAGGTGAAAATTCAGTGACTATCTGTCAGACATTTGGACATTGGGTATTTATTAAGCACCTGCTATATGCCAGACACTGGGCTATATAGGAGGATTATAAACAAAAAAGTGAGACAGTCCCTGTCCTCAAAGAGATTACATTCTACTAGAAGGTCAACTCATATTTCAAAAGGAACCTTTGTTATACTCAAAAAAATTGCAGAGAAAAAAGGATGATAACCCAATATAACCAGTTTTGATGCATAACTTTTAAATAAGGTCTAGCAAAAAGACAATAGCAGCATCTTTAGAAATATAGTCATTATGACTGAGTTCGGTTTGTCCCATAAATAGGAGGGTGGGTCAGCATTAGAAAAATCATAAACATTAATGATATGAAAAACAAAAGCAGCTAAAATCACATGGTTAATTACTAAATAAAGAAAAATCCTTTAACAAAAGTATAAAACTCATTTTTGCTTTAAGCCCTACAAAAACAGGCATAGAAGGGTCATTTTTTAAATATATAATATACAGAGAGAGATAGACATATACACAAAAGCTAGCATTACTTGTAATGGGGAAACATGGAAGCTTTCTCAGTAAGCACATGAGTAAATAAAAGAGAACCCATTTTCCTACTATTATTTCACATAGTTCTGGAAATGCCATTGAGATCAATAGTAAGACAAGAGCAAGAAATTAAAGGCATAGACATTGGCAAAGAGGAAACAATATGTTAACAAATGACATGATCATTTACTTGGAAAACCCCAGAAATTTGGGGGAAAGCCCTAATTGAGGCCACAGCTTCAATTAAGGAGCTGAATACAAAGTGAATCCCCAAAATATCATCAGTATTTCTTTATAGCAATAATGAAATTCAGGAGAAAGTAATAGAAAGAAAAATCCCATTGGAAGTAACTACAGGATACATTCATCATCTGCTGGCACTTGGTCTTCTAAAACACATCCAAGACCTATAGAAATAAAATTCACAGAACACTTACTAAAGAATGAGAGGAAGGCTGGAATCATTGTTACTCATGGTTGAGCCACAGCAGTATAAAACATATGATTTTTACCTACATTGATTTACAGGTTCAGTGTCACACCTAACAGTTGCAGGGGAGGCACATACTTTATAGAGCCAGACAAAATAAAGCAATTCATTTGTGGCAACAGAAGATCTAGAAACTCAAGGAAGATGATGAGAGTGGGGAAAGGACTCATTGGGAGTATCAGTTGCATAGTTCAGATGTTATTATGAAGGTGTTCACATCAAAGCCATAGAGATGAGCAGAGGTGACAAAGGATGGGTATCATCTTTTGGAGGGCTTGTGGTAAACCAGGCATAGCAATGAATGGACTGTGGGTGCTATTGTGAATTGGTTCAGCCATTCTGGGAGAAATTTGGAATTTGCTAAAAAACAAAGTGACTAGCATGTTACTTTTGACCCACAGACACACTATACTATTATTAAGCATATACCCCAAGGAGGGAAGCAATAAAAAGAAAAACTTCATATACCCTGAAATATGTTTACTGTCAAATTCATAGAAGCAAAGAACTAGAAAGAAATCAGATGTTCTTCAGTTGGGGAAAGATGAAGCAGATTTTGGTACATATCTATAATGGAATATTACTACACTGTCAAAAACAGTGAGGATGGGCAGCTAGGTGGCACAGTGAGTAAAGTGCCGGCCCCAGAGTTGGGAGGACCTGGGTTTGGTTCCGGCCACAGACATTTAACACCCACACAAAAAAAACTAGCCGTGTAACCTTGGGCAAGTTACTTAACCCCAAATGCCCTCCAAAAAGGCAAAAAAAAAACCCCAAAAAACAGTGAGGATGAAGAATACAGAGAAGTCTTATGAACCGAGACAGTGTGGAGTCAGCAGAACCAAGAAGATAGCAGCCACAGTGTAAATGTAAATTTACAGTGCAACAATGTAAATGAAAACTCAACAGCAATGAAACTGTCTCTGTGAACACTGTGAAATTATGATGACCAAGCTTGGCCCCAGAGGAGATATAAAAGGTCCTTTCTGCCTTTGTAGAGGTGGGGGACTGTGGGTATAAAATATTAAATTTAATGTCAGGCTTGGGAAACGTGTTGGTTAATCTTGCTTAATTGAGAAAGTAGAAACAAATTGGGACATGCATGTCACATAAAAATAAAAGTTACCAACTAAAACTTATTTTTAAAAACATATAAAGAATGTTTGGTACTGGCTAAACATGTTTAAAGTCAAATCAATGGCACAGACTAGTAAGCAGGAATCAGAAGCAATACATCTCACTAGACTGGTGTAAATGGAAGAACACAGCTTATTTGAGGAAGAACTCCCCGTGCAGCAAGAGCTGATGGTAAAAACGGAAAACGGCTGTGTCAAAATTAGATTTAAAGCAATCTTATCTCATATGCCATTGTAAGCTCAAAATAGAAACATCTGAATATGAAAGGTCATGCTATAAAAAATGAGACGAGGATGCAGGGGAGAATTCATAGTAAAGCAAGGAATAGAAGAGATCTCAAAAAATAAAATGGGTTATTTCAGTTGCAGGAATAAAATCAAAGCACCTGCTAGAACAAGAAGTGAAACTAGGAAAGAAAAATCTTTCACCTCAGATAATGGTCTCATATCCCAGTGACATAAGAAATTAAAACAAAGATCCAAGGCCAAGAGTCATTTGCTAATGGATAAGTGACTATTCCAAGTTGTTAATGATAAGATCAATAGAAATCAGAACAACTCTTGGTTTTTACCTCATACCCAGCAAATTGGCAAAGATGACAATCACTACAAAAGACAGTTCCTGATTAAGCTGGGAATTGATACCATTGATACCATTCTAGAAAGCAGTTAGGAGTTATGCTAAGAGAGGAAATGTCCACATCCTTTGACCCTGAGACCTCATAGCTCACTCTGTACAGCCAGATGTTCGTACCAGCTCTTTTTATGGTAACCAAGAGCTGGAGACAGAGCCAGTGCCCATGCACTGGAGAATGGTGAAGTAAATTGTGGTGCGTGAATGAAATGGAGAATTACTGTACCATAAGAAACACTGATTGAAGAATTCAGAGAAGCCTAGAAAAACTCACATGTGTTGATACAGAGTGAAGTCAGTAGAACCAGGACAAAGACTGTAGTAATTAATACACATGGAAAAGGGCAAAAAAAGAAATACTTTCTCATCATTTGGACCAAGGTTGGCCCCAGAAAGGAAATGAGGGACTGCCCCTTCCCCTTGACTGAAGATGGAGGACTATGCATATAGAGCATTACATGTACTTTCAATCAGTTAAGAAACATTTATGGAGTGTGTGACATTAGCAGTGTAAGGACAAACTTGGGGTTCACTGTCATGATCAGTGCTCTAGTTAGTTTTCTCGAGTTGTTTTTTTCCTTATTCTTTTGTAATCTATGAGGAATGGCTTACTGGGATAAAAGATATATATATTTCAGAAATGAATGTTTTATAAAAATAAAGGAATCAGTAAATTAAATTTATTTTTGAAAAGAAAACAGAGGGAAAAGAGACAGTCTAGCAACTGTCTGTTTCCTCCTCTCTAAAGATGTAGGGCTTTTGGAGAAGAATACAATGATGGAGAATCATAGCATTTCAGAAAAGCTGAAGATATCATGAGATATCACGGCCTTGAACCCTAGGTCCCTCTTCTATAAAATATGGATAATTACACTTATAAAGAAATAAGTGAGGCAGCCTGCAGATTGGGAGTCAGAGGGCCTGGATGCAGATCCCAGCTTTGCCAAAGGTAGGGCTTGCTATCTTTGTGACTGGATAAGTCACTTAATCTCTTGGGGGCCTCAGTTTACTTGTCTGTAGAGGGAGAGGCTTGGAATAGATGATCTGTAAACCTCCTTACAACTCCAAAGTTGTCTGATCCTCTGATCCTAACTGGTGTCTCACCCCCATTTGAAACACCTCCAGGCATGGGGAGCTTGCTATTTAGTGCTCTCTTCCATTGCTGGACAGCCAGGTGAGAGATACTCCTAAGCCCCAAGTGGCTGGGGCTGTATGACTTTGAACAGGTCCCTCCATTTCTCTGAGCCTTAGTTTCCTCTTCTGTAAAATGAGGTAAGAACTCCTATGCTCCCTCACAGGGATGGTGTGAGTTTTCATATAGAAAACACTTAAGTTGTAAAGTGCCGTAAAAACCGCAGTTGCCATTTTCTTCATTGCTGTCACTGAGCAGATTCCCCATCCCAGTTATTGCCGTGATAAATGGAAAAGGAAAAATCTTGGCAGCTGGGCTCCCTCTGGAGTGTTGCCCCATATCTGAGGAAGCCGCCCCACCATTTTAAAGAATGAGTCCTCAGGCCTGCTCTCTCCCCCAGTCCATGAGATTGCTCTGTCAGAACCCCAAGTCAGAGTCTATGACGGGGCTAAATATTGGTCCCCATCGCCCTTCACAGAGGGAAGCTGCCTCACTCCTTGTTCCTATTGAGGCTTCAGCCTCACCTCTGACTTGGGGCTCCTGAGTGAGTTGGTTTATTCATCACATTGGTAAGAACACCACTTGAGTCTCTCAGTGGTCAGGTCCCTGACCCCAGAGGGGCGCTCTCCCAAGGAATGCAGTGGAGCTGCTTGTTGGGAAGGTTGTGGGAGGGTCTCAAGGTTCAGGTCAGGAGTGGGATGAGACCTTTCAGACTTGGGACCAAGCTTCACGGAAGCAGCACCTGCAGACCCCAGTGAAGCGGAGGGGGAGGCAGTCCATAAAACAAGGCGTGCACCTTTAGGATGGCTCCAGGCATCAGGAAACTCCTTGTTGAACCAGAGCCTGTCTCTCCACCTGGGGTCAGCAGAACAAGGCTGAGCTCTTCTAGTACAGTCAACATGACATCATTCAAAATACAGCATTTACTAAGTGTGATTCAATAATCTCCAAGGACAAGCACACAGTCTGCTGTCTGGCTTTTAAAGCTCTTCCTGAGCACTTCCCACCCCTGCACTGGCCTCTGGCTCCTACCTCCAGGTGTCTTCACTGGCTGATCCGTGCCTCTGCCTCCTGGGTGCCCTGGCCTTGTGCTAGTAGGGTCTCTGCCCCTCTCAGTGCCAGCGTCTTTTCTCTTTGATCGCCCCCAGTTCCCCCTTCCTAACTTTTCTAACTGCATCCCCAGGATCTGGCATATTGCCTGGCGCACAGGAGGTACCCAACACATGCTCGCTGGCTGAGTGACCACTGACTGTACTAGAAGAGCTCAGCCTTGTTCTGCTGACCTGTAATGTAATGCCAAGGAAAGGCAACTTCCCAGGTTCAAAATACTGTGTGCTTGATTCTGGAGGTGATGTGTTGGACACGCAGGTAATGTATCAGAGCAGTACTCCCAAGAAAACCCTTTGGCAGCTGAGAGGAGAGACTTGTGGCAGGCAGAGACCCCAGCAGGCCACAGCAGTAGTCCAGGAATGAGGTGATGAGCTAAAGTCTGGGGCTTGTTGAGAGGAAAAAATGGGATGTATGTGAGAGGTGTCATGAAGGTGAGAACAAGATTTAACAACAGAGTGGGTGTGGGGATGAGAGAGAATGAGGAATCCAGGATGAGTCAGGGTGGCAGAGGAGATGGTGATGCCCTCAGCAGTAATGGGGAAGTTAGGAAGAAGGGAAGGACTTAGGGGTAAGACACTTTGGGCTTAAGATGTTCACAGGACAACCAGTTTGAGAGGAAGCTGCAGTTGTGATAATGGAAGTTAGGGCTGGATATGTTGATCTGGGCATCATCTGCATAGCAATGATCATTGGAATATCCAGGAGACATTTGGAAATGTGACTCTGGAGGTCAGGAGAAAGGCTAGGACTAGATGTATAGAGCAGATGACATGGGAGCAAATGAGAAGGTGGCCCAAGGCAGAGCCTTGGGGAACACCTGCAGTCAGCAGATATGACATGGTTGGAGATCCAGCCAGGAAGAATGAGGAGCAGTGAGACAGGTAAGAGAAAAACCAAGAGGGCAGTGTCACGAAAACTTGGAGAGAAGATAGTATCCAGGAGAAAAGGGGGCTCAGTGGTGCCAAAGGTTGCAGAGAGGCCAGAATGGGTAAAGACTGAAGACAGGCCACTGGATTGGGTGAATAAGGGGTCACTGGTAAGTTTAGAAAGAGGGGGTAGTTTCTGTTGAATGATGAGGTTTGAAGCCAGACTGCAGAGTGGAGAAGGAAGGGAGAGAAAACAGGAGACATCGATTGTTGACAGTCCTCTCTGGAAGCTTAGCCAGAGAATGGAGAAAGAAATGCCGGATGGGAGGTAGCAGAACTTCATGGACTGAGTGAGGATGAGAGGTTGTCCAGAAGCAACCAGAAGACATGGAGAGAGTAAGGATGGTAGAAAGGCAATGTGCCCAATAAAGTGGATCGGGATGGAATGTGGAGGGCTTTACCCTGGCGAGGAGGAGAGCCATCTCCTCATGAGAGAATGGCAGAAGGCATATGGGTGATGTGAGGCAAGGAGGAGAGGGAGCTCTTGATGAATTACCTCAGGGCAGGGGAGCCGCAGGAGGTCTGAAAGAGCAGCTGTGAAGGCTGGGATGGCCTAGCAGCAGCAGAAGGCTCAGTTGAAGTTATGTGACAGATTTGTTGTGGACCTACTGAGAACGGTTGTGAATTTTCTCCAGCTTCGTTCATCAACGCATATACAGGAGCAAAGGCAGCAGACGGTGGGAATGATCCAAGGCTGAAATTTAGCAGGGCACAATAAGGTAAGGGTCAAGGAACTTGAGAAGGAGAGGACAGCACAGAGTTGAGCTGGTTGACCAAGGGGTCCGGATGGAGAAGGGAGGAGCATGTAGCTAGAGCAGGGGAGATAGCCTCGGAAAGAACAGAGGGGCTGAGGGACTGGCAGTCACAGTGTAGATGAAGAATGGGATTCGGGTTTGCACAGAAGAATGACAGCAGGCTGTGATCAGGTGAGGAAATCTGAGACTTTGTGGATGTGGAGGTGATAGTGAGATCGGAGACCCCCAGCAATTCTGTCTTATAATCTCCTGAGATTTAGGACTACATGCTTAACTGATCTAAAGGATCGGTGATCTAGGAATTCTAAGGGTCTACCAATCTGTGGTCCTGTCTTTCTCATTCAGGATATTGTCTGAATGTAAAGGCAAAGTAAACCTCATTTCTTCCTCCCACCATCCTTATCCTACAGGAAGCCTTTCCTGATCCCCTTAATTCTAGTGCCTTTTTTTCTGCCAATTTTTTTTCTTTTCTTTTGAGGCAATTGGGGTGAAGTGACTTGCCCAGGGTCACACAGCTAGTAAGTGTCTGAGGCCAGATTTGAACTCAGGTCTTCCTGACTCCAGGGCCAGTGCTCTATCCACTGCAACACCCAGCTGCCCCTTCTGCTAATTGTTTTTTATTTATCTTGTACATAGCTTATTTGTTCCTAGTTGTTTGTATTGCCCCTTCCTCTCTGGACTATGAACTCCTTGGGGGCCTGGACTGTCACAGTGCCTGTCACACAGTAGGCACTTAATGCTTAGTGACTGATACAGATGTGTGTGTGTGTGTATAGACATAGTCATTTGAGCTTCAAAATAGCCCTGTAATAAATATGTGCTATTGTCTCCATTTTGCAGATGAGGAAGCCAAGTGTTAAAGAAGTTAAGTGACTTTCCCAGGGAAGCTTTGAGCAAAGCCTGAAAGCCTTGTCCACACCTAAGCTGCTACAGCCCTTGTGTTGTGTCTCTGCAGGTGAATTTTAACGAGCCCCTTTCCATGCTGCAGCGGCTCACTGAGGACCTGGAGTACCATGAGCTGTTGGACAAGGCTGTCAAGTGCGAGAATTCCACGGAGCAGATGTGCTTTGTGGCCGCCTTCTCTGTGTCTTCCTACTCCACCACCGTCAACCGCATAGCAAAGCCATTCAATCCCATGCTGGGAGAAACCTTTGAGCTGGACCAGATGGAAGAAATGGGCTTCCGTTCCCTCTGTGAGCAGGTAGAGAGCACACAGGGTCTCAGCCCGAAGGGGATCGGTTCCTGGTTTGTTGGGGGAGGATTAGGGGACCCCTGTAAGTACCTGGTAAAGCTCCAGGCACAAAGATGTGATTTGGGGGTGTCATTGCCAGTAGCCATAACAGTCCTGTGGGGCTGCCTGGTCTGCTTCTAGACAAAGCCCCTGCACCTCCCTTGGGACTCCTGCCTTCAAGACAGAGGCCGTTCCCTCTGTGCGGAGGTGTTGGAAGCAATTTTGGAAAGAACTTTAATGAGACCACTAATGGCATTGGCTCTGAGTGGAAATTGGATTTTCTTACACCACTCAGTAAGTGAAAGGAAGCAGGAACACTAATGAGTAGAGAGTATGCTGACTGCAGGATTGGGATGAAGGCTTCAGAGCCCAGGACCAGAGACACCGTGCCCAGGGGAGCTAGAAGAAAGGAGAGGAACATCCAGACAATCAAACATCTGGATCTGGGACTAGGGATGACAGAGGCAGTGCCAAATCAAAGCATCAGAAGTCACCGACATCTCCAGAGGACATGCATCGTGGCAGTAAATCAGAGCACCCATTCAGTGCTTGCTATGTGCCAGGCCTTGTGCCCTCGAGCACCTTACAGTCTAATGGGGAGACATGTCAATACAGAGTAGAACACATGGAAGGTCATCTCAGCAGAGGGGGTAGAAGCCAGAATTTGGGGGACAGGGAGGACCAGGAAGGCCAAGAGGCAGAGAGATGAGAGAAGAGGGGAACATGCCACTCATAGGGACAAGGGACAGCCAGGGCAAAAGTCCAGAGATGGGAGGCAGTGTTCTTGGCAAGGGCCAGCAAGGAGACCAGCAGCCCTGAGTCACAGAGGATATGGAGGGAAGGAAAGCGCCAGAGGTAGCAAGAGAGCAGGTCGTGAAGAAGGCTTTCTGTCTTACCCTGAAGGTCCCATCGAGGAGGGAGGTGCATGGTCAGCGCTCTGACATCGGAGTGGAGCGTGGATTCCCATGGGGACAGACTCAGGGCAGGGAGAGGATCTAGAAGCTCCTGCATCTGGAAATATATCTAATGGGAAGCATATTTCTTGCTTTCTCAAGAAGGGGAGGGGTGCAGGGAGGGAGACAATCTGGAACTGAAAATAAAAGTTTTAAAAAAGAAGGCAAGAGTTGATAAAGTCTGTGAGATCAGAGAGGAGATGTGTATGAGAAATGATAAGATATGGCAACAAACTGGACATAGAGAATGAATGAAAGTGAGGAGCTGAGGGTGGCATCCTTGTTCCTACAGAGGCTGAGCAGGGAGGAAGGCGCAGGCTACAGAGCTCTGTTTTGAACAGGTTGAGTTGAAGCATCAGTGGGGCATCCTTATTTTAGGTGAACAAAAGGCAAGCCATGATTCCAGTCTCTGGCTCAGTAGAAAAATCAGGGTTGAATCCACAGATCTGGGAATCATCAGCAAAGAGATGTTAATTGACCCTATGGGCGCTGATGAGATCAGCCAGGGAGCTGGTATATAGAGTAAAGAGCCCAGTACAGAACATGGGAGATGCCCACAGCAGGCACATCCTGGATGGAGATCCAGCAAAGGAAGCTGACAGGGAGAACTAGGAGAGATTGATGCCACAAAGCCTAGAGAAGAGAGCGTGACTGAGAGTGTCAGGGGCCACAGACAGGCCCGGAGGATGAAGACTGAGAAGAAGCCACTGGGCGTGGTGACGAGAGGGAGCAGGATCAGTGGAGTGATTAGGCAGAGGTCTGTCTAGACCACAGATGGGAAACCTGCACCCTAAAGGCCATATGTGGCCCTCTAGGACCTCAAATGCAACCCTTTGATTCCAGACTTCACAGAACAAATCCCCTTAATAAAAGTATTTGTTCTGTAAAACTTGGGCTCAGCCAAAGGACTGCACCTGAGGACCTAGAGGGCCACATGTGGCCTTGAAGCTGCAGGTTCCCTAGCCGTGGTCTAGTCTACAGCAGATTTAGAGGATAGTGAGAGAAGGTGAAGTGGAAGCTGCGTGTATGGCCTCCTCAAGGAGTTTGACCACAAAAAGCAAGAGAGAGATGTATGGTCGTATCGAGGATGGGGGAGACATGGGTATGTTTGTAAGCAAGATGCAATTAGAGAGGGGAGAAAATAGAGAATAGGAATGAGAGCGGGGACAGGGGAGGACAATCAGAGTGGTGAGAGGTGTGAGGAGCACTGGGGAGGACTTGGAAGAAAGAAAAATGAGCAGGGATGGCTCCAGGTGTTCGAAGAACTGGTCACGGAGAAAGAGGAATTCAGCTCTAGAGAATAGAACTGGGGACGGTGGAATTTCCAAAGAAGCAGATGTTTGCTATATATTAAGAAAAAATAATTGTCAAGAAAACCTGTCCATAAGTGGTGGAGTTCCTCAAGAGATGGTTATTTTTCCATCTCCAGCCGTCTCTCCAGTGGAGTCTGGAGGAATATTTGTTGGGATTCTTGTTCAGATATGACTTGGTAACTTCCAAACCTCTGTCTTTGCACATCACCATCAAAGAGGTGCCACTTTAGATCCCAGAGCCCCAGCCGGGATCAACTGGAAAGGGACTCAGGACAGTCGTCACTTTTACCTCTATTTTCAGAGAGAAACCCAGGACTAGAAGCTGAGTAATTCAGAGACATAGCTAGGGGGTCATGCCCGGTGGGAAACAAGTGCTTTAGTCGTATCCAGAGACTCAGGGTTGACATCCTAGCTTACTGCCAGAGGGATCTTGGGGAAGTTTCTTCCCCTCTCTGGGCCTTACTGTCCTCAACATCCAGGGAAATACAAAGTTTGGACCAGGTGGTCTCTGAGGGCCCTAACAATTCAAAGTCACATGGTATATGAGCCTTTCTTTCCCTTCTCCCATTCCCCCAATAATTAGCACAGTGATCCCTCAGACAACTTCTCCTGGGCCTCAGATGTGGCCTCCTACCAGTCACCAGTTAAGGATTGAGGCCAACAATGTGTTTGTCTCTGTGTTTTGTGATAGGAGGAGACTTTGAATCAGAAACCCCAGAAAAAATCGGGGTTCAGTCCTGGCTCAGTACCTTCTTCCCAGGGCTCTGGAGTAACCTCCTAGAGTTCAGTCTGATTGAGTCAACCTTGTCTACAGCCCTGTCCTAAGCACACAGGACAAAGACGGCAAACAAGCCCTGCCTCCGGGAAGCACTCCTTCTCCTAAACAAGCTCTGTACAAAGTGAATGCTTCAAGCCTTTGGGAAAGGGGGTAGAGCACAAAGAGCTCAGGGAACAGCAGCTCCCCCTGCTGTTATTAGTCCCGCCCTCAGGTCCTCAGCCTTCCTCCCAAGTAGAAATTATCTTGTGTCCTCAGATCTCCCATTTCTAGCTCTCCTGTGCACTGAATGCTATCCTCTCTTGTATTCTGGTCATGTACATCTCTGTCGTGGCCATCCCACAAGATTCTAGGAGGGCAAGGACCTTACTTTATATTGTCCATGTGCCTGACACCACTGAATGCCTACTCTGTCTCCTGTTCTAAGCTCCCAGAGATGAAGAGATGAAAAAACTGCCTTTCAGGCAATACATTTCTCAAGTACCTGCCATGCACTGTCACTTGAGATTCATCTGAGACTATAGCTTATGAAAATCCCTGAGCATCGTTAGAGGAGTGTCAATGTTAAGAAGCAAGGCTTTCTCAGCAGCCTACAGTTTGAGATCATTGAGAAGACTGCCTGGCAAGTGGTCCGCCTGCTCGCTTCTGGCCTACGTGACTTCTAGCCACCCGCCGGAGGGAGGAGGGGGCGTGGAAAGAGCAGGAGATTTGACAGCAGAGATCCTGGGTTTGGATCCCAGTTCTACTGCACCGTACTGTGTGACTTGAGATAAGGCACTGAAGCTCTCTGAGCCTCAGTTCTCTCGCTTGTAAATAAGGGGACCCATTAAGCTCTAACTCTGTAAGCTGATGGTGATCCCATAATCCTTCCCACGAGTTATGTGATGATCAAGAAACTCACTGGGCCACCCATCCCCTTGGGTCATCATCTAGGCAGTGGACATTCCTCACTCATGTTGAACATTGCTGTCTGGGACAGGAGGGTACAAATAACTTACGGCTTGTTGGTCCTTCATAAGAAAGATCGAATGAAATACCATCACAATCTTTGGAAGGACTTGGACTTGGAGGCCTAAGCAGCAAATGTTGCCCATATCTGGGCTCCATCAGAGGGAGCCGAGAATTGGTGAATTGGTTGTTGGTGTCAGCAGGAAAGTAGGCACTGTGGCTCTGTAATGATCAGCCTTGGAGAAGATCTCTCTTGTGTCAGTGCTGCAGACAGCAAGCTAGACCCAGTGCCTGCACATTTGGACCCTCCCTATATCCTGGGCAGCTTTACAGGCCAATAGAAGCAAGGGTGTCAGGGAACATCCCATCGGCACTTGTTCTCCAAACTCAGAAGTGGAGCCTCAGATAACAAACTTTGGTGATTTTGTGATATGAAAAGAATAGAAGAGTTGGTTGAGGCAGAAGCTCGAGTAGGCAAGAGCACAGGTGTTTTCCCATGAACTGAGTTGAATGGGGGATGTGCCTAAGGAGTGGCCCACAGAATCAAGCTCCCCTACTCCTGACCCTCTGGGGGGTGATCCCTTTGTCTGTGATCTCAGAGCCCTGATGGACAGAAGCATCGTTTTAAAGTCCATCCAGCAGATCCCATGCACCCATAGAGGTGGTGCCAAAGAAAAACAGAGTGGACCATGCTCTGGGTCAGGCAGCCAGGGGTTCTGGGTCTTGGTCCTACCAGCACTGCCACCTGAAGGATTTTTCACGACCCAGCCAGAGAATTCTGCCACTGTCTACTGACTGTTGGAGAAAGGAATTGGCAAGATGAACCCCAAGTGCCTGAAGCTTTGGTCTTCCTTAATGACCTCGTTGTCTTTGAGAAGACTGGAGAAGAATGTTGGGGGAGACGGAAGAAAGCTCAAAGACAGTGGCCCCCAACACTTCATTGGGAAGTGCTGCTTGTACAGTGCCCCCATCAAGACTGGGGGCCACCCTGCATCATCAGGGAAGGGCAGGGGTGGGACATTCTCACATCTCTCCAGACTTAATCATGATAATTTCATAGAGTTCAGCTGAAATTATGGTGGTGGCGGTTTTCCTTTTAAATTGTTGCGATCACTGTATGGATCTTATTCTCCTGATTCTGCTTCTTTCACTTTGCATCAGTTCTAATAAATCTGTCTGTCACTTATTTCTGACAGCTCCATAATATTCCATTACATTCATATAACACTTGTTTAGACGTTCCTCAATTGATAGCTCTCCACTTTGTTTCCAGTTTCTACATTCCTTTTGAGCTGCCACAATTCTGCTTTGCATAGCCCCTTCTTTGATAGGGGCATGCTATGCTGGGTGGTCCTGTACCAGTGTCTCCAGTGTCTTGCAACCAAGTCCAGAGTTCTGCAGAGAGACCTTGAGAGTGTCCTTGTATCACTTCTTCTGACCTCTGTGTGAAGACTTCCCTTGTGTGAGTTCACTGTGAAATAGTCTTTTAGGCAAACGTTTGTCATCTGAACAGTATGGCCAGCCCATTGGAGTGGTATTCTCTGCAGTAGAGTTTGAATGCTTGGCAGTTCAGCTCCAAAAAGGCCTCAGTGTCTGGTGCCTCATCCTGCCAGGGGATGGATCTTCAGGATCTTCCTAAGACAATTCACGTGGAAGCGATTCAGGTTCCTGGCCTGGAGCTGGCAGACTGTCCAGGTTCCACAGGCATATAACAGTGAGGTCAGCACAGTGACTCTGTATACCTTCAGTTTGGTAAACAGTCTAATATGCTTTCCTTTGGAGCCTCCCAAACACCGAGCCAGCTCTGGCAATGTGTGCATCAATCTCATCATCTATGTGGACATCCCTGGAAAAAAAATTCCAAGATAAGGAAACTTATGCATAAGCATTCAGAGTTTCTCCATTTACTGTGACCAAATGGATGGTGCATTGCTGACTGGAAGAGAACCTCTGTTTTCTTGGTGTTGATTATCAGGTCAAAATGAGCACAAGTGGCAGAGGATCCATCCTCTGTTACATCTCAGCCTCAGAGGCTACATTGAGTGCACAGTCATCTGTGAACCAAAAGCTTTGCACCAGCTCTCCCTCCACTTTAGTCTTGGCTTGTAGCCTTTTCAAGTGAAATAATTTACCATCAGTGCAGCAGCTGACCTTGATGCTATTTGTGCCCTCATTGAAAGTGTCCAGCGACATTGCTGAGAATATCATGCTATAAAGCATGGAAACAAGCACACAGCCCTGTTTCACTCCATTGGTGACTAGGAAAGCATGAGAGCATGGTCCTTTATCCAGAACCCGAGCAAGCATGCCATTGTGCAACCAATGTGCAATACTGATTAACTTCTCCAGGGAACCACATTTCGCCATAGTCTTCCACAAGCCCTCACAACTAACAGCATCGAAGACTCTGGTCAGATCAACAGACTGTGTACAGACCTCTACTCTGCTCCTGGAGAAATACCATATTGACCATTCCTCAGCCACACTGGCTCTCAGATAGATGACCAATCCAGGTGAAGGATCAGCCTATTAAGGAGGTCTCTGGCAAGAATCTTGCCAGCAATGACTAAGAGAGAGACCCTCCCTCCCCATGATTGTCACAGGACAGCTTGTTTCCCTTTCCTTTATAGAGGCGGACAATGGAGGCATCCTTGAACTCCTGGGGGATAACCTCCTCTTGCTATATTACCCAGAAAATTTCTGTCAGCTTTTGAATGATCCGTGGATGCCCTGTCCTGTAAATCTCAGCTGGAACAGAGTTAGCACCAGGCACTTTGTTACACAAGAGAAGCCTAACGGTATTCCAAACCTCTTCTTCTGTTAGAAGTTCTGTTAAGGTGTACAGCTAATGGCTTCAGCACTGGTTGGTCGATGGTCTGTTGACCTCCTTGGTAGCAGCAGTTGTTTATCCTTCATTCTGGAAGAGGCCCATGACATCAGGAAGGTGATGCCATGAGGCAGGGCCGTGCAAGGTCACCAGACTCATTCTCACCTCCAGAGCCTCTGGTTCCAGGAACAAGACATAGGTCAGGACGACTGGAGATGGCCCCAGGTGCAGTGGGAGACCTTGGCCTTTTTAAGCTAAAGTTTTTTTTTGACTGAGGCAACAGCGGAGTCTTTGGGTCAAAGAGGTTGGACACTTGACTCACTGTGATAGCATGATTCCACATCGCTTTCTACCCAGAGTGCGTGGTTGTCGGCACTGCCACAGCTAGGTTGACTTTGCTCATTTTGGTCAATCTTTGACAGTTTTCCGGTAATGAGATTAAACCTCAGAAGGTGGTTTGAATTGTTCTTATTATTCTCCTCTTGTTTTCAGGTGAGTCACCACCCTCCTGCAGCTGCCCACCATGTGTTCTCCAAAAATGGCTGGACCCTGTGGCAGGAAATCACCATCTCCAGCAAGTTCCGGGGCAAATACCTCTCCATTATGCCACTAGGTAAGATTGCATATTACTGTGAAAGAAACCAAATGGTTACATCCAGACAATGATTTATTTAGCAAAAAGCATGCAGTTGCAGAAACAAACTGAGTTCAAAGTTCTCAGTAGTCAAGGACCTTGACCACTGGTTTCTCCACAGTTAATATTGATCTGGAGGGAGTAAAAAGCAGGGAAAACAGGGTGTAGGGATAAAAGCTTCTTATTGGGGGACCCTGAGATGAGAGGGAGGGAGGGGGAGTAACCTTGTGACTTCTCCAAAATCACGTGATTTACATGAAGTTGAGACTTAACTTCACAAGATGGTGGATAAAAGGCAAAGTGTAGTTACTTGGGCTATTTTTTTTTTTAATGTAACACATGTCCTGCCAAGGTGACCTCATGGACTGCCAGGTCTCAGGAATATCAGATTCCTCTCAAGGTTCTCTCCAAACTATGTTATAGACTGTGCCAGAAAAGGATCTGAGGGAATTCGTTTCAACTTCTCTCTAATAAACCCCTGCTTGTGTGGTCAGCACTGTGCTAGATGCTAGAGACAGAGAGGCAAAATCAAGACTGTTCCTGCCCTCGGGGACCTGACATTCTGCTGACAGTGACAACTTCTCTACAGAGAAGGAAACACAGTGCAGTTTGAGGAAGGAGAAAGTGGTGATCAGGTGGAGATCAGGAAAGAAAGAATTCTGGGACATCAGAAGGAGAAGAATGCGTTCTGGGGCTGGGGTCGGGGAGAGCCTGAGCAAAGACATGAGCAGAAAACAGAATATGGCCTTGGATGAGCAGTGATGAGGCCGCCTTAGCTTAAAGGTGGAATGTATGCAGGGGAGGCACGTAGGATGAGTGGGGGCAGGGGGCTCCAGCCCTGCACGGAGGAGTGGGCGTTGTAGTCCAGAAGCAGTCTAGGGTAGTCACTAAAGAAGTGCGCCACTCTGTGGAGGATTAGCTGGAGACAGCGAGCAAGGGGTGGCCAGTGGTAGGGGGAATCTTCCAGGAGGGTGGTCATAGCCATCCTGGATGTGAGGCGGCACATGGCGGTAGAGTGGACAAGGCTCATCTAGGTCAAAGGGAGGCCTCAAGGAGGGCCAGAGGTAGAGGGAAGGGAAGGGGAAGGAATGGAGGGGGAACAGAATGAGTTTGTTTTAGTTATGTTGAGTCTCTGGTATCTGGGATATGCAGGTGGAACAGACAGTTTGTTATGGGGGACTGGGGTCCCAAAGAAAAATTAGAATATCATGTCAGTTTGAGAGTCATCGGCTTAGAAATTATTTTCGAGCCTGGGAGGGCGCAATGAACTAAGAGAAGACCCAGGGCAGGACTTTGTGGGCCAGCCCTACAGCCCCAGCAAGGAGACAGGAGATGAGTGATGATGTGGGACTTTAGAACAGAGAACAGAGAAACTCTTGAGTGTAAAATGTCAAAGTCACCTCGGCCTTTGAGGACACAAAGTCACCAGAATGTCTGAACTTAGACTGCCCAGCTCTAAGGCCATGTCTGCCCCCTCCCCTCCACTCCCAGCTGCCTCTCTCTGGGAGGGCCCTCAGGGACACCTAGGCTGAAGCTGTCTTCATATACCTGGAGAGGCCTAGAGACGGAGGCTGAGCCGGTGACAGAGTGGGGGCCAGCTCCCTGTGCCATCCAACTGGGCCCATTTCCAAGGCCTCCTTGTGGGAGCACTGTTGTCCACTTCTCCCCAGAGAGTCAGAAATGGCTTTCTCAGGTGAATGGTTTTAAATCTGTTTCTCTCAAAAAGCCAGGGAAGGAATTTTTCCTTGGAACCAAGTATTGCTTTTAGGCTCTGTAGAGTCCCCCCTGGGAACACTGAGCCTGTACCTTCCTACCCCTCCCCTAAGGCTCTTGGGGTCTCACTGCAGGTTAGCATATCACTTCTCTCTCCATCCTCACCCAGCATCAAGACACAGGGTCACTGGGTTTAGAGCTTTAGAGAGCGTCCACTCCAATCTTTCCTTCAATTCTGCCATTTTCAGAAGAAACTGAGACCTATAGAGTGAAACGTCAGAAAGCACTAAAGTGTTTCCTGTGTACCAGGTGCTGTTTTAAGTGCTGGAGATACAAAGAAAGGAAAAAGAGAGACCTGGCCTCGAGGTGCTCCCAGTCTAATGGGAGAGACACCAAGCAAACACATATGTACAAACAAGCTGTAGCAGGAAGGAAGGCTTCCTCTAGGAGGGGGACCTTTAGTTGGCACTAAAGGGAAGCCAGGGAGGTCAGAAGGCAGAGGAGGAGGGAGAACATTCCCGACCTGGGGCACAGCCAGGGAAAATGCCCACACGCCCAGCCTTGAGGGAGATTTTTGTGGAAGTGGTCCTGTTCCAACCTAATGAGGTTGTAGACTTCATCCATGAGAAGTCAAGAGAAAGAGCAAAAAGAAAGTCAATGAGAAGAGGATTTCTGTTGTCATTAGAAGGGTTCCTTGGGCTTTGGGCTTCAGTCTACACCTTCCCTTCCAAATCCAAGATTCTTTAATTCTGACAGACAGAATATTGGACTTGGAAGTTATGAGAAATGGGTTTGAATCCTGACTGTAGTGAATTGTGTGACTCTTGGACAAGTCACTTCACATCTCTGGGTCTCAGTTTTCTCAACTGTGAAGTAGGGATGGTAATTCTAACTCTCCATTCCCTCCCAGGTATTTCATGAGGGAGGAGTTCTGCAGACCTTAAAGATAGGATCTAGAAATGAGAATGGTGATGCCAATGATATTCTTTCTTTCTTTTACATTTTCTTAGCATTCTTTTCTTTTTAAATTTTGAGCTCCAGATTCTCTCCCTCCCTCTCACACATCCCCCACCCACGGAGAAGGCAAACACTGTGATATCAGTTAGACATAGCAAACCATGCAAAACATTTCTGTATTAGCCATATTGAGGGAAGAAGAAAAGGAAGAAAGAAAGAGAAAGGGAGAGAGAAAGAAAACTGTGCTTGCATTTGCACTCAGTTCTCTCTCTGTGGAGGTATAGAGCATTTTTTATCATGATTTTCACCATTCATCTCATGATGAAACTGTCTTGGATCATTGCATTGATCAGAGTAGCCAAGTCTTTCGCTGTTGATCATCATCACAACATTGCTCTTACTATGCACAGTGATCTTCGGGTTCTTCCCACTTCACTCTGTGTCAGTTCATATAGTTCTTGCCATGTTTTTCTGAAATCATCCTTCTCACTATTTCTTAGAACACAATAAATGCCATCACAATCATAGGCCACAACTTGTTCAGCCATTCCCCAGTTGATGGGCCTCCCCTCATTTTCCAGTTCTTTGCCACCACTAAAAGAGATGCTATCCATGTTTTTGTACATATCAGTCCCTTTCCTTTTTCTTTGCTCTCTTTGGGATACAGACCTAGTAGTGGTATTGCTGGGTCAGAGGGCATGCACAATTTGATGGCCCTTTGGACATAGTTTCAAGTTCTCCAGAATTTGTTGGACCAGTTCACTACTCTGTCTGCAGTTCATTACTATCCATATTTTTTCCCTCATCCCCTCCAGTATATGTCATTTCTGATAGGTGTGATGTGATAGCTCAGAGTTGTTTTAATTTGCATTTCTGTAATCAATAGTGATTTAAGCATTTTTTCATATGACCATAGATAGGTTTGATTTCTTCTGAAAGCTACCAGTTTATATATCATTTGACCATTTATCAATTGGGGAATGACTTGTATTTTTATAAATTAGACTCAGTTCCTTATATATTTAAGAAATGAGGCCTTTATCAGAGAAACTTGCTGGAAAATTTTCTGATATTCATTATCTATGGTACCCTTTAGCAAAATATAGTTTCCCTGAATATCTCTGTCCATGAGGTCTAATTTTTCTTTTGCTTTGTCTAAGATCACAATCTCTCTCTCCCTCCCTCCCTCTTCCACCCAACCTCCCACACAATACAGGGATCCCCTCTCAAACCATTTCTGGCATCTCCAGCCTCAGCTCCAACACCTTTGATTTGCAGCAGATCCCACCCCAGCTACCCCATAAGGGTGGCTCATGTGGGGCACAGCTGGACTGTCTGAGCTCAGAGAGAGCCTGGAGGCGATCTAACATAGCTTTCTGCTCCCCTTAGGTCTATGTCACTGTTTATACTTTTAAAGCATTTTTAAAAATGTTATTGTTATCTTTTGGTTTTTTTACATCACCTCGACTTTGTACATACTTACCCCACCCCACACACACACACCCACAGTAAGTCTTCCCTCATCACAAATAATCATAAGGAAGAATGAAAACAGCAGGTCAGCAGAACCCCCTGAGACTTCCAGGCAGTCTGATGAGCGTGCTTTCAGTATCCTCTGCAGGGCAGGGGGGGACGAGTGACTGTCCTTTCTGTGCTCTTCTCCATGGCCAGCCGTGGCCTTGAGAGTGACACAGCCATCCTTTTCAGTGTTCCTCTTGTTGTTCTCCATTTACTTTGTTGAAGTCCCTGTGGACCTTTTCAAAGTATTTTCAGTGTAATATCTCATTTGACACCAATATTAAAGAAGGAGGAAAAGGTGCATGTGTACAAAGATACTTACAGCAGCAATTTTTGTGGTGGCAAAGAACTGGAAACTGAGGGGATACCCATCCACTGAGGAATGGCTGAGCAAGTGATGAAGTATATGAATGAGATGGAGTGCCATTGTACTTTTAAGAAATGATGAAGGGGATTGTTTCAGAGAAACCTTGGAAGACTTGAATGAACTGATGCAAAGTGAAGTGAGCAGAAGCAAGAGGACAATTTATACAATGATAACATTTTAGAGAAAAACAACTTGAAAATACTTTAGAACTTTGACATTGAAAGTGAACCATGGCCCTCTGGGTATAGCCATTGGAGGAATTTGTTTTGGATAATTATGCATATTTGTTATGAGGATTTCATTTGTTTTCCAGTGGGGGTGAAGTGGGAGAGAAAGAAAATCTCTTTACATTGGAAAAAAAATCTTTGTTTGGCTCTCCCAACACCATGAGGTAGTTAGACTGGCTACTAGGGCTCTCTTCTCACTGGCTGGGTAAGCTGTGACTTCTTACCTTTTTCTTTCCTCCAGGTGCCATTCACCTGGAATTCCAGGCCAGCGGGAATCACTACATCTGGCGGAAAAGCACCTCTACTGTGCACAATATCATTGTGGGCAAGCTGTGGATTGATCAGGTCAGGGCAGTCCTCCCCATCTCCTGCCCTCCTCCCTAGGCCCACGCTCCAGAGGCAGCACCAGGCACCCTGGGGAAAGAAGGCCCTGATGGTGTTGTAGAAGAGCCCTAAGTCTGGAGTGACCTTGGGCAAGTCATTTGACTCTGAGGCCTTCAAGACCCCTTCCCACTCTGGCTCTGGGATCCTGGGGTCCTCTGAGCACGAGAAGGGCCTTGGGTATGGGGGAAGTCAGCCCGTGGCAGAGCAAGTATGAGGCCTGGAAAAGGACTTTAGAACCAAGAGAAGGGCCTTTGGAGATGGTCAGGGGAGGAGATGAGGCCCAAGGTCACCCCAGGACTAGAGGGCAAAGCCAGAATCACAATCCAGGCTTCTGCTTGTGACCCCCAGCTGTGCAGAGCATTGTTTCCTAACATCCCTTTCCTGAGAGGGGATGAGCTTCCTCTGGCCTACAGAGTCTCACACCTGCATCACTTGCTTCACTAGCCCTCTTCCAGTAAGTGGGCAATACCTGCGGCCTCACCTGACTGGAATAGGGCCAGGGCTTGCCATGCCAGAGGCCGCATGCCCAGATGGCCACCTGTGTCAGGGATGTGCAGATACAACCACTGGGAGCACCTGTGTAGACCTCCCTTCTCTGTGGGCCACACTCAGGGTCACTAGAGCTGAGGCAAGCATCCTTTATAGTTGGGGAAACTGAGGCCCAGAGAGAGGAAGGGACTTGTCCAAGGCCACACAATTGGACCATGGTAGAACAGCCCTATTCCTGTGGACTCGCCCACAGGCTGGGTGGAACCAAGAAGGAAGGGGGATAGATTGAGCCCACAGGAAAGCCTACCCTTCTCCTGGTCATGGCACACCCTTCCTACCTGGCAGTCCAGGAGACAAGACTATACAAAGTAATTGGTGGCATGGGAGAGGGCAGGTCTCTGAGGGAGCCCCCCCTTCCCTGCTGCCCACAGAGATGTTCTGAGATGTCTGGCACAGATGAGCAGAGGCCAATGGCCTCGGCCTGGAGAGGGCCAGGCGCCGGGAGACAGAGGCTCTGATCTCGTTGACACACAGCACAGATGTAAAAACCTGGCCCAGACTGTCAGTGCAAGCAAGGGCTTCTGACCAAGCACTAGGAGAATGGGAGGGCCTTCTTTGGTGGACAGACCTCCCCCATCTCGCATCCCCTGTGGTCACTTGTCTGTGCTCCGTGCTTCCCTTCCCTTCCCACTCAGGGTCCTGTGTCTCCCCCATCAGGACGGGGCTGTGACTTTGCCTTGGTTTATTCCCCTAGCACATTGCACAGTGCCCAGCACACACTAAGCACTTGGTCTGTGCTCACTGACTGACTGCTCATGGCCTTCTCAGCCACAGCAGGGGGGCTTGGTGAGAGGACCAGCCAGGGAGTGTCACCCTGAGCAGCAGGGCCTTGGGTGGGCCCAGGGAAGGTGCCGTTGAGGAGTAGCTGAGAATAAGAGCCCTCCTCCTGGAGACCAAGGCCCTGACTTCTCTCTCTCTTTCCTGTGTCCTCTAGACAGGAGACATAGAGATAATTAACCATAAGACAAAGGATAAGTGTCTACTGAAGTTTACACCGTACAGCTACTTCTCAAAAGACTACACCCGAAAGGTAGGATGGTCAGCCATGGCTGGGGAGCTGCTAGACAGGGATCAAGGAAAAGGGCAGATGTGCAGCAAGCTCTGAATAACAAGAAGGACTGTCTGATTGTCATTTCTGAAGTCTCCAGAGGGTCTAGAGCAGAGCAAATAGAATGTCAGGGCTGGGAGGGCCTGAGAACAGGGGATGTCAGGGCTGGGAGGGGCCTGAGAACAGGGGATGTCAGGGCTGGGAGGGGCCTCAGAACAGGGGATGTCAGGGCTGGGAGGGGCTATTGAACATCTAATTCTAATCTTACTTCTGCAGAAAAAAGGAGGAAGTTGAGAATCAGAGTAAGTTGACTGTCCCTAAGCTCTAGGATGAGCCTATAACAGGACCATAACTAAAACTGAGTCAGGAAATGACTAGCTTTTCTGTAAAAGCCACCAAGAACTTGGGACTCCCCGGTGGGGGATGTAGGGGTCCCCTGTTGGCTGGAGCCTTGATGGGAGCTACCCCAGGGCTCTGCAGGCTGGCCCCCGGGAGTGCCGAAGGTGAAGGTTCCTCCCTGCTCTAGGTGACCGGGGTGGTGACAGATAGCAAAGAGAAAGCCCATTATGTGCTGTCCGGCTCCTGGGATGAGAAGATGGAGTGTTCCAAGGTCGTTCAGAGCAGCCACAGCAGCCCCAGCACAGAGGGCAAGCAGAAGATGGTCTACCAGACCCTGCCAGCCAAGCTCCTGTGGAAGAAGTACCCCCTGCCGTGAGTGAGCCCCCAGCCAGCCTGGGAGCCCAAGGGAGACAAAGCAGGGCCCAGCACTTGGGAGGGAGGCCGGCCTCAGCCGGGGGTCCTGGTTCCCAGGGAAAGCCCTGGGGCCGTAAGGGATCAATGGCCTCCTCTCCCTGGCCTCAGTTGGCTCCTTTCTGAATTGAGAACTTTGGGTTAGAGGATGTTTTTAATCCAAAGCCCTTGTTCCTTGCACCAAAGAGTGGTCCCAGCTGGAAAAAGTACCTCACCAGGCTGCCCCACCCCACCCCACCTTTGAGTAGAGAGAGTGCTGGCCTGCCTCTTGTGCTCCTCTGCAGAGCTGGGCAGAGCACTAAGCTATTTCAGATACAAACCTGTCTGTGCAAGGCCGCTTTCTGCCCTCGAAGGCCTCACTGTATTAAAGTGGGGGGTAAAATGTGCACATTTGCACATAGAAATACACAAATCAGGTTAAAGTCAGCGCAGTGCATAGGATGAAGACAGTGCTCCTGAGCAGGCCAGTGCCAGGAACCGCAGAGAGGAGAATGTCACAGCCCCAGGGCGTGGGCCCAGGAGCTGCAAGGCCAGCATTGACAGCCTCTTGTGTCCCAGGCGTCTGAGTCGGGCTGGGGGTGGCAGGGCTTCTTGGGGGCTGGAGGACCTCCTCCAGCTGTCCGCTTGCCCTTTGGCCTTTTGCAGGGAAAATGCCGAGAACATGTATTATTTCTCCGAGCTGGCCTTGATCCTGAACGAGCCTGAAGAAGGCGTGGCCCCCACGGACAGCCGCTGGAGGCCTGACCAGCGTCTCATGGAGAACGGTCAGTGGGATGAGGCCAATTCTGAGAAGCAGAGGCTAGAGGAGAAGCAGAGGATGATCCGCCGTAAGCTCCTGGAGTCGAGTAGCCGCGAGCACCTGGAAGAAGGTGAGCCTGGCACCACCTCACAAAGGAGGCAGAGGGGGGAGAGCAGAGCCCCTGGACTGGGAGGAGCTGGGGGCAGGACAGGCACACTGGTCTTAGGCCCCCTCTGTGCCTCAGCAGCAGTCCCAGTCTTGATGAGAGTGGTGCCAGCGCCCAGAAGGTGAGCTTCTGGGAGGTTGGGCTTGGAAGCTAGGCACCCCTCCCCAGGTCCCCTGAAGAGCCCAGACTCCTGGACCTGGTTCAAGAACCCTCCCCTTGATTGACATAGGGGGTGTGCCCCTAGCTGGGAAGCAGCCACCGAGAGCAGAGAGGGGCCAAAAAGGGCCCGGAGCTGGGGGAGATCCTGAGGCTCCCGCCCACAGGTGCCCCTTCTCTCTGGCCCCCACAGGGAAAGAAGCAGACCTGCACAGACCTTTGTGGTTTGAGAAGAAGATGGACCCCTTCACAGGGGAGGAGGCATACGTCTACAGGGGAGGTTACTGGGAAGCCAAGCAGGAGCAGAACTGGTCCATGTGTCCAGACATCTTCTGAGCCGCCGCCCCCAGGCCAGCCCCACTACACCCGCCAGCCTGGGGAGCCGGTGAGGAAATAAGAAACCCAACCCTACACGCAAAACGCAAATACAACCCACAAGCAGACCAGGGATTCAAACGTATTTTTTTATGCACTAATGAAATCGCATATTGGATCTCCCTTTCTTTTTTCCCCTCTTCTTCCTTTTTTTTGCTGATAGTGACTTTTTTCTTTTATGGGAGTAGTTAGTCATTAAGTAAGTCTGGGGAGGACAGGCTGAGTCTGTTTCTTTTTAGCTGGCGTGTATGCTCTGTCCTCCCCGGCTGAAGGAAGCACGGCCTTTCAGAGACGCTCAGGAGAACAGTGGGGAGGGCCTGGGGAGGGGGTCTCCCAGGAGGACTGGGGTCCCTGGGGGTGTGGCTGGCCGCCTCTCTAGCTCCAGTTTGAGGTTCCCCCCAGAAAGACCTCCATTGGTAACCAAGCTTGTCCCCAGGGCCATGGTGCCCAGGGGCTCTCAAGAAGGAGAATCCTTGGGAGCCACCTTGGTCCCCCGCCCACCTGAGGCACTCTCACTCAGGGCTCCCTAGGAAACCCCTTTTTGGACTTTGTTTGTTTGGTTTTTAAACTGTTGATCTCACTTTCTTTCCAGCCATGATGTTTAGTAAATATTTTTAGTACAGCACTTACCAGACAGTTTTTCCAAGTGTCCTTTCTTGCCCCAGAAGTGTCCAGGCAAAGGCATCACTTCTAAGAAATGAGGAAACACAAAGCCTTTAGCAGAGCCAGGAGTCAGTGGGCCTCAGTTCCTGAGGGCAACTCCCGCCTTTCTCTGAGAGGTCCCCACCCAGCAGCTCGGAGGCCGTCCATCTTGGTGCTCCCCCAGCCCCTCCTGGCAGACAGACACGGCTTCTTCCTCTCCTCCCTTCCCCAGCGTTTCCCCAGCCTAGACCGAGCCAGAGCCCTGAGGGGCCAGGGCCTCTCTCCCTCCAGCTCTCCCTCAGGTGGTGCTTTGGACTGTGTCCAGCTATGGAAACTCCCAAATTGCCAGGAGCCACACCTTGTCCTCAGAACTGACCGGGCACCACCATGTTGGGCAGTAAGTGAGGAGATGAGCCCCCACTCAAGAAAGAGGAAGCCCCTGAGCCACTGCAGGAGTGAGCTGGGAGCTGGTCTCTCTGTGGGCCCCCGTGGCAGTGGCATTGGGCTTGCCCAGGATCCCCAGGGGGCCTCCCAACGGGCCCAACTGGGACCTCAATATTGAATGCTTCCACCCCGAAAGAGAAATGCCCCTCAGAAGTCCCAGCAGCACATAGGCAGGAAGCCCTGGTGGGGGTCTGTAGCGCAATATTCCCATCCTCCTTTCTGAATCTGAGCCAGCTAGAGGGTCTACCCCCTCTCCCACTACTCCAGAACCCTACCTTCTGACCAGCCAAATGGGTGGTTCTCTCAACTGCACAAGACACAGATGGGCAGGGTTTGCCACCCCTTCTCTCTCCCCTCACCTGTATGGGCTCAGGGGACCACATTGACATCTAGTCCAATCCCTTCACTTGCAGAGGTTAGTGTCTTGTCTCACTCCAAACCCAGGCTTCTTTCCACTCTTAGGAGGCAGGCATCTTCTGCTGTGATGAGATGTCCTTGGCTCCCCTGGAGAGTGGGCTCCATCATGCCAGCAATGTGCAGAGTCTCTGACCATAGGAAGCCTAGAATGGAAATCAGAGGGTCAGACCTCTCTCTGCCTCGGTCTCTCCATCTGTAAAATGGGGGCAAGGGCGCTCTTCAGTGGCAGCATGTTGTAGTAGACAGGCACCTTCAAAGCCAGAAGGCCCTGGGTTCAAGTCCCATGGCCACCTCCTGGCTGCATTACTCTGGACAAGTCATTTCGTTTCTCAGGGCTCTAGACCACTCTCTAAGACTGGATTGTAGAGAAGGCACGGAAGGAACTTCACCCAGAAGTTCTCTCTACTGATGACATCCCAGGTCCAGCCCCTCTCCTTACTCCAACAGCCACATTCCCTAGCATAGGGCCCTTGAATGAGCACTCTGGCCACTGTCAGGCATAGATGGGATAAGGTTTGGGGAAAGGGGATGGGAAGTTGGGGTCTGTGGGCAGCCACCCTGAAGTCATCAGGAGCCTTCTCGAGTGGCCGGCCTGTGACCAGGGATGCTCAGACCTGTGAGACTCAGGCCCTAGGCCTCCTTGTGAGCAGCCAGGAAAACACGGCCGCACACGCCCTCCCAGTGTCTTCCCTCCTCCATCGGATCCAGTCCGGGCCAGAGACATCGGCAATAAGGAGCTAGCTGCACTGCGGCCTAGGGAACTGGCAAAGCAGACCAAGCCAAGGCAGACGCCGTCAGATACAGACCCCCCCAGGACTCCTGCCTGCATGGGGAGCAGAGATGTGTGTCCGGAGCAGAGACCTCGCGCCGGGAGGGACTGGGAGTTACGGATGTGTTGATGGGTATCAGGATGCCCTCTAATCTGTGTCTGCTTCTAATTTATAAGTACAGCTATATATGTACAGATACACATATATATATTTGACCTACATAGATATATAGGTAACTATTTTGCTTAGATTTCTATAGTAATGGAAAAATGATGACGACAAATCTGTCTGAGTTTGGTTATAACAATAAATGTACTGCTGAGTTTCTTTCTGGCGTTCAGGTAGGTTCCATCTCATCGTCCAGGAAGGCAGAGGGCCTCTTGGATTGGGTAAATGGTGCTGCTGGCTTTGATAAGGAGCAAAGGGTCCCCCAAGATCCATCAAAAATTAGACGTGGAACTGTGTTTACCCCCACACACATGCACCAAATACAACCTGATACCCAGCAAGATCCTGGACCCCTTCCTAGTCTCCAGCCCCCCAAAGGTATCATTATACCTGGGTTACCGCAGACAGGTCCTGTGGCGCAGCCTCTGATGCCCTCGGGATTTAGCTCCAGAGGGGGCATCAGCCCTGGTGACTGACTTCCCCACCCTTGGACAAAAAGGAATGTCTGGGGTATGTTTCTACCTTCTTTTCATTTTTAAAAATATTATTCTTCATGTTTTACTTTAAAAACAGTTTCTTCCACTCTTAAGATTCTTTGGTTTTGTAAAAAGCAGCCTAAAACCCAAAGTCTCAGCTGCCTCATTTCTCCCTGTTTTTCTCCCTACTGTTTTCTGGGCTGAGTTTGGGCCACCAGTCTGCTGCCTCAGTCTGTGCCTGCATCCATCCCCAGGATAGCAGGGCCAGGCTCCCCTCTGCCTTCTCTCCAGGACACAGCCCTCGCAGCTTCCATTTCAGGCTGGATCCCAGAAGCCAGGGAGTGGGGCAAAGGCCAAGCCTGTTCTCCCCCAGGAAAAGGCGATTTTTCTCAATTGAGAAAGTCCTGAAACTCCAAAGGTTCCTTTGTGGCATCCTCTGCCTGGTCTGTCACCGTGTTCAGTGCGTGATTAGACATGACATTGTGTGTGGCCACTCCTCCCCAGGGTGTTCAGCTAGGACATGGGGAGTGGGCTGGGGGTCCTCCAGGGTCAGGAAGAGGGGATGCACACAGCAGCATGCCAAGCACTGTGCTCAGCACTGGGGATGCCCCCAAAAAGTCAGAGCAGAGCCCCTGCCCTCAGCTCACGTTCTAATAGGGGACGACATGCAATGTCTAGGGCACAGGACAGGGTGTATAGGGCAGCCCTCAAAAAGAAAGGCATGGACTGTGGGTGGGGGTCAGGAAAGGGCTTGTGCAGAGGGGAGGAAGAGCATTCCCGGCGTGGTGTGGGGACCCCTTATGGCTGACACCGTCCTGTAGAGGTCATTTTGGGGGTGGCCATAGTAGTCAAGGGCAGCTGAGTGACTCCATAGTGCTCAGAGCACTGCTCCTGGAGTCAGAAAGACGGCTCCCCGAGTTCAAATCCAGCCTCAGACACTAACTGTGTGACCCTGGGCAAGTCACTTCACCCTGCTTGCCTCAATTTCCTCATCTGTAAAATGAGCTGGAGAAGGAAATGATAAAACCAATGCAAAAAAAACCCGAGCACCCCAAAATGTAATTATTCAGACGTGACTGAAAACAACAACATGGTGGGGAAATGAACATTTTGCCTTGAGTGAAATAGAAAATACATGAGGTTTGGTCAGCTTCACACAGGCGCTGATTAACTGGCCTTGCAGGGTAGGGGAAAAGCCCTGGGCTAGGACCTGGGTTCTAATCCTGGTTCTGCCTTTCCTTAGCTGTGGTTTCTGTAGTTGGCTCTAGGGCCCCCCCCTCCCCTCTGAAATTCGGCTCATTATGCAAGCAATGTGGTGCTGTTCTCGGAGGCTTGGAGGCCTCTGAGTCCAGCCTCTACCTGTCGAGCCCCACAACCTCCTCTCTGCAGTTAACACCCACTGCCCCTAGGCTGCCTTGTGGAGCCGGGCAGAGCCTGGGGATCTGCTCAGCTGCTATGAGCAACCATTGGCCTTCAGCCAAAGGCCCTGCATCAGACCTTGGCCCTTCTGGTTCTGGATTTCCTTGCATGGACACTCATTCTCCCAGGCCACCCTCCACCCAGCCGAGGAGGTGATTTTGCTCCATTGTGGCTCACATACAAAATCCTCTCAGGTTAAAGGCCCTTCCTCCCAGTGACTCTGGCCTCCTTGTTCTCCACCAACAAACTCTCCCTCCCCTGGCGGGCATTTTCTCTGGCCATTGCTTCACCGGGCCTGGAACGCTCAGTCTCATCTCTTGGCTTCCATCCTGCCTTCTCCAGGAAGCCTTTCACAATCCCACTGAATTCTGCTGTCTTCCCTCTGTTGATGATTTCACATTCATCCCAATACGACTTGGGACGTAGTTGTTTACATGTTGGCTCCCTCCTTAGACTGGGAGCTCCTGGAGGGCGGGGACTTGCATTTTTCTTTGTGTCCCCAGTGTATCCCAGCATAGTGGCTGCCACATAGGTGCTTAATAAATGTTTTAATGACTAACTGACTATGCAGTGCTACCCCACACATCATTTCTGTGGAATAGCCATCCTAGCCAGGGCCATTTTTCAGATTTTCTTCCTTGAATTCTCCTTCAGTTAGGGCTCTTCTTCATTGCAATTCTATCCCTATGATCTCTAGCCTGGGAGTTAAAACCTAGGTATTTTCTCTCCCACATGCAAGATGTCAGGAAAATTTATTTTTTTCTGTCGGTGATCTGTGGATTCTTTCAATTGGGGCTGTTCTGGACAGTTGTATTATTTCCAGAATTACATCGTTCAGGTTTTTTGATCTGTCATATTCTTCTAGGAGCTCTGGAATCTTTAAATTGTCTCTGTGTAACCTGTTGTCATATGGGGACAGAGTTTTACTTATATGAAGATCATGTCTTTTTTTTTCAAATGCTTTAATAATTTCTGATTTACATTATTCATTTCTGCCAGATTGGGTTACAAATTTTCTCCTCATTTTCCCCCTACCCACTGCCCCAAAACAGCAGTCCCACAGGATATCCCCTCCTCCAATCTGCTCTCTCCCATATTTTCTCCCATACCCCTTTCGACTTTTCCAGTGGATCTCTATGCCCCAGTGCCTGTATATCTTATTTCCCAATTACATGTAAAATAGTATTAATAACAGTATATATATATATTTTTTTGAATATTTGATTTTAAAACTTTGAATTTCAAATTCATTCCCTTCCTCCCTTGTCACCCACCCTTACTGGGAAGATAAGCAGTTCAGTATAGGTTGTACATGTGTGGCTAATGCAAAACAATAACATAGTAGATATATTGTAAAAGACTGACTATATTTCCCTCCCTCCTATCCCACCTCCCACTTGTTCTCTACTTTGATCTCTTCCCTTTTCAAAAGTGGGTGCTTCCAACTTCCCTCCCCCCAGCCTGCCCTCCCTTCCATCATCCCACTCTCATCCCCTTCCCCCTACTCTCCTGTAGTGTGAGATACCCTATTTAGTGTGTATTTCATTCCCTGCTCAAGCCAAATTCAATGAGAATAAGTTTGACTTATTCCCTTTTGCCTTCCTATTCTTCCCCTCCATTGTAACCATTTTCCCTTGCCTCTTCTATATAAGATAGTTTACCCCATTCTGTCTCTCCCCATCTGCTCTCATTATATTCCTTTCTCACCTCCTAATTTTACCTTTTAAGTATCATCCCTTCCTGTTAAATTGGTCCTGTGCCCTCTATATTCCCTTCAAATATTTTCATACTGAGAAAAGTTTCATCAGTTACAATTATTGTTTTTCCATGTAGGAATGTTAATAGTTCAACTTGATCAGTGGCTTATGATTTCTTTTCCCTGTTTAGCTTCTCTTGCTTCTTGTATCTGAATGTCAAATTTTCTATTCAACTCTGGTTTTTTTCCAGCAAGAATGCTTGAAAGTCCTCTATTCCACTGAATGACCATATTTTCCCCTGAAACATGATACTCAGTTTTGCTGGGTAGGTGACTCTTGGTTTTAATCCCAGCTCCTTTGACCTCCAGAATATCACATTCCAAGCCCTTCGATCCCTCAGTGTAGAAGCTGCCAGATCCTGGGTTATCCTGATTGTGTTTCCATAATATTCAAATTGTTTCTTCCTGGCTGCTTGTAATATTCTCTCCTTAATCTGGGAATTCCAGAACCTGGCTATAATATTCCTAGGAGTTTTCTTTTGGGGATCTTTTTCAGGATGTGATCGGTGGATTCTTTCAACCTCTATTTTGCCCTCTGGTTCTAAAACATCAGGGCAGTTTTCTTTGAGAACTTCCTGGAGAATGATTTCTAGGTTCTTACTTTGGTCATGGCTTTCAGGCAGTCCAATAATTTTTAAATTACCTCTCCTGGATCTATTTTCCAGGTCAGTGGTTTTTCCTATGAGATATTTCACATTGCCTTCTATTCTTTCATTTGTTTGGATCTGTTGAACAGCATCTTGATTTCTCATAAAGTCATTAGCTTCCATTTGCTCCAATCTAATTCTGAAGCAATGATTCTCCTCATTGAGCTTTTGAGATTCTTTTTCCATCTGGCAAATTCAGCTGTTTAAGGCATTCTTCTCCTCGCTGCCTTTTTGAGCCTCTTTTGCCATTTGAGTTAGTCTATTTTTTAAGGTATTATTTTCCTCAGGCTGTTGACACTCATTTCGTAATTTTCTTGCATTGTTCTCATTTCTCTTCCCAATTTTTCCTCCACTTCTCTTATCTGCTTCTTAAGGTCCTCCATGGCCTGTAACCAGCTCGTATTTTCCTTGGAAGCTTTTGGTGCAGGAGTTCTGACTTCACTGTCTTCCTCCTGTTCCATGCTTTGATCCTTTTTGTCCCCAAAATAGGAGTCTTAACATTGGAATCTTCTGTCTGCTTTGTTTCCTTTGCCTGGTCATGTTGCCCCTCAGTCACTTGACCCCTGGGCTTTTTGCCACAGTGGGACTCTGCCACCAGACAGGGGAGCTTTCGTCCCAAATGCTGGGGTTTTCTCAGCTGCCAGAGGTATTAGATGGGTGCCCTCTCTGAGGTCTCCACACGCTCTGGCAAGCTGGACACACACCCCAGGACCTCCACCCTAGACTGCAATCCAGATCCTAGCAGGTTAAAGCAAGAGCAATTTACCCCTCTGACTGGTGCTTGGTCCCCCTACACTCTGTAGGCCAGGAGCTGAAGCTGCCATGTGCTGCTGGCTGCCTATGCTGACATCTCAGCAGCTTCTCGCCCCGGGGGCAAAAGCCATGCACTCCCATTTACTGGGTCCCAAAGTCCAGACTGCACTGGCCTCTCACTTTGTCCTTCGCATCTGTGTGTTGATAAATCTGGAAACCGCCACAGCTGCTGCTGATGTGGAGTTCCTCCAGCCGGTCAGGCCCTCCCTGGGGCTAAAGCCTCAGTGTGGTGCTGGGCTCAGCTCCCAGAGCCCTGCTCTGGCCAATTCCTGCCGGCCTGCTGGGCTGTCCTCAGCGGGAGGTTAGTTTCTCTTTGTCATTTTGTGGGTTCTGCAGCTCCAAAGTTTGTTTAGAGTCCCCTTTTTACATGGATTGGGGAGGGTGGAAGCCGGAGCAATGGGGAGGTCCTGCTTCTGCTCCACCCAAGATCACATCTTCTTTAATGTCATTGACTTTTGCTTGTCTTTTTCCAGACTGTCCTTTACTTCCACATATTTACAGTCTCTTGTTTCTTCGGTGAGACCATAAATTCTGCTCTCACAATTCTATATCCTGATTATGGTTCCACACTCTCTTGGGAATCTACAGGTTTCTCTGTGTCCTCTGTCCCTCCTTCCCTGTCCCTCCCTCCCTCTTTCCCTGCCTCCCTCTCTGTCTTTCTCTGTCTCTCTCTCTCTCTGTCTCTCTCTCTGTCTGTCTCTCTCCTCTCTGTCTCTGTCTGTCTCTGTCTGTCTCTCTCTCTCTGTCTCTGTCTGTCTCTGTCTGTCTCTCTCTCTCTCTCTCTCTCTCTCTCTCTCTCTCTCTCTCTCTCTCTCCATCTCTCTGTCTCTCTGTCTCTGTCTCTCTCCACATTCCTTTGTCTTGTGATATGTATTCATGGATGCCCGAACTCTTTTACCTGATCTGGAAGCCAAATTCCCTTCTGCTGTTAATACCTTCCCTTATGCTCAAGGTCTTTAATTGAGTTTTCTTCCTCCTAAGATCTTGGATAATTTCACTTTCTTTCCTTATTTTGCCCTATTGCTTTATTACCTCCTTCCCTGGCAGGTAGTTCACAGTTCACCAGCCAATCTCTGCCACAAGTGAATTCTGGGAGAACAAAACTAGTCCTAGCTGGCTGCTGAGTTCTTTTCCTCCAGCTCTGTGGGGTACCCCACAGCTCCCCATTCCATCTGTTCATCCTCTAGCCAAACTCTCTTGCAGCAAAGAAGACCTCTATGAAATCCAGATCCCTGAGGCACGCGGAGAAAGGCGGGTGTTGGGGGGCAGAGTTGGGTTCTATCACAAGTTGGTGTTGACAGAGGGAGTTAAGAGGTGGGAATTCTCCTCCTCTGCTGGTTGGGTTCTTAATGTCCTAGAGCAGTGGTCAGACTGCAATAGAAACGGGGCTAGTAAAATGTAAGGGCTGCATATTGACTTAGAAAACCCCCTATTAACGTTGTCTGTGTTCTATCGTGTTTTTATTTTGTTACAGATTTCCCACTTACATTTAAGCTGGCTCTGGCAGCCTGCAGGTAGTGTGATCGACACCTTTGTCCTAGACCACGGAGACAGTGGACATTGCTCTGTCTCTTTGGAGAGATTCAAAAAGTCATAGGGATCAGGAGCAGCTAGGTGGCACAGTGAATAGAGCCACCGGCCCTGGAGTCAGGAGGACCTGGGTTCAGATCCGACCTCAGACACTTAACACACACACAAACTTAGCCGTGTGACCTTGGGCAAGTCACTTAACCCCAATTGCCCTCCAAAAAGAAAAAAGTCATAGGGATCGTAGAAAATATCCTCACCACCAATGAAACACTTTGTTAGCCACCCATCATCTCTGGCCAGAAATCCGTCATCTTTCTGTTTTATGCCATGGTTTGAAAGTCCACAGCACATTCTCAAGGCATCGTTGCCTCAGTCATTATTCATTTTCCAAATTAATTTTTCCCTTCTGTACCCCTCACCTTCTATTGGCCACAGTGAGGAAATGCCCCCATGACCCTGTCGTCTACAGTGTCCTCATCAGTTTTCGCAGGACTTTCAGTCCCCTGCAGCGGCAGCTTCTGTGCCCAGGTGAACCCCCAGAAATAGTCATCTGCTTTGATGAGTTTCGACTTCTCCGCTGTGTCTTGCACAAAAAAAAGAAAAAAGAAAAGAAAAAGAAAAACAGAAAAAGAACAGGCTCCTCTCTCATGACCAAGTCAACAAATAGCTGCTCCAGGACCCCAGAAACGGCCATCGCTGGCCACCTCCTGCCACTCTTCACTTCAGCTGTAATAATTCAAGCTATAATAATTCTGTAACCAGCTCCAAACTGCCAGAGCCAATGGCCTTTTTTTAGTTCTCAGCCTCTCTTCTCTTTCCAATGCTCTCAACAAAACATCTCTTGGCTTCTGTGAAACTGCTGTGTCTAGGTTCTCCTACTTCTTCTCTAACCATTTCCTGGAAGAACCTGTCTCTTTGTCTGTCTGTCTCTCCCCCTCTCTCCACTTTGTCCTCCTCTCCCTGTGTCTCTGTCCCTCTGTCTGTCTCACCCCCCCCCTGCCCCCCTCTCTCTCTCTCTTCAGGTTTGTGCGCAGCTCTGATGAGCGTCGTGTTGGGGACGTGTGTAGTGACCGGTGTCCGCACGTGTGTTTACTAAAAGCCGCACG
>NW_027187465.1:1178288-1183794 GCF_028583685.1 Petaurus breviceps papuanus | reverse complement strand
CCCCCCCCGTCTGTTCCTCTCCATGTCTCAGTCTGTCTCTGTCTCGCCTCACCTCTCTCTCTCTTTCCAGTTTGTTCCTGATCCTTATTTTCAGGCTCGTTCAGCATTACTCCCTGACAGACATCTCTACCTTGGTGTCTCAACACCACAGCGGTCTTCCTCTCCCTACCCTGCTCAGCTCCCCTCTTTCTCTTCCAGCATTCGGGTTTGAAACCTCAAAGTCATCCTTGGTGGTTTCCTCTCTGGCATCACCAGCTCCCATATCCCATCAATTGGCCCGTCAGCCCCGCAAGTGTAGAATCTCCCCACTGCGCCCCTTCTCTCCACTCCATGGCCAGCGCCTTACAGCTTATATGAAGCCTCATATGCTCCCCCGAGCGAGTGAGGCAGCCTCCTGCCAGGCTCCGGGCTCCACAACGCTGCCAGAATCCTCTCCCACGCGTTATCCCCACGGTCAGAACGCATCAGTGCCAGCTGTTGTTTTTCTGATCTTTTTTTCCCTTCTTTCTTTGTTGCGAGGGATGGATGGCTCAGTGGGTAGGGGTAGAAAAGAGAGACGTCAGAAATGAAGGGGATGTGGCAAAATGATTAATTAGAAAACCAGCGATCTGCCCATGTCATCGCCCTGCTCCAAATGAACGCCCCTCGTTTCCTTCATGATCAAATACAAATCGCGCAGGGTAACATGAAGCCCTTTCCTAGTCTCCTTCGGTCCAGCCACAGTGGACTGCCAGCTGGTCCCCAAACTCCACCGTCCATAGCCTACCCTGTGCCAGCCTGCAGAATGACAATAATGGCGTTTCTAGAGTGCTTTACAAGGATCTCATAACCCTGGTGCTACTATCGCCATTTTGCAGATGAAAAAACCTAGGGCGAAAGATCAACTGACTTACCCAGGGACACACTGTCTGAGAAGTGGATTTGAACTCAGGCCTTTCTGATTCCAGGCACTGCCGTTGTCTCCATAGCTCCGCCCAGCTGCTTTCACACAGGCTGCCTGCTGTGCCTGGAGTTTCCTCCAGCCAATAATTATTAAATATCTAACTATATCTATGGCTACTTATCTATCTTTATTAAATATCCACCACGTACCAGGCATACTACTAAGCAAAGGAGATACAAGTACAAAAACATGAAATAATCCTTACTCATAGTGAATTTATATTCCAAAGAGGCAACAAAAACATCCGAAATACAGTCTAAATATATGCTTAGTGTGTATATATGTATAATATTGTAATATATGCATATATAATGTTTTATATATGCATACATACACACATATACAGATTTGTGTGATACACACACATCAGTTAATACAAGGTGGCTTGGGTGGGTGGGCACTAGCTGTCAGGCAGGGGAGAGAAGTGGATCAGGAAAAGCTTCCCACAGAAGATGGCACGACCTGGGCAGCATATTCAAGGAATTAAGGGGTGGACTCCTTTCAAGTTACAGGTGAAGAGCCTGAGGTCTCGAGAGAGGCTAGGTGATTTCCCCAAGGTCACACAGTATATAGAGCCAGGGTCCACACCTCCCATACTGCCCCCACCCCCCATCTAGATGTACATTTCATTCCCCAGTAGAGGGGACCTTCTGGAGAACTGAGACTCTTCAGCTTAGACCCTAGTACCTGGAACAACACAATGTTTAATCAATCAAATGAGTTGGATTTAGGATCGAGGAGCTGGCTGGTGTTCTCTCAGGAATGCTGTGTGGAGAAAAATGAGGAGCCATGCCAGGGTAATAATAGATACCATTCCCCTAGCATTTTCTAGGTATTATCTCAAGACAAGAGCCAGGAAGAGCTGGGATGTCCTTCCTGCAACACAGACTGTCTGAGTGGATGACCTCCAGTGCTTGAGCTGACTCTCCAAGGAAGGGACAGTTCCCCAACTTTTCTGGGGTCACAGAACCCTTTGGTGGTCTGGTGATGCCCCTTCTCAGCAGCATATCTGAGGAACCGAAGGATTTCAGAGGTTAGTGAAAATAAAAGTGTAATTTTTTACCTATGGGCCCCAGGTTAAGAACCCCTGCTCTAAGACTGTACTGGCAGAAAAGGCACCTGCTTTTTCACCCCCCTCTGGTGAGGGGTTCTCCCCCTGGGGTTTCCTGTCCCCTAGAAAAGTAGATCCTCACAAGCCTCCTGGGCAGGGGAGGAAGCAGACTTAGAGGCCTCTCCACAGACAATGGGAAGACAGGGTGGGGCTCATTGAGCGGGTTACTGATGGAGACCTTTGAGGGAGGAAAGGCACTATGTGTTTTGTTAAGGGCAGAGGTAAAAGGAAAAAGGGGCTTGGGCTCACCCAGAGTCGGAACCTGGCGAAGCTAAAAGCTGCCCTGGATGGCCCCTCCAGGACTGGGGCCAGACCACCTAGAGACACTGGTGAGATTCCGGCCCAGCCCAGGGAGGCCCCGAGCAGGTAAAAGCTCTGGACCTTCTGAAGACAAATTCAGATCGTGAATAACTCCCACACCCAAAATCAAAAGCTCGTCCATAAAAACTGAGGCTGTCACTGACCACATTTGAGGAATGGACTTTGGGGCAGAGTGGGGAGGAGACTATGGGCTTTTTCAGCTTCCTCTTGGGAGGGGGAGAATGCGGATGGGTAAGAGAGGAATGTTCAGTTCGCTAGACTAAGCCGAGTGTGAAGAAAGAAAGCCTGGATAACTGGAGATTCACCTGAGAACTGGGAATGTCTGAGTCTGGAGAACGTCAGGGCTGGGAGGGGCCAGAGAACAGGGAATATCAGGGCAGGAAAGACCCTAGGTATATCTAATGTCTGCGCTAGAGAATAGAATGACAGAATTCCCAGAACGTTTGTCAGGGTTCTGTGCTCGGCACAGGAAACGCAGAACTGAAAGCAGTCCCTTCCCTCAGGACTAGGAAAGACTGGAAGACAGAACTTTGGAAGCACAGAGATGCCCACCTTTCTTTCCTCCTTGCCAGGTTAGTCCCGCACGCTGCGTACCCCCTCTCTTCGACCTGTTCTCACTCCCCCTACGCCCAAGAGGTAGCTAAAGCCGCCTCTTCAATTCAACAAACGTTCCGTAAGCTCCTACTATGTGCCAGGCACTGTCTGGAGAGACAGGCCAAGACAGTCCCTGCCCCCAAGGAGCCCACAGTCTAATGGGGGGAGACAGCATGCAACACAGGAGACTGGAAAGAACGGGGGAGGAGGGCCCTTGTTCGGTGGAGACGAAACCGGGGAGGCAGCGGAGGGTTTGGGACTCTGCCCTCCGGCCTCAGAAACCGAGTCTGCAACCCGGCGGCGAGATGAGCCGGGCCAGTGGACCGCGGGAGAACCCGGCTGCAGGTGCCCCAAAGCCGCCTTCCCACATCGCTGGCCAGCGACAGTCTGGAAGTTGTTACAGCGGAAACAAAAGCACCGCCTTTTCCCAGAGGGGGTACCCTTCTTTCAGGGGGAGAGGAAACTTTCCCGAAATAAGTGTAGGGTGTTGATCGAGTCCATCCCGCTTAAAAGTAAGGGATCCGATCAATCACCAATCGTAGACTTGAGACTAAGCGCGGAAAAGAAATCCCGAGCTCGGGCTGAAGAAACCTGATCGCTCCCAGGGATTATCTATAAAATGTCAGATCAGTTCAGAATGGATTATAAAAGAGATGGGAGGGAAGATGGGGAGGGGGGTAGGACACTCCTCCCTGCAGGTCCCTCCCTGGACTACCTCGGTGGCCAAACACTGCCCAGACCTCCCGGAGCTTGGGTCCCAGGTTGCCAGGAAACCGTCCCCGGGCTTCCTCTGCGTTCTGAGGTTGCTAGGAGACGAGACGACGCTGGCCCAAGAGAGACAGTATGTGCAGCCCGGGCTCCGGGGGCAGGCAGCGTACCGGAGGGGTGCCGGTAAGCTCAGACTGCAGGGTCAGGGTGGGGCCTGGGCATGACCCCTAAAAATCTGTGGGTCCAGGCTCTACTTTGGGTCGGCAGATGCAAGGCGGGATGGCCCCAGCCCTGGACTCAGCTCTCATCTCTGCAGCTATGACCCGTGGACAAGTCCTTCTCCCCTCTGAGACTTAATTTCCCCCTCGGTAAAATGGAAGTAGGATGGACTGTATGGAGCCTAAGGCTCTCCCAGCTTTGACCTTCTGTGTGTGAATGTCTTTGACTGGTAACGTGGCCGTGTGACCAACTGTGAATGAAAGGTCTGTGGCATTGTGGTCTGAGGTCTGTGGGCACTGATACTGGTCCTGGCTATGTCCTCATTCATAGCGGGGAGGAAACCCAGAACAGACATCCCATCCCAGTCATGGAATTCCCTGACCCTAGCGAGTGCTGGGGAGCACAGAGGCAGGTCAGGTGCCGCAGCCCTTCCCCCCCCCCAGACCCCCACCCGAAGGACCTGCTGTGTGCTTCCTAAGGCAGCCCCTCCTTTACAACACTGGCCCAAGCTACCGGCTGGGAAAGGGCTCAAAGAAACCCTTTGGGCTTAACCCTAAGGTCTTAACCCTTCTGGCTGTCGGTGAAGCTGATAGGCACCTTCTCAGAGTTATGTTTTTAATTGTATAAAGTAAAATACCGGATTGCAAAGCTAGCCAAAGATTAGTGAAAATAAAATGTCCTTTTCAGACCCACAGGATAAGACCTCCTGCTGTAGGGGATCCTCAGAGGGAAAGGGTGAGCTCCCCCTCGGAGGCCCCAGGGACAGGCCTCATACTGGGGCACACAACCGTCCAGACTCGGTGCCAAGTACAGTCACACATACACATACACATGGCCACAGCTATAATTTGTCCTTCCTTCTCTAAGAGGACTGTGACATCAGGCTGCCATGACAGGCCTCACTTAGATCCAATTCCCTAGCATGTCGCCAGCCTCGCTCTCTCCTCTGGACTGGACTTCAGCTGTCTGGGTCCAGTGGCCAGATATCATGCCCAGGATGAACTGGGGGACCTTGGCCTTTTGGTTTTGTTTTGTGGGGGGGGGGGACGGGGGTTAAGTGACTTGCCCAGGGTCACACAGGTAGTAAGTGTGGCAAGTGTCTGAGGTCATATTTGAACGCAGGTCCTCCTGACTCCAGGGCTGGTGTTCTATTCACTGCCATCTAGCTGCCCCAAGGACCTTGGCTTTTTCAAGCTAAGGTCTTTAACAGGTCTCAGTTTGACTGAGGCAGCATGCATTCAGTGATTAAGACCTAATAAAAAATGAAGCAAAGAATGTCCTCCAAAAAAAAAAAATCTGGGAGGGGAAAATGCTTAGGTTCCAGGCAAAAACAGAAACAATTGTTATTTACATTCATTCTGAGCCAATCTGGGCCCAAACAGTGACCTAGCAGGGCTTGGTCTGGGCCAGAATGATTTGGGGTTAAGACTTGTCTTTAAGAGAAAAAAACAAGAAAAAAAGAAAAAATTTCAGAGATTAAAATTTACATTCTCTTTATGCAGAGCACCCACAGGCAAGGGTGTAATGCCCTATGTGGAGAGGAAGGAAGGAGGGAGGGAAGGAAGGAAGGAGGGGGGGAGGGAAGAAGGAAGGAAGGAAGGAAGGAAGGA
>NW_027187465.1:1154760-1178188 GCF_028583685.1 Petaurus breviceps papuanus | reverse complement strand
GGGAAGAAGTCGTGCTGCCCAGCTTAGTCTCTAGTGGGCAGGATTACTGTTTGTCTGTCTGAACAGGACCATGATATCAGGGGGGTGGTCCTGTGACATTTTTGTTGCCTCAGTCAAACTGAGACCTGTTGAAGACCTTCACTTGAAAAAGCCAAGGTCCCCCAGTGCATCCTGGGCCATCCCCAGTCATCTGATCTATATCTGGCCACTGGAGCCAGATGACTCAGGAGGAAAGAGTGAGGCTGGCGACTGCACAGCCCTACCTCACTTAAATCCAACTCATAGGGTCATAGAACCATAGGGAAGTTGAGCTGGCAGGGGCCTGAGAACAGGGAACGTCAAGGCTGGGAGGGGCCTCCTCTATGCAATGGGGATAATGGTACCCACCTTGCAGGGTTGTTACCAGGATCTGTAAAGTACCAGCAGACAGTAGGAGTTTAACAAGCACTTGATCCCTTCTCTTCCCCTTTTACTCTTTGGTCCTAGAAAGGGCTTAGATCTCTGCCATCGGGGCTGCTGGATCCACAGATGGGTATCCCTGGGGAATTGGGGCCCCTGCTGGGCCCCAGTCTCCACCCTCTGCCTGGGTCCTCTTTCTACAGGTTTCCCAGTTGAGGGTTCGAGGGACTTGGGAGACTCTGGTGAGCTCTGTCCTGGGCCCTCCTGACTCCCCCAGCCAGAAGCCAGGTGAGAGGCCCTGCGTCCCATTAAGCCCCTTCCACATTCTAGCAGGCCAGGGCTCTGCCCCAGCCCTCCCAGTGGCATCCTCCATGTCCAAGCACAGTCTGGGGGCTCAGTGATGGCTCAACTCACTGGGAAGACTGAGGATGGGGAGTAGGACCCTCCATTCTGTGAGGCCAGAGTGGTGTGCTTGGACTCCAAGAGGCTGTGACCTTATTCCCTTACTAGACCTTCAGCTCCTTGAGGGGCTAACACCCCATCCCATCAGAACTGGAGCCCAGGGGTGGCTAGGTGGCACAGTGAGTAAAGCCTGGAGTCGGGAAGACCCGAGTTCTGTTCTGGCCTGAGACACTTAACACCCACACAAAAATACTAGCCATGTAACCTTGGGCAAGTTACTTAACCCCAACTGACCTCCAAAAGGCAAAAAAAAAAAAAAAGAACGAGCCTGGCACAGTGCCCACAACAAGCGCTTCACAGAGGGTCCTTGTTTCTGTTGTTTTGTGACTCAGAAAGTTTATGATCTAAGATTCTGTGACCCTAAGGTTCTAGGATGTGGCACTGACCATAAGGGTTAGAACAACTCAGGGATCACTGTGGACTTTGGGAACTCAGAACTGGGGATATCTGAGCTGGGAGGGGCCTGAGAACAGGGGATGTCAGGGCTGGGAGGGGCCTGAGAACAGGGGATGTCAGGGCTAGGAGGGCCCTCAGGACAGGGGATGTCAGGGCTGGGAGGAGCCTCAGAGCAGGGGATGTCAGAGCTGGGAGGGGCCTTAGAAGATGGAGACCCTGAGGTCTGGACCTGGCCTGCAGGAATGTGAACCCAGGAGTCCTGGTGCCTTGCTTACTGGGAGGCTGCAATGACTGCCTGGCACAGTCCTGCCCTCATGGAGCCTACAGTCTAATGGGGAGACAGTCCACAAAGGAAGCTGGGGGCAGGGGGATGGGCAGCTCCAAAGTCCACAAACAGTGCAGCAGGTGGAGACAGGAGGAAGCCTATGCTGAGACCCCTTTTGGTCAGAGGTCTGGTGCTCCTGCTCTGGGGTCCTCCCAGCATCTGGGTCAGTCCAAAGGAGGGAACCCCCCACCACTGAATATGCTCCTGTCTCATGCCCCCAACACCATGACCCTGACCCTCTCTCCCTCCCCTGCTCTCCCCCAGCCACCCTGCCCGGCTGTGCCAACCATGCCCCACTGGGGGGTCCTGGGACATCCTGCCCCCAAGACCAGTATGTCTGGAGGCTGACTCAGCTCCTGGGCTCGGTGCCCCCCGGTCGAGGAGAGCTCAGCCCCTGCAGCTCAGACTCCATCTGTACAGAGGACTTTGCTGCCCACTTCCAAGAGACCATGGTGGAGGCCGGGCTGCCTGCTGAGGAGCAGGAGGAGGGGGCCCGTGCTGGGAGCCCAGAGTCTTTGGGGGGCCACATCTCCCAGGTGAGCCGAGGCTCTCTTCCCCAGTCCCTCAGCTCCTGGAGCCCCCAGCAGCCCCCCAAGAAGAAGGGAGCTGCCAAGTGTTCATCACCCCCAGAGGACCCCAGCCCCAGGCTGGGCCCAGCAGCACCAGGCACTGCAGGGGGCAGATCTCTGCCCCACTTGAGAGACCCCTTCCCTGAGAGGCAGCGACCCAAAAGACATTCTGGAGCTGGGCTGGCGAGAAGCCAGGGTGGGGGCCCTGGAGGACCCAGCCTCCACACTGGAAGCAGGAATCCTTGGTTTCCTCTTCCTCCTTCTCCCCACTGGGACCAGGAGCCCTCTCTGAACCTCCTGCCCCAGGGTCCAGCCTGGGAGGCCGAAGCCCTGAGGCAGCCCCTGGGGCCTTTGGCAGGTAAGTGTATCCATCTGGCCCCAGGCCTGGGAGGGAAGGGGGGCACCTGGTCCTGTTCCCTCTCCCCTGTTCCTTTCTCTTCAGGACCCCAGGATCCCAGGCTGCCTCTGGGTAGACTCCCAGCATCTCCCTGGGACCCTGAATCTCTCCTCCCATCCTGCCCACTGGGATACAGATCTCCCAGCTCCCAGAAAGAGGAGCCCAGGTGAGGTAGGAGAAAAGTGGGGAAGGGGCCTGGGAAGGGAATGGAGACTTCTGAGCAGCTCCCTACTGCCCTGTGCTTTTCTAGCCTTAGCCACAGAAAAGGGCTTAAGAAAGAGCAGGAGACCCCAGGGGACCCCAAGCCCTGGAACAAGAAACCAGAAAGGATGAAGGTGAGACCTTTCCTCTCATCCCAAGGGTCCAAGTGGTGAAGCTCACTCTGAGATAGTTTTAGACCTTGACCCCCAAGGCAGACCTGGGGCTCAGAGCTCCTGAGGGGCCTCCTTCCTATTCTCCCATGCACTCCCAAAGCCCTCATATCCCCCCTGGGACAAGGGATGGGGTCCTTCCCTTTGCGCCCTGGGACTCCAGATGGGGCCTGGGAAGGAGGAATGCCACACTCAGAAGTCGAGAGGGCAGTGAGGACAGAGGAAAGACCCAGGGGGGGACCTTCCAATCATAAGACTAATGGGTGGTACCATGGAGTCAGGAAGACCTGAGTTCAAATCTGGCCTCAGACACTTTCTGGCTATGTCACTTAACCTTGGTCAGCCTCAGTTTCCCCATCTGTAAAGTGGGGAGAGCAATAGTACATACCTCACTGTTGTCACTTTATCCCCTTCCCCCGGGAAGCCAGGAAGCCGAGCTTGGGAAGAGCAGCAGTTGTGGAACCCAGGGGGAGGGGTGGCTGGGGGCTCACCCCAAGTGGGGAAAAAGACGTCCCACGTCTCTCCTCAGGATGGAGGCCCTGGTCAGCTCGGAGTTACGGTGGCTACGAATGCCAGGCACAAGGTAGCCCAGGCAGACTCTGGCACAAGCGGGAGACCACAGCAGCTGATGCTGGAGACTCCAGCCTGTGGGGAAGCCCCCAGGCCTGGGTAAGGCCCCTCTGACGAGCCCAGACACTGCCCTCTGGGGCTTAGGCAGCCCTGAGCATTCCACTGGGCCAGAACCCCAATGCAGGTGGGAGAGGGGTAGACACAGGAAAGGTTAACCCTGCCCCCTCAGATCTGAGAGGCCAGGGTTACTTCAGAGGAAGAAACCCCAGCCCAGAGACAGGAAAGGACCTGTCCAAGGTAACACAGCAAGTTCAAGCCTATGTACCCCACCCCCCACTCCTGACTGTCATCCAGGAGGTGGGAAAGTGACCATCTCTTCTCTCCCAGGAGTCCAGGACCCAGGCTGGTGCTCCTCGGGGCCCTGATCGAGGCAGCCCGCCGCCGCCTCTGGGATGTGCATCAGCAAACTGAGACCCTAGGAGAGGCTGTGCGGGAGCTGCAAAGGGCCAGGGTGGGTGGGGATCCCTGGTGGGGGCCATGCTCTCCTGGGGCTGAACCACAGCAAGCTGTGGAGGGACGAATTCCTCCCTTCTAGACTCTGTCTCCCCATCTGTGAGATGGGTGGGCTGGACCCAGGTTCTACAATGCCCTTCCTGGGCTTCCACACTGTGGTGGGATTCCCACAGATGCCCTGTGGACTGAGTGGAGATGCTGAGGCTCAGGGAGGCTTGGAAGTTTCCCCAGTCACACAGCTTAAGCACTATGAAACCCAGGACTAGAATCCAGGGTGAACTCTGCTCCCTCCTGGGCTAAGTGGGCAGGGTGGGCAGGGTTCTGGGAGGGGTCCTAAAGCTCCCACCCCTCCCCACCCTCACTACAGATGGCATCCGTGCCCGGTGGCCCAGAGCCTTCTGCAGTGGAGCAGAGACACGATGCAGACAAAGCAGCAGGTGAGATGCTAGACAGATGGGGCCTCCTCTACCCCCTGAGAGAAAGAGGGAGGAACCGTCAGGTCAGGACGGCTCCTGGGGAGGGTTCAGGTCCCAAACCACTTCCCATCTGGGACCCTCAGTTTGCTCCTCTGTAAAATGGGGGTGAGGCTTGGATGACTTGGAAAGAAAACATACATTGGTAAACTCTAAGGGGATTTGGAATGGAAAGGGACCATGACATATCACTTTCAGATGAGGGGACTGAGGCCCACAGAAGGAGAGTCACTGGACAGAGGCCAGGGTCACTTCCAGAGTGGCTCTTGGGTCCCAGAGCTTTGGGAAGAAGGACTGAGAAAGCACAGCCCTGGCTCTGCCCCCAGCATCCCCCAGCCTGGCCTGGTCAGGCCCACTCCCAGAGATGTGACTGGGGCAGAGCTGAGGAAGGGCCCACGTGTGTAGCAAAGCAGGCTTCCAGAGGGCCCAGGCCTCAGCCTGGGGAGATTCACAGGAGGGCAGGCTCTAGTCCTGTCCTTAGCCTGAGTGGCCCAAGAAAGTCAGGCAGAGAGCCCTCTGACAGAGACTGCGATGGGCAGAGGGGCCCCTCAGAATGGCAAAGTGGGAAAAGGTCTCAGCGTTCATCAAGTCCAGTCCTCAACTAACCACACATCCTGTCAACAAGTGGGCATCCCACCTCTGTCTGAAGACCCCCAATGACTGGGAGCTCACCACCTCCCCAACCAACCCTTTCTGCTTTGGAATGGTGCTGATGGGAAATTTTTCCAAACCTCGGGTCAAAATCCACACCTTTGCAACTCCCCTTCCTCTGACCCTCCCACCCACCCACGGGCCCTGGTTTTGCCTTCAGGGACCTAGCAGGACAAAGCTAACCCTCCTTTCCCGTGGTTAGCCCTTCAAGTTCTGGAAGATGGCTCTCTTGGTTCCCTGAGCCTTCTCCAGATTCCATGTCCCTGGTTCCTTCAAGCCTCCCTTTTCAGACCCTTCCTTCTAATTAGAGTTAGAGGCCTACCCCCCCCCCCAGCTGATTGATAGATACCCTTTTTAAATCATGCTGACCAGATCTGAGCAGTCTTCCATGTGCGATCCGACCAGGAGAGAGGCCCCTGGGATTCCCATCCCCCTCATGCTGAACCCAAGTCCTCTGCTAATTCAACCAAGGGCCTCTTTAGTTTCTGTGGATGCCACACCACATGATAGATGCAGGTTGAGCTTGCAGTCCACTAAGACCCCCAGATCTTTTTCTTACACAGCACTCTCTAGCCATGCATCCTACATCTTGTGACATTGTCTTTTGAACTCATGACTAAGAGAAGACAGCACCAGAGATGGAGCTCAATTCACATTCTAGCCCCACTTTGACACCTTGGACAAGTCATTGCCCTTGGCCTTAATTTCCTCATCTATAAAATGAAGAGTATGGTCTCTGCTGGCCCTTCCAGCACTAAATCTATGGTCCTGTAAACATTTATCAGTGTTTAACTTTTCCATTAACAAGTAAGTACTTTCTCTCATTCCCACCCCTGTTTCCCCTCCCTCACTGAGAAAGAAAAACCAACCCCTGGCCAGACATTCCCTGTCACCTAAATGTGCCTGAGCCCACCCTCTCAGACGGGAGATGGGGAGCAGGCCTCGTTGCCCCCGCTGGGATCGGAGGTCTCCAGCCTTGCCCACGCTGCCATCTTGGTGACATCCCTCTCCTGGCTCTGCTGGCCTCCTCCATCAGGGCACGTCCTCAGTAAGTCTGACCTCAGGAGCTTGTCCTTCTCCCCTCTTTGTGCCGCCTGAAAATCTGATGAAGAATGCTCAGGTGCTTTATCTGAATGGGACAGAGCCTGGCACACTCCCCTAGAGACCCCCACCTTGCCATTAATGACGCCCTCTTTCAGTCTGAGGATTCCACCTGTGATGTTCCATATGGCCTGGCCCCTCGTCCTCTCTTTCCCACTAGGAGAACATGAGAGGCCAAAAACAGGGCTACACCATCACAACCCCTGAGAGGAGCTGGGATCCCCAGGGCTAGGGGAACCTGTGAAAGTTCCCCTGAGGAAGTGGGCCCGAAGCTAAAACTTAGCCATGTGAAGAGCTGAGAGGGGACTGGAGGGGCTGGGGAAGCAGGGAGCCCTCACTAGCACCCTGAAACAGGGCAGAGACCTCTGTTCTAAGACCCCTCCCAGCCCTGCCACCCCCTGTTCTCAGGCCCCTCCCAGCCCTGACATCCCCTGTTCTCAGGCCCCTCCCAACCCTGACATTCATTCCACATTCCATTGCTATCCCACCAGTAATCCTCTCCTCCCCATCCCTTTCTCCAAAACTGGATCCAAGAGCTGGTGCAGAAAAATTAATCCCCTGATGGCTCAGACTTCCTGACCCACAATTATCGCACCCCCACTGCCCTCGATGGGCTGAGTTGGGGAAAGGGGGAGGAGGACTCAACCACCAGGCTGTGGTGTTCAGAGTGGCCACAAGAGGGTGACAGAGGAGGCTGCAGACTGCTCAAGAGACTGATGTGATTCTCTGCCTCTTCCCCATCCCCCAAACCAGGCAGTGGACCTGGGTCACTCCTGTGCAAAGCCCTGCTTAGCCATCAAAGTCCCAAATAAAATCAGTCTGCACCCTAGACTGTCAGAACTGCAAAGGGGCCTGATCCCAGAATCTCTCCACAGGCCACCAGTGTAGCTGTTGGGTGGGGGGCTTGTCTTTAGAAAGACCTCTGGTTTGGGGTGAAGGAGGCAGCCTGTCTGGACCCCAGAGGGCTTCTCTGTTCCCTCAGAACCCTGACATCCCCTGTTCTCAGGCCCCTCCTAGTCCTGACATCCCCTGTTCTCAGTCCCCTCCCAGCCCTGATATCCCACGTTCTGAGGGCCCTCCTGACACTGACATTCCACATTCTAAGACCTTCCAACTCTGGAAGTTTTCAGGTTCTTCCAATAGAAATGGGACCATAAAATGTCAAAATTGATCCAGAGCTGGAAGGAAAGTCCAAGCAGAGACATGTGGCCCAGCCCAGACCCGACCAAACATTCCCCAGTGTTTGTCCAGCCTTTGCTGGAAGCCCTGCAGGGAGGGGAAGCCCACTGCCTCCTGGGGCAGCCCATCCTGCTTTTTGCAGGGGCTCTCCATGGTGCTGTCTCCCGGAGGCCCCATGTCCCCTGAAAGGCTCCATGGCCAGGGCCGAGGGAGGGCTAGTGTTCCTTGGTATCACTGTTCCCTCGGTCTCATGGGCAGATCTCTGCCTCTGCCTCTCACAGCGTGTCTCCAGCCCCTCCAAGGCTGTGCTGGGGTGGGGGGAAGGGGCTGTGTTCCTGGAGCCCCATGGAGACCCTCCAGGCAGAGGACCCAAAGTGCTTCTTCCCCCTGAACCCCAGATTGATCTCTGTCCTGATTCTGCCTTCCTCTAGTCAATGGCTTGGGGATCCCTGAACCCAGGGGAAATCTGCCTGACTGTAGCTCCCCAGCCCAGGCATCATCCCCCGCCTGCCTCTGTCTCCCCCAGCCCAGGAGCGGGAGGAGGGGGTGGGCAGACCCACAGGCTGTCCTAGGGGCCCAGCCCAGGTTAATGAGCGCTGACCTTTCCCATAAACAATGTGTCCCAGGCCCCTAATTAGCCCATTGTCCTCAGCCCCTGCTGGGAGGGACTGGGGAGGGAGGGAGGGAGGAGCAGGACGGGGACTTTTGCTGAAGAAGCACAAATTCTCTGCCCAGGCCACGACTTCACCCCACACCCACCCACTCCCTTGGCTGCGAATTGGCCCAGGCCTCACCCACTTCCTATCGAAACAAACAGGGACCCAGCAGGCATCCCGAGGACTGGGTTACTATGGCAGTGGGGCTGGGGGAGGGCCACCTTCAGGATTAGAGAAGAGACCTTAGAACCGGGAATGTCAGCTGGGAGGGGGCTTAGAACAGGGGCTGTCAGAGCATGGCCTTAGGACTTGGGAAAGCTTTAGAACAGGAGATGTCAGGGCTGGGAGGGGCCTTAGAACAGGGGATGTCAAAGCTGGGATGTCCACCATTCTGGAGTTTGGTGTCTTGGCAGGAAGCTGAGACTGAGCCCTGTGGGAGCCTGTTGACTGGTCCAGATCAGCAGCCTCTGGCTGGAGGAGGGGCAGGAGCCCAGCTGGGCCCTGTGCCCATCACCTAACCCTCCTCACGGTTACCAGGCTCACTGAGGCTCGGAATGAGGTGGTGACTGAGGCAGCCCATTCATCTCCCATTTATTTATCTTGGGAAAATAAACATGCCCTTCCAGGAATTGTATCCTGAGAGACCCAGGCCTAAATTAAATGCTGGACTTACACAACTGGTCTCAAGGACTCTCTCTCAGGGAGCAGTTTGAGGCCGAGGCCTAGATAGGTGCACAGGGTCCTCCCAGCCTCCACAATGGGGCCTCCCTTGAAGTAAGAGCTGCCAAGTCCCAGACTGGGGGGCATGGCATAGGAAGGAGCATTTCCCCCATTTTTGAAGATGGAGAAACTGAGGCAGTGACCTGCCAATCAGATTTCCCTGAAGATAATGCCTGGACTGGCAGAGAATGCAGATGACCGGGCTCTTTTTTTTTTTTTTTTTTTTGGAAAGGGGAAGGTAGGGCAATTGGGGTTAAGTGATTTGCCCAAGGTCACACGGCTAGTTTTGTGTTGTGTATGAGGCTGCATTTGAACTCAGGTCCTCCTGACTCCAGGACCAGTGCTGTATTCACTGTGCCACCTCGCCATCCCAACCAGGCTCTTCTTGTCCCTTGGAGATGGTCTTTGGTCTGCCCTGTCTGCCTGACACTTCCCAGGCTATATCAGACACCAGGGGCCAGCATTCAGGTCCTAACATGGGAGTCACTGGATTCATAGAGATGGAACCATCCCAGAATTCAGGGCACCTGAACTGGGCACCCCAGAGAAATGCTGGCTCGTGGAGAGATGGAACCAGCACTCAAGGTTTCCATTCTTGTCTAGGGCATGGAACAGTCAAGGACTGGGGCAGGTGGTGATTTCTCCCCATCCCAGCCCTCCATATCCTGAGCCCCAAGACCACTGACTGCCGGAGCTAGAAAGAGCCTAGAACACAGAACTCTACATGTCAGAGCCCTGACATTTGTTAGAACCCTGAAAACTGAAACTGGAAGGGACCTTGGAACCTTGAATGTCTGAGCAGGAGGACCCTTAGAATGTAGCTTTGTTTCCTTAGTTTGCCCATCTGTAAAAATGAGGAAAATGTCCCTTTCTCTGTCAGGTCTCCCCTTCCCTTCATTTATGGGGGGAATGCTTGGCGATCTTTGAAGGAGAAGCTGAGCTAATTCATTACCAGTATGGGATGCTCTCACCTCAAAGGGTCCTAAATCCTAGCTTCTCTCATCCTTAAAAAGTCACCGGACTTCCCCTACAACTCAGGTACAAGGGCTGGGCCACATGATCCCAGAGGTCCCTGTGGCTCTGGACCTGGGAGGCTGGGCGACATGCCAGTTTCCTTCTGTGTCCCCACCTTCCTCTGGCTCTCAGAGGCTCTTGGCATTCCCTGATTGTCTCCTCCGGAAGGTCTTTCCTGAACCTCCAGAGCTGCGTCCATCCCTCAGTGGTAGATGGAGCAGGATGTGAGGTCTGTGGGACCGGACAGTCAGATGACACGTTTGGTTTGGGTTGGGTTGGTTTTAATTTATGTTAAGAATAAGGGTAGGTCGCTAGTCCCAAGTCCAGCAGTGCCCAGCCCTCCTCAGAGAGGTATGGTACCCAAACTGATCAGAAAGGAGAGTTGGGGCCAGAGTGTTGAGCCCTTAGGAAATGGAGATGGTGTTTTATAGAGAAAAGAATGGCAGGGTCCCAGACTGAAAGGCGTGAAGGTGGAACCAGCCCAGTCCATCTGCAGAAGAGGAAACTGGGTTACACCCAGGACTTGCCAGACTCTGTGCAGGCGCCAGTGGTCTTTCCCATACTTACCCATCGATAAACATTGTTTAAAAATCAGGAGGAATGAGGGAGCCTGGGCCTGCTTGCAGACAAGGGAAGGAAGCAGGGATGAAGGGGACTGAGTCTCAGGTCAAATGACTAGGCCTCCCTAAAAGACAGGTGATTCCTGGGTCCCCAGGCCCTCTCCCTGCTGGCCACCAGCCCTCAAGAGAGGGAGTCAGACCCTGCTCGGGATGGAGGCCCCCACCAGGTGTGGAGAGCCTTTGAAATGGACCGATCTGGTGCTACCAACTGCTGCTCCAACAGCTCCAACCTGCTGGCCTGGGGGCAGGAGTTAATTAAAGGGGAACCTGCCCCTTCCTCAGCTGGGCCTCCTGCCTTCCCTGAAGGCATGGTCCCAGACTGCAGCCAGATGTTATTGTGAGGAGAGGAGGAAGGAAGAAAGGCAGAGGGGGCCCTAGCTCCAGCGGGGCCCTCATCCTCTCCTCAGAATCCACTTCACTAGGCTGACACCTCCACCCCCACCATTTTGTCCTTTTTTTTTTTTGTATTCCCATTCCTTAGCATGGGACTTGACACTTAGTAGGTGATTAATAAATGTTTGTAGACTGAGAGGACCCCAGTTTCTTAATCTGTTAAATGAGAGTTGCAGCAGCTGACTTGACATTCTTGATCATATCCCGAGAAAGACCCCAGCCCCAATCCTGGCTAAGCTGCTGGGGGTCAGACAGGAGGTCTGAGCCAGCAGGAAAGGGGATACTCAGCCTAATCAACAAGGGACTGCAAGGGAGGGCAAGACTTCCCTAAATCATCCATCTAAGACACTCCATCTCCAGACTCCAGACATTTCCTCCAGCTGCACCCCCTGCCAGGAATGCTTTCCCTCCCTCCTCCTCTCCACCTCCCGGCTGCCTTCACATCCAGCTAAAACCCACCATCTCCAGGACCCCTCCTTCACACCCTTAATGCTAGAGCCTCCCTGGACTCTCTACGATTTATCCAGTGTATGCCTCGTCTGTATGAAGTCCTGTGCATTAGACAGTGGGCTTCCTTGAGATGGGCAATCATTTTTCCCCTTTTCCTATATTCCCTAGAGTGTGGTATGGGGCCCAGAATATGGCAGGCACTTGGTAAATGTCTCACTGACATGCTCAGGGTCACTCGGGCAGGACCCTCTCCCACAATACCCCCACATCCTCAACCCCAGCCCAGACCCAGGAGTCGGCTAGGACAAGGTCTCTCCTGGAGCCTGGGGTCCTTCGGCCCTTCTACCTTGAGAGATGATAGCCATACAATTGAAAAATAGAAATAAATAATGTAGGGGCAGCCAGGTGTCGCCGTGAGTAAGAGCACCGGCCGAGAGTCTGGATGACCTGGGATCGAATCTGGGCTCTGATACTTAGCACCACACCCAGAAATAACTGGCCAGATAACCTTGAGCAAGTCACTTAACCCCAATTGCTTAAAAAAAAAAAAAAAAGAAACAATGTATAAATACATAGAAACATATACATACATACATAAAATATAAAGACATTTAAAAATAAAATCCTCTAAAAAAAAAAAGGCAGGGGAGGGGTGGGAGTGGGGGGAGCATTCAGTCAGAAGGTTGAGAGCAGCTCTCCAGCCCACCCTCAGGCCCTGACTGGACATTCCATTGGGGCTCCACTCTCAGAGAACAGCCGAGGGGCTTCACTCACACCACCAGATGCTGTGCGCCCCAGAACTCTAAGAATGTCGGTATGTGTGGTATGAGCCTGGCTGGGTAGAGAGGAGCCCCAGACCCAGGCTATGGAATGAGGCCAAAATCAATAATCCTTAGGAGAGTGAGCCAGCACCAGTCTGGGATCTCAGAGATGGTTTAAATGGGAAACAGAGGCACCCTGGCTCCTTCAGCCTTTCCCCCCTTTCACCAGGTGGGCCCTGGCCTTCCTGGACATGGAACGTCAGATCTGACCCCACAGGTCTAGAGCTGGGAGGGCCCTTAGAACAGGGGATGTCAGGGCTAGAAGAACAAGTAGAGATTATCCAAAATCTACAGCTTTTACAAATGAGGAAACTAAGGCCCACAGAGGTTGACTTGCCCAAGGCCACACAGCCAGGAAGCAGATTGTGAGTTCTGGGTGCCTAGAGGTCTTCAAACAAAGCCTGGACTGGCCAGGTGGCCAAGATGCTTGCTAGGTCCCTGCCAGAGATTTCCAGGCCCTCCCACCTGTGTGTCCTTCTCTGTCTCTCCCTCTCTGTCTCTCTGTCTGTCTCTTTGTCTCTGTCTCTTCTCTCTCTGTGTCTCTCTTTCTGTCTGTCTCCCAGAGGTAAGATGGTGCAGGCAGGAATTTCCCCACTTTGCAAGATAGGAAACTGAGTCTCAGAGAAGGGAAGGGCTTGACCCCGTGGCACACAGGTGCTGGATGTCAGGGGCCTTTCCAGCCCCCTCCTCACTTTTTCTCTAACTAGGGCCTGGAGGAGGGGAGCTGGCGGGGAGGGCCAGCCCCAGATGGGGCACACTTTCTCCCCTGCCTGGCTCTGCATTCCCATCAGGGCCATCCAAAGGAGTCAGCCGCAGCCTCTCTCCCCTGCCCATCAGCTTCTGGCCATCACGTCAGTTTTCCAATTACCTCATTTGATCCTCCTAATGATTCTGGGAGGGAAGTGCTATTCTCATCCCCATTTAGCAGATGAGAAAACTGAGGCCAGGAGAGGGGCAGGGATTGACCCAAGGTGTGTGGGTGGCAAACACCAGCATGAGGACACAGAGCTAGGTTTTCTCTCTTCCCTGGGCCCCCAGCACCTGCCCCCCAAGCCTGTCCTGGGGCCAGACCGGAGCCCCTCCTGCCCCTGTCCTGACCAGCCCATGCAGGATTTCCCAGAGACCCGGTCCTTTTCCCACCTCCCTCCCCTAATCTCTCTGGAGTGGCCTGGAGGAGGAGGGGTGAAGACCACAGAGCCACTTCCCCCTTATCAGCCGTGGGGCCCGCTGTGACAAGGCAGAAGTCCTGGAGTCTGGCAGGGCTCAGGCCCTCAGAGGGGAGGAGGAGGGAGTATGGGGAGGGGGAGGGAGGATGGGGAGGGGGCGGGGATAGCTAGGGGGAGCAGAAAGGGCCTCTATTCAGCCCCTTCACTGTACAAAGGGGGAAACCGAGGCTGCCTCTCAGGCAGTGACCCAGGGGTCCCTAGGCCTTCCCTGGTCTGGCTGGGATCGGGGGACACTGGGGCCCTCTCTCTCCCCATCCTGCCCCTTCCCCATAGCCTTTCTCCCCTCCTGCAGACATCAGACCTTGGGCTAGTCACTTCAGGCTCAAGGGAGAAAGAAGCCAGTCTGGTGTGTCCTCCTCAAGCAGCAGGGAACCCGACCCGAGAGGGTCTGGGGTCCCTCCCCCCCCGACCGAGGCTTCCAGTGTGCCCTACACAGACCCTCCCTCTGTGGGCTCAGGCATCCTCTCTGGCCTGGACCTCTCTGCCTCCTCAGCTCTAACCACTGACCTCGCTGGCCTCCTTGGAGTCTGGACTCAAAGCCCACCTTCCACAGGAGCCTTCTCAGACCCCCTTAATCGCCTCTGGTCATTGTCTCCCCTTAGCCTGCCTCCAGCTTGTACACAGCTGCCTTCCCCTTTAGAGGGGAAGCTCCTCGAGGGCAGGGACTGTCTTTTTGCCTCTTTGCCTCCCTTGGCACAACATGGGGGCACACAGTAGTTGCTCAATAAATGCTGATCAGCTCTTTCTCACCTGACAGTTGGATGCTGGGAGGGGCTCCCCTCCACAGACCCCTCCTTTCCTAGCCAGGTCATTGGATGCTCGGCTTCCCTTGCTTCTCCCAGGACCCTGAGGGCTCAAGGCTCAATGCTGTGTCTCCAGGGCCCTGGCTGAGGTGGGGAGAGGCCGGTGGCTGGCCCGTCCAGTCCCATCCGGAGGGGCATCATCAGGATGAAGGCATGTTTCCTTTCCTGCCATCAAGGACTCTGGGACCCCGCTTTCAGGGCCTGCCCAGTTTGGGGATGCATGGATCCCTCCTTCCCTCCCTCCCAGGCCTTCTGCCTCCTCCCCAACCCTGGGGCCCTTCCAGGTGACCTCCCACCTACTCCCCGCCCCAACTCATCCTGAGGAAGCAGCCAGATGTTTCCCAGAGAAGCCAGATGTTCACAGGCACCAGTGAAATCCACTCCTGGCTCCAAACAGGGGGCAAAAACAACACCTAAGCCAGGTGTGGGCCTCGGGGACAGAGCCTGACCCCTCCTGAGACACAGACCCCTAAGCTGGTCTGGGGACCGGAAGATCTCAGGTCTGGAGCTCTGTGACCTTAGGACAATGACCCTGGGCCTCAGTTTCTGCATCTGTAAAACTAGCGGTTTGAACTAGATGAGCTCCCAGACCCCTTCTGGGCCAAAACCTATAACCTCTTGACTGGCTGTGTGACCTTGGACCAGTCCCTTCCTTCCTTCCTTTGAATCACACTGTTTAGAGCTGGAGGCCCTCACATGCGGCTCAGAGAGTTGCCCAAGATCAGAGATGTCGGGTGGCAGAGCAGAATTCAAACCTGGGGCCCCAGATCCCTGATTCCAGAGCTCTGCACCAGGCCTAGGAGGGGGTGAGGGTGGGGCCCAGAGACCACCTGATGATTGTTCCATCTGGACAATAGCAGCTGCCAAAAGGAAACTTAGTAAACCCCAGAGATGGAGAGACTCAGACAAAGGGCCTGAAATCTACTCGGGCCTGGGAAAAACATCCGGGCGGCAGCTGAGGGCTTCCACCCATTGTCCCCCTGAGTGGGGTCAGAGGAGGATAGAGAGCCTCCAGCCTCCACCCTCCGAGGCCCCCAGACTCTTGACCTGGACAAAGCTAAGGCCCTGCTCTGAGCTCCTGGACCTTCTGGTCTGCTGGGCCGGAGTCCTCAGGAGGATGCTAGCTGTGAGACCCTGGGCAAGTCACTTAACCCCGATTGCCTCCTCCACCTCCCAAAAAAGAACTGGGCATGGAAGACTTAGGGGTGGGGGTACAGGTGGACAACTGTGTTCCAGGGTTTGGAAGGTCCTGCTTGGCCCCAGGTTGCAGAACCAGGAACCACAGGAGGAAGTTAGAAGGAAGAAAATGAAGTCATGATATCAAGAAAAGACTTGCTAACAATGACAGCTGTCCCAGAGTCACAGCATCAGAGACTTAGACCCATTTTACAGATGGGCAAACTGAGTCCAGGAGAGTTCAAGTTTCTTGCTTTGCAGTTCATACAACTGGTAAAATGGCAGACACGGGATTTGAACCTGGGTCTTTATGACTGAGTCCAGTGTCCATTATATCATGCTGCCTATATTGGGTTCCCCTTCAAAGGAGATTGTAGAAGGGATTAATCAATCAACAATTATTAAACACCTATGTGCCGAGCATCATATCAGAAACTGAGGCTACAAAAACAAAAATTAATCAGTCCCTGCCCCCAAGAAGCTTGTGTTCTAATGGAGGAAGGTAACACATAAAAGGTGAACAGTACTGAGACAGGGACATAGGAAAGGGGCAGCCTGGAGGCCTTGGCCTCAGTCAGATAAGCAAAATGCTCGCCTACCAGAGTTGGGGTATCAAGGGGTGCAAGCCAAGTGTGTAGTGGGTCAGAGAGGAGAGCCATGGTGAGGCAATGGCCCATGTGCACTTATTTATTAAGCATCTATTGTGTCCCTGGCACCAGGATAGGTGCTACCAACACAGACAAAAATGAGACGATTCTTATCTTTGGGAAATTTACATTCCATCAGGGGAGACAACCTTTCTCTCTCTCCCCCTTCCTTCTCTATCTCTTTCTCCTTCTCCTCCCTCCCTGCCTCTCTGTTTCTCTCTCCCCCCTTCCCTATCTCTCAGGTCTCAAAGGGAAGAATCCGGGACAAAGTGTGCTGGGCCTGCAGTCAGGAGAGCTGTCGAACTCTCTTCCAGCTCTAACATTGCATGATCATGATTGAGACATTTCTCTTCTCTCAGCCTAGGATTCCTCATATGTAAAATGGGGCTAATAACAGGCTTAAGTAGCACTTTGGGTGCCCAGGTCAAGGCACAGTTAAAGGTGGCCAGAGACCCCAAGACATCCTCACCCGGATCCCTGGGCATCAGGAAGAGTCCTCTGGGAAGGAAGCAGGGCTGGGCTGGGCCTGGACTATGGCCTTCAAGGACCAGATTAAGTCGGTGTCCAAGAAATATCAGTGCCCTGAACAAGACCCCAGTGGCCCTGACCTAGTTCTGCCTCTGATGAATAACAACGGTCCTTCCCATCTGACAACTGGGCCGGTACATCTTTGTAAACCACAAAGGGCTTGAGAAAGATCTCTGATAAGGGCATGATAGCTAAGGTCTGTGGGGAGCTAACAAGATATATAAGATCGAGGGTCATTCCCCAATGGACAGACTGTAAGTATGTGAGAGGCCATGGTGCAGAGTGGGCAGTGGGCTAGCCCACTCCCCCTCTCAGTGCCCCCAGGCATCCTGCCCCCTGCACTGGTGGAGGGAGCTTCCTCACAGGTCTAGTCCATGGCACCAGATCACTAAGAATGTTCTCTGACCGCTTGATAATAACAGGAATGCAGAGTAAGGCAAGTCTTGGGCTTCTCCATGAGACTGAGCTTTCAGTACCTCCCCATGCCCAACCAGGGCCCGGTTCACGCTTCTCTTCAGGTGTTTTCAGTCCTGTCCCACTCTCCTTGGCCCCTGTTGGGGTCTTCTTGGCAGAGACGCTGGAGGGGTTTGCCATTTCCTTCTCCAGCTCATTTTACAGATGGGGAAACTGAGGCAGTCAGGGTTAGGTGACTTACCTTGGGTAAGACTTGGGCTTTCTGAGCCTCACTTTTCCCATCTGTAAAACAGAAGGGTTGGCCCTGGCTAGGTCCTCTCCGAGGGCTCCAGTTCTGAGTCAGGCCCACCCCTCCCCACTGAGGACAGGTGAGGGTCCATTCTGGGAAAGCCCATGGCCTGAGTCCAGATGGAAATGGGGCTGAGAATATCCCCTCCCCAGGGCACAGGGAGGATGAGTGAGATCATGTCCAGCTGGCCTTTGAAGCCCCTCCAGGGAGGCCTGGGAAAGGCCAGGTGGGGCAGAGGGAGTGCTACTGCCCTGCCCAGAGTCCTCCTGTCCTTCAGGGACTAGCTTCCAGAGAGCCTGCCCACACCACCCATGGAGGCCTCGAAGCTTCAGAGCTGGGGGAGGTCCTGGTCACAAGGGTTTCCCACACAGGGAGGTGCCCTGCTACTGTTATGTCCATTTTTCTCTCTACTCCCCACCTGGTGCCGTGCACTGAGCTCTGGGCCTGGAGACCTGAGTTCAAATCCAGCCTCAGACACTGCCCAGCTGTGTCACCCTGTCTGACTATGCAAGTCACTTCACCCTGCTGGCCTCAGTTTCCTCATCTGTCAAATGAGCTGGAGAAGGAAATGGCAAATCCCTCCAGTGTCTCTTGCCAAGAAGACCCCAAGTGGGGCCACAGAGAGTCAGACAGGGCTGGAAAATGACTGAACAATACAAGTGTCCCTGCTGCACTTGTGGGTTAACACTGGGGTTAATGCCTTTGTCAAAGGACTGATTCTGCTAGTGGTTAGCGATTCCAGCTGGCGTCTGGCAGGCCTGCAAGGAACTCTACAGAGATGATCCCATTTGATCATCACAACAACTCGGAAAGCAGGCACTCATTCTATCTCCATTGTACAGATGAGGAAACCCAGGCAGACAAAACTCAAGTGACTCCCCAGCTGGTAAGTGTCTGGAGCCAGATTTGAATTTAGGTTTTCCAGGCCCCAAATCTAACATTCTATCTGCTCTACCACCTACAAAGGTGGTAACACATGGGGGGGGGGGGGCGGTGGCTTGTGAGCTGCTGTTACGAGGATAACGACTCACCGGTTACTCCTAGACCCTTGAAAGTAGTATCCACCCCCCACGCCCCCCAACCTGCCAGTGCCAGTGTGGGTTGGGGATCTGAGTGAGGGGACAAATGGGGCTAAGAATAAATGTCACATGAAGGACTTAGGGAATGAATGAATAAAATGAATACAAAGGAAGGCTCCTGTTGGGGGAGTGGGCACCATTAGGCTGCAAGCTCCTCGAGGGCAGGGACTGTCCTTCTGCACCCCTTAGCTTAGCCTCAGTGGCTGGCCCATAATGACCACCTTTAGCTTACTGATTAATGGATAGCTCAGCTCCAATTGCAAGCATTTATGCCTCAAGAATTGGCAAACACTACAAGTCAGAGTTTGATTTATTGTTTTGTTGGCTGTCCAGACTTAAGGAGGTGTTGGAGAAAATGTTAGTCATGCGGGTTAAGCTCGCAGGTGGGTTATGTGTACATTTTTCTTTCTCAGAGAGCTGATTGTTAAACATTCACCGGGTTGTTAAATATTTACATCCCTGGGGCAGGCCACCATAGCTGGAGATCTCTGCCTCCTCTTTCTTCACTGAATCCAGCCAAGCAGCCCCTCAGGGTATGACTCCACAAACCCAGTGTGCTTGTCATGGAGGAAAAGCCAAGTTCAGGGTAGAGTTGGGGGTTGGGGGGAGAGATAAAGAAAACAGTATGAGTGCTGGTGTGAATGCCTGTGTAAACATGCACTGACCCCTGAGGCTATATATCCGGGCCTTTGGTCTAGCTCCTTCTCTCCTAGGTAGAGGTGACACAACCTGATTTATAACCAGGAAAACCAAGGCAGAAAGCGAGGTCTTGAACCCCAGAACCAGACACTGGCTGACCTGGGCTCAGGACTCAAGACCAGCATGGGAGGGGAGGAGGGGAAATCATGGAGGTCAGGAGTGCTGGGGATGGGGTAGGAACAGAGGAGCAGGGGCCCATGAGAAAGAAAGGGCCCAAGATTTGGAAGCAGAAAACACGGGTTCAAATCCCAGCCTTGCCACATAATAAGAGTCAAGTGTGAGACCTTGGACATGTCCTTTCCTCTCTTGGAGTCTCAGTTTCTCACCTGTAAAATGAAGGGTTTGGTCCCTAAGGTCCTTTTCAGACTCCTCGAAATCTGGAGGCTGGACCTGGGGAGTCCCTGCCCAGCCCGGCCCATCCACCATGGGAGAAGGCACAGAATGAGAATCAACTCCCACATATGCCCCAGGTCAGTCCCCCCATCCTCTCTCCTGCCCATGCCATCCCTGAAAATAAATACCACTACAAAGACAGGGATTTATTGGCATTGGGGGGTTGGGGTGGGTCTTGATTACCTGCCAAATGAAATCCCAATTCATTCATTTGGCATTTAAGGCTTCCCATTCTGTTTCAAAGACCCCTTTTTGTCTCATCATTACATTTGAAGGGAGCTCCCTCAAATACACCCTGAACTCCTGACTGCTAGCCAATCCTCCATCTCTGCATCTCCCCCATGTTACCAGCCTCCAGGCCTTTGCTCATGTCCATCCTCTCCTCCTCCATGCCTAGAATATCCTTCTCTACATATCTCTGCCTGTTGAAGCCTCCCCATCCTTCAAGGCCCAGCTCTGATGACAGTACCCCCAAGAAACCTTCCCTTCCTACATACCCCAACCCTCCCCTCCAGGCAGGAATGACTGACCTCTCCTGCTCAGAATCACCACTGGGTGTCATTCCCCTCTTCAAATGCATCCAAGGACATTTTGTTATACATCTGTGGTGTGACAGGTCCTGGAGATACAAGTATAGGGATGAATAAAACCAAGACAATTTAAGCACCAGTAATGAAGGGGAGCAGGAAAGGTTTCCTGGGGGAGGCTGAGCTAGGGCATTCTAAGAAGGGGGGAGGGAGTGAAAGCATTCCTGGCAGGAGGGACAGCCAATGCAAAGGCATGGTGATGGGAAATGATAAATCAAGTTAGGGGAACCAGCTTATTTTGCTGCAATGTGAACTGTGTGAGGGAAAGTAATTTGAAAATAGTCTGGAAAGACAGTCATTAAAAGGCTTTAAAGCTTTTAATTTTTTAAATTAAAATAATTAAATATTTTAATTTTTCATTTTATTATTAATATATTTAATATATTGTTATATTAATAATATTTAATTTATTATATATTAATATATTGTTAATATATTTAATATATTATTAAATATTAAAATAATTAAATTAAAATAAATTTTTTAATTTATTTAAATACCCCCAAAGGAGAGGTTGTGGTTTATCCCCAAAGCAAGGGGAAGGAACTGAGTCTTCTCCAGGAGGAAGGAGAGGAGTGGGCTGGACCTGAGCTTTAAGATTATTGTACTTTTGCAGGGTGGCCAGGTAGTAAGTAGTGAGTAAGAGCACGGGCCCCAGAGTCGGGATGACCCGGGATTGAATCCGAGCTCTGATACTTAGCACCCACCCAGAAACACCTGGCCGTGTAACCTTGAGCTTAACCTCAATTGCTAAAAAAAAAAAAAAAAAAGATGATTGCACTTTTCCAGCTCTGTTTTGTTGCTGGAGGTCCCCTACTTAAGGGAGGCCAGGACACTGTTTAAACTGTCTCCTTCCCAGAGCCTAGACAAGGCAGGAGGGAAGGAGGGTCCTTAACTAAAGGGGAGGAGGCCATTTGAAAATCTCAGTTGAACCGATTCCAATTGCCCCATGAGGAAACTGAGACCCAGAGAAGGTAAGAGCTTGGGCCAAGGTCACATAGCAAGCTTGATCTTGAAGCTTGTCTCAGACTCCCTGCCTTGGGGCCCTTCCCAGGATAAGGTGGGGACATCCCATCCCTGAGAGGATGAGGAGGGGGCCCCAGGTCCAGAGGCCCATGATTGGCTTAGGTCTGATCTGAGTGTGGGGCAGACAGTGAGTCAGGAAGAGGCTCCCCCTGGGGAAGGGCTGGGCCTTGGCTGATCTTGAGCCCTGGTTTCCTCTCCAGGCCTAGATGCCCCCATCAAGAGTTGCTTGGCAGCTGTGGGGGCTGATCTTTGGAGGGCAAGGACAGGTCAGCACAGGCCACCAGCCTCAGCAATCCCTCCAGGAGCCCTTCCTTCTCCTGGCCCCTGCTTCCTGCTCCTTGGAGCACAGCTGGGGTCAGGCAGAAGGGTCACCCGAAGGGAAGCATCTTCCAGGGGGCTTCCTCTCAGCTGGGCTGTTTGTGCCTCGTTGGCAGCTGAGGGGGAAGGGGACTGATGGGGGAGGTTGCTGGAGCCCACAGCTGGCTAGATCCTGCCCCCCCCCCCAGGGGGGCCCCTCTGCCTGGTCACTGTTGCAGAGCCGTTGACAGGGCATGAGTTCAGCCTGGGGAGTTGGGACAAAGGAGGGACCATGACCCGCTGGCCCAGCAGGATGGAGAAGGGAGGCATTCTGGGAATGGCTGGCTGTTTGCTAAGCTCAGCCTTGGGGGAGGTGGGAGGGCAGCAGGGAGCCCATTTGAGCTTGGCTCAAGGAATAGCAGCATAGATAGATAGATAGATAGATAGATAGATAGATAGATAGATAGAGATATATAGATACAGGTGGCTTACCTCACTGGAGCCTGGCAACCACCCCTGAGGGAGATGCCATTCTTATTTCCTTTTAACAAATGAAGAGACTGAGGCCCAGAGATGTGCCTCAGGTGGCACAGCTAGCAAATGTCTGAGGGAGGATTTCTATGGAGTGTCTCCATCAAAGCTGAGCTCCTGGGCCAGAGTGCCACCAGAAGAGCCAGCCACTCAGGGCTTGTGCAGGAGCCCCTTTCCTCTACAGAAGAGGAAACTGAGGCCCAGGGAAGAGAGGTGAGTGCCCAAGGGCACACAGTATTGGAGCTGGGATCTAGAACCTAGACCATTGCCTGGATCGTGCCTAATAACACACATCTGCCAACATTGTTCAGTTGTGTCCGACTCTGCATGTCCCCCTTTGAGGTTTTCTTGGCAGAGACACTGGAATGATTTGCCATGTCCTTCTCCAGCTCATTTTACAGATGAGGAAACTGAGGCAAATAGGGTAAAGTGACCTGCCCAGGATCACACAGCTAGGACGTGTCTGAGGTCACATTTGAACTCAGGTTTTCCTGATGCCAGGGCAGGTGCTCTATCCACTGAGCCTCTTAGCTGCCCATTATGTTAAGTTTGGTCAACAACAAATAAACCATTTTGGCCGGAATATATCCTGAGAGCCTAGAATGGCTTTCTCTCTCAGCCCTTTTGGACAGCTCCCAAGATTTCACAGCTAGTTGATAGCCAGCCTAGAGCATAGAACCTGGAGTCAGGAAGACTCATCTACCTGAGTTCAAATCTGGCCTCAGGCACTTAATAGCTGGGTGATCCTGGGCAAGTCACTTAACCCGGTTTGTCTCAGTCTCCTCACCTGTAAAATGGGCTGGAGAAGGAAAAGGCCAACTGCTCCAGTATCTCTGCCAAGAAAACCCCAAATGGGTAGAAGGACAGTCCGACAGCACTGAATAGCAACTTTAGCAGAATTTCGGCATGATCCCAGGAAATCTAGGGGCAGTTTTGGGCACCCTCGGTGATACATCCTGCCGCCAAGACAAAGCATCACTGGAGACTTGGTGGGCGCTAGACATCTCTGCTGGCTGGGGGCCCACAGCTGTGACAGTCGGGAAGGAACTGGGCTGAGATGCCCATCTCTTATTTCCAAGTGGCCGTGGGTGTTTGCTCCTGTCTCCTCCTACCTGTCTGACCCCTCCTCTGTCTCATTGCTGGTCACGATCCCTAACAGAAGGTGTCCCCTCTGGCTCTGGCCTGGGTCCTCATCATTTGGGGGCTCATCAGCTCTCATGGTTTCAATGGTTATGTCTAGATCGATAATTCTCAGATCGACTTATCTAACCCTAACCTCAATGCTGATCTCCAGTCAATGTGTTACCTCCAGTATCAAATAGAAAATCCTTGTTTTGGCCTCATAATTTGGACCTTTACCTTCCTTCTTTGGATACCTTCCTTCCCCACCCCATCCCCCACCCCCAATGCTTTAGGTATCTGATTACGGCTGGCCTCCTAGACATCCCTCAAACTAGACACTCCACCTCCGAACTTTGGGCATTTTCATTGGCTCTTCCCCATGACTAGAACTAGACCCATCCCTCCCCCCCCCAATCCTACCTTCATCGAGAAACTTTCCTGATTCCTCCAGCTACTCATGCTTTCCCTCAGAGATACAGACAGAGATGGATGGATGGATGGATGGATGGATGGATGGATGGATGGATGGAT
>NW_027187465.1:1128141-1154750 GCF_028583685.1 Petaurus breviceps papuanus | reverse complement strand
GATGGATGGATGGATGGATGGATGGATGGATGGATGGATGGATGGATAGACAGATAGACAGACAGATAGATAGACAGATGGATAGACAGATAGATGGATAGATGGATGGAGGGACAGATGGACAGACAGATGGATGGATGGATGGATGGATAGACAGATAGATAATAGATAGATATGGCTGGATAGATAGATGGAAGGATGGATGGATGGAGAGAGAGGGAAGGAGGAGGAAAATGAGAGAGAGAGAGGGGTGGCTAGGTGGCTCAGCGAGTAAGAGCACAGGCTCCAGTGTCGGGATGACCTGGGGATTGAATCCGGGCTCAGATACTTAGCACCACACCCAGAAATAACTGGCCGTGTAACCTTGAGCAAGTTACTTAACCTCAATTGCTCATTAAAAAAAAATGAAAATGAGAGAGAGAGAGAGAGAGAGAGAGAGAGAGAGAGAGAGAGAGAGAGAGAAGGAGAGAGAGAGAGAGAGAATAGAGATGTCTTGCATGTACGTTTTTCCCCATCAGAATGTGAGTTCCTTGAGGACAGGGTTTTGCCTCTCTTTGTAACCTCTATACTTAGCACAGTGCCTGATACATAGGAGATGCTTCATAAAGGCTCTCAGTGTCTCATGCCTCTCCAAGACCGTGAGTTTCAGAGATGTTGAGGAGGAATAGAAGTTCCCTCACCCAGGGGTATACCAGTGAAATCACAGGCCCTGCTCCTGTCCTGTCAGTGTTGGGTAGGCCACTTCTCTGAAGCTCAGTATGATCTTCTGCAAAACTGATTGGACTAAGGTTTCTACTTCTCTCTGGGCCTCAGTTTCCCCATTTGTTAAGCAGGAGTATAAGAAGACTAGCTCTAAATAAGAGAAGTATTTCCCTGGCTCATGCAATGTGCTTTTGACAAATAGTATCTCATTTAGTTCCCACAACAGCCCCGGTGAACGTTCTTATACCCATTTTACAGTTGAGGAAAATTTGGGAAACCAGAGGTTAAGTGATTCCCGCAGCTAGGAAGGGTGTGAGGCCAGATCTGAACTCTGCTCTTCCTGCCTGCAGGCTCAGCACTCTCTCCAGGGCAGATCCTAGTCCCAGAGCTAAGGACCTAAGCAGGGACTTAGGGCTCTTTCTCCTACATTAAGAGCTGCCAATGCCAAGTCCGGGTTCTGCCCTGGTGATTTCTCTGGGTGGCTAGGCCAGCCCCTACCCAGCTCCTTTCCCAGCCGCTCCCATAGCCAGGGACTGGGAAGGGGGCAGGACTGGAGCTAGCCAGTCCCCAGTCCTTCCAGCCCCTGTTGAACAAACACTCCTAATTCCCTTGATGGGGGGAAGCTTCACTTTGGATCTGGATCCACCTCTTATCATAAGAATCCCCAGCTCCCAGAGGGGGGTGGGGGACAGGCTGCAGCCCTCCCGGTGAATATCCCAGCAAAACACACCCCCAAGGAGAAGGAAAACATTTTTCTGGGCTCTGGGAAAACACTGACAAGCCCTCACAGCCCCCTGGGTGGGGGTGGGGATGGGAGGAGGGCTTCTCTTCTCCTCTGATAGACTTCAGAGACAAATGGCTCAGGAAAGGAAGGGGGAGGTGTGTGAAAACTCGTGAGAAAGTAGGGTAGGTTGGGTGTGCAGGGAGGGAGAATACTGAGCCCAGGGACATCCACAGGACCCAGGGTTGGAAGTGACCTCAGAGGTCATGGTGTCCAGCCCCTTTATTTTACAGAAGAGGAAATTGAGGCTCAAAGAGTGACTCGTCTAGGGTCACATGGGGAGTGATTGGCAGAGCTCTGGTCTAAAGATGAAGGAACTTGGTGCTAAAGAGGTGTGTGGATTCCGGAGAGGAGGGAGGGGCTGGTGTAGCCTCGGAGGGTAATTACGAGTGTTTGGGGAGAGGGAGAAGGGCGCCTGAGGGGGAAAGACGGATGGGAGGCTATGTGAGCCAGAGAAGAATGACTGGAGGAAAGGAGGGCTGCGTGTGAAAGGAGTAAGAGGAAGCTGGCTGTGTGGGAGACGCGATAAAGGTGTGGGGGCATCGGGGAGAGGAAGAGGAAAGATGAGGGCTCTGTAAGAGAGGGGAGGCCGGAGGGAGTGCGTGTGAGGGAAGGGAGAGAGCCGAGAAGTCCAGGACGGGCTGGGGAGGCGGCGTGGGAGCTAAGGAGAGAGGTGAAAGACCTGGGGGGACTTCTTCGGAGCAGGAAGCTGGAGGGGACGCGGGTGTGCATGCCAGGGCCCCCGACTGCCCCGGACTCCAGGAGAAGAAGTAGCTGCGCTGAGCTGTGCTGAAGAGGCCGAAAGGCGCCGGGAGAAGGCTAGGAAGCGGCTCGGAGTGGCCTAAGGAGAGAGAGCAGTGGCGGCTGGGGATCTCCGGGAGGCCAGCACCCTGGCCCATCCCGCCCCTGCCCCCAGGCTGGCCGGCTGCACCCAGGCGGGGCTCCCCGAGGGCAACAGCTGGGCTGAGGCAGTCCCCCAGTCCCGGTAGGGGAGTCCGGGAGGGGAGAAGGTCTCAGAGGAGTAGTGGGGAGGGTGGAGGGGAGGAAGGGGCTCCCAGAGAGGGGGCGGAGTCCGGAGGCGGCCGGAGGGGGAGGTGAAGGGGTCTGGGCGGTCTGGGCTAGGGGAAGCTGGAGCCGGGGCCGGGCACTGGGGGTGGTCGCTGACTTCGGCCCTTCCCCTGAAGGGGTGGGGAGAGCGGCAGCGGGGCCGCCTCTCCTTATAGGGCTCGGAGGGGTGCAGCGCCCCGCAGACTCCGGTGACCGCCAGCCGGGTGAGCGGGCCGGGCCGGGCCGGGGCGGGCCGGCGGCGCAGCCATGGAGCCCTGGACCGCGGAGCCCCGCGGCCCCCCGCCCGACTACTACTACGATTACTACAACGGCAGCGGCGGGGCGCCGTGCGGCGGCCGCGAGGACGAGGAGCCCGAGGACTGGGAGCTGTCCTACTCGCTGCTGCCTGGGCTCTACATGCTGGTCTTCGTGCTCGGCCTGTCCGGCAATGGCGTGGTGCTGGCCACGGTGTGGCGCGCCCCCGGGGCCAAGCGGCGCGCCTCGGACGCCTATATTGGCCACCTGGCGCTGGCCGACCTGGCCTTCGTGGTGACGCTGCCGCTGTGGGCCGCGTACACGGCGCTGCACTTCCACTGGCCCTTCGGCGCCGCGCTGTGCAAGCTCAGCAGCTACTTGGTGCTGCTCAACATGTTCGCCAGCGCCTTCTGCCTGACGGGCCTGAGCTTCGAGCGCTACCTGGCCGTGGGCCGCTCGCTGGGCCGCCGCGGCGGCCCGGCCCCACAGCGCGCCCGGCCCGGCGCGCCCGCGGCCCTGGCCGCGCTCTGGCTGCTGGCCGCGCTGCTGGCGCTGCCCGCGCTCCTGCTGCGGGACACCCGCGCGCGGCCGCCCGCCAACCTCACGGTGTGCGACATGGACTTCAGCGGCGTGGCGGCCGCTCCCGAGCACGAGGCCTACTGGCTGGGCGGCCTGAGCCTGGCCACCACGCTGCTGGGCTTCGCGCTGCCCGCGGGGCTCATGGGCGTCTTCTACTGCTGCATCGGCTGCGCCGTGAGCCGCCACTTCGGGGCCGGGGGCCGCGCGCGGGGGGCCGCGGGTGCCGAGCGGGCCGCGCCCCGGGGCCGGGGCCAGCGGCGCCGCCTGCTGCGCCTCCTGGCCGCGCTGGTGGCCGTGTTCGCGCTCTGCTGGCTGCCCTTCCACGTCCTCAAGAGCCTCTACGTGCTCAGCTGGCTGGGGCTGCTGGCGCTGCCGTGCGCCGCGCAGGCCTTGATCGTGCGCCTGCATCCCTATGCCACCTGCCTGGCTTACGTGAACAGCTGCCTGAACCCGCTGCTCTACGCCTTCCTGGACCGCCGCTTCCGCGCGCAGTGCCGCCGCCGCCTGCTGCTCGGCCGCTGCTGCCGCCGGCGGCCGCCGTTGCCCGGCGGTCTGGGGAGCCGCGCCTGCCCGGCCGCATCCGGGCCCCAGTTCGGGGAGCCCGTGGCACCCGCCTCGTCCAGCGCCAGCGGAGCCAGCAGCCCCACGCAGCGCTCCGAGCTGGCCTCGCTGGCCACCAAAGTGTGACAGGATGGGCGGCAGACGGACAGAGACTTCTCACCTGGCCGGCCTGCGCTCCGCGGGCACCCGGGGATCCGGTCAGAGGCAGGGCGGACACTTGTGTGTTTGAGTGTGGCTGCCCGGAGTTCAATAAAACCCTCAGCAGGAAAGACAACCTTTCGTGTGCGCTTCTTCCTAGGGGCAGGGCGATCTCGGACATAGGAGCGAAAGGAATTTGCCTCCTTGGTAACACCGTAGTTAATTGGAATTCACATCTTCAGGACTGCAAGTCCAGCATTTAACCCACTACCCAGAATTTAACCAAAGCGTGCTTATTACGTGCTGGGCAGCGAGGTTTCAAGGAGAAACACCCACGAAGCTTACATTCTAGCGGAGGGGAGGGGGCACGTTGTGAGCAGTTAAGTTCTTGGTTTTTAATTTCAATAGTGGGTATTTACATATGCCTTTAAAAATGGACTCCCAAGTATCCAAAATACCGAAGCAGCGAGGCTTAAGTGAGGTGCCTGGGTCAGAAGGCCTGGAGGCAATTACCGGCTCAGACACGTACTGTCCGAGTAGGGCCCTGTGACCCCTGACCCAGACAGTTCACCCAAGTTCTCCCCAGAAATTGCACTAAATTCCTGAGCAAGTGCCCAACTCGCCCGAAGATTTGGGAGAAGGGATTTTCTTCCCCGGGAGTTTCTAACGAAATCAACGTCTAGTCCTTTAGTAGAAATACAGTGAGGGGGGGCCGGGTGAGACCCCAACGACTCTACAGGGCTTCACTTTTGTCGGGTTAAGGATCCTTTGACAGTCTGGGGGAGCCCATGGACCCCTTCTCAGCATCGTGTTTTTATATCACTGAAGGAAATTGCTTAGTTTGTTAATGCCTCGTAAAAATAAAGTTGTTCTCCGCCCTCCCGCCCTAACCCCAGCCGGGTCTGGGGACGCCCTGCTATCTAACCCAGGAGTCCTGGAGATGCTCGGACTAGAGGAAACCGGGTAGGGGTCTGGTAGGGGCTGAGGCTTAAGCGGACCCTTCTAAGAGGAGGAGCTAAGGGAAGGATAGCCTTCCGGACCGAGGACAAAGGCACGGAGACTGGGCGGGTAATAGAATATTGCGAGTGAGAAACAGTAAATTGACCAGTTTGATGTAGAATGCGGAAAGGAGAGTGTGTTATTGACACCTCCCCTCCCCTCCCCCCCCCAAAAAAAAGAAAGAAACCCTTTTTTAAAAGTGTTTGCTATTTGCAGCGCTAGTGGAGCCTGGGGCCGAGTTCTGGACTCTCAATTTGACTGAGGGTGGAGGGAGGAAGAGACACACCCAGACCGGGAGGAGAGAGCCCCTCTGAGGGGGAGAGGAGGTGTGGGCTGTCCCGGACTCTCAAGAGTGGGGTGGAAGGGCGAAGCAAGGACAAGAGGCTTTTGACTGTAAGGACACTCCGTTAGCCTGAGCCGAACCTCCTCCAGCTTAGAAACCAGGAGTTCCGGATTCCCAAACTCCCCGCCCCCGTCCCCTCCACCCCCGTTCAGTTCGGATTGTGCTTTGGAGTCTGCGCCGGGATCCGTGTTCCTGAGGGCCTACTCGACACTCATCCTGCCCCACCACTAGCTTTCTTTTTTTTCTCTTCTGTCTCCCCCTCCTCCTTCTCATCCCTCCCTGCCCTCCTCCCGTCCGGAAGACCGTCGTGTTTCGAACTCTATGCCTTACACCCCTCTCTCTCTCTCCTCGCTCTGCCTTTCTGTCTCTGTCTCTCTGGCTGTGGGCTACTGGCCTCTGACTCTATTAGGCAGATGTTCCTTTCACCATCACCACAGTCACCTCCTAAATAATAGCATCCAAGAATGGCAGAGCCATGAGGTTGCTTGGAGATCTCTAGCCATACAGTCATAGAATCAGGGCAGCGAGGGACCTTAGGCGAAAACCATTTCCAATCAACACCCTCAGGACAGAAGAGAAAGCTGAGACCCCTCGGAGGGCTGTGCCCCAGGTCCCACCGGCCGTAATGGTCGATATTCTCACAGCTCACATCCGCCCCCTCCCCCATCACTAGTCTCATCACTGCAAGTGAGGAAGAGGAGGCTCCAAGACCCAGACAGCCCCAGGCACATGGCTATGGCCAGGCTTAGTCACAGAGATCTCAAGGTTTTAGAACTATTTCCTATCCCTCCTTTGAAGCTCACAGCACAAACCAAGGACCTAGCCTGTATTGCATTGTAAGGTATCTTAAGGCCCATCCCACAGATGAGCCAAGAGACCCAAAGCTGGAAGGTCCCTTAGAACTCACCCAGCCCAACCCTTTACTTTATAGATGAGGCAGGCAGGCAATAATGGCTGAGACAGGACTCAGACACAGTCCCCCTGACTCCATGTTCATTGTCCTTGATAAGGCCAGGGACTGGAGAACAAAAATCTCACATACAGTACGTTTCATCCTTTCCCTAATATGTCCTCATTCCTCTCCTCTGATGCTTATTAGCTTTGTAACCCTGAACAAGCCACTTCACTACCCACTTTGTGGACTCAGTTCCCCAGACAGAAAAAGAAGGGATTTATCAGCTGATCCCTGAGGTTTTTTCCAGCTCCAGATCTACAACCTCATGTAACCTGTACATTATATGCCCCAAATAGGATCTCCAGTGATGGGGAACTCACTACCTTCACAGGTTGTCCAGTCCCTGGTTTTCTCTTCTTAACCTGCAACTGGATTAATTTAGGCAAGATACATACCTCCATCTGCCTCAATAAAAAGAATACCCAGCCAACTTCAGGATTGTTCTCAGAATTTAAAAGGTGGGGGGTGCATAACAGTCCCTTGGTCCCATCCCCCCCATCAATTCAGCTCCATGTTTATGCTAGCCCTTTAGCTAAGTTTCCATGTCCCATACCAGACTGTCACTGTAGGGGACTCTGATGATAAAGTTATTAGCTCCTTTAAGGGAGTCATATCAAGACCCTTCTCCTGTCCCCTTCCCTGATAACAAGCTGCCCAGAAACAGAGAAATGGCTCAGGACTGGACATCAGGCCCTTCCTTATCATGGTCACCCTAACAGTTTGTATTGGGTGCGCTTCAGCTTGGACTCTTTCTAAAATGTGTGTCCAGAGAAGGCTTGTATGATGCAGGTCAAACAGGCAGACCCGAGAGAACGATTTGGAAAGTGCCAATAACACTGTAAAAATGAACAGCTCTGAGAGGATCCTCTGGTGAACCATGTGGTCACCTGTAAGTGTGGGGATGGAGGAAGCTGCTGCCCACTTCCCAACAGAGAAGTTGTGTGCAGAGTAAGACAGTTTTAACATTGCCGATATGAGAATTCGTGTTGCTTGATTATACATATTTATTGAGATGGTTTTTTTTTTTTTTAAACTTCAAGGTAAGGAGGAAGAAAGAAAAAAGAAATGTTTGATAATTGAATAAAAAGATCAAATCGAATATTTTAAAAATAAAAACTGGTTATCCCAGCTCCCAAATACAAAAAATAATTGTTTCCAGAACTGAATGCAATAATGCATGAGAATTAGCTTTAGGAGAGTTGCAATAGAGCCAAGACAGGGCAGCATCGTGGAAAGTGTATTGGATTTGGAACGAGAAAAGTTGGGCTTGTGCCCTGCATTGTTCTCTTTTTTCTGCCTGTGTGACCTTGGGGAAGTCACTTAAGTTCTTTGGGGCTCAGATTCTCCATTTATAAAATAAAGGGCTTGGACTGCATCGTCTTGAGGTTTCTTGCAGCTAGAACATCTGGGATACCATGATCCTTGACTCCCAAATTCCCTGTCTAGCAGTGGCAGAGGTAGTGAGGAAACACTAGGGACAAGGAGAATAAATAAACCCTGTGACAGGTCAATGCCCCGTCTCTCCTCACTCACAGAGATCGGCAATATCGGGGGATAGACGCAGCTGATATGGTGCCTCTCCCTGGACGGCTACTAGATCCTTCCCTGCTCTTCTCCCATTCCCACCCCATGGGTTCAAGGCTTCAGGGGAATAAGTCATTCCTCTTCACCTGGATCACGTTTCCATCACCCTTTTAAGGGTTACAGATGCTTTATAAACTCATTTAGTCTTCATTACCACTCTGTGGGGTCAGTGCTGTTATTAATCTCATTACACAGTGAAGAAATTGAGGCTCCAGGGTCACACAGCAAGTCAGATTTGAGTTTAGAGTGGAATGGAGGTGCAGGACTCTATCCATGAGGCCACGCTGCATAGACAGCCCAGCTCAGTGTCCTCCCCCTGCTCATCACCCCCCCCCCCCCCAGCTGCCTTGGGAGGATGGAAGGGCAGAGGAATTCAGCTACTTCCTATGTTGGACAGCTCCAGTCATTAGAAGCCTTTGGCTTCATTGAGCAGTGCTCTGCCAGGACCTCAGCCATGAGTGCCTCCCACCCCAGCGCCAAGCAGTCCTGGAGTGAGACAGGACAAGGCCCCAGTGTGTGCCCAGCAGGAAGCCTTGGCACTAGCCACAGGGCTCTTGGCTCTGGGGGCCACAGGAATCCTACCGCTAATCCCTTTCACCATCAACTTCCCGACACCTGCATGCTGAGGCAAGAGGGCTCTGTGGGGAGAAGAAATGGTGCTAACCCCCCTCTCTGACCCTCTAGAGAAGGAGAGGAGCAGCAGGCCCCTGGCTAAAGATGCTTCTTACTGCAAGGGGGGTTTCCTTGGAGACAGGAGCCTAGCTGCTGGTGGAAGACAGAGAGGGACACACACTTCTTCTCTGTGCCTGGACTCAGACCCAGACAATGGGCTGCTTCACTCATGGGCACCTCTGCCTGGACCCCCACCGGCTGCATAGCTACTGTGGCTCCCACCTGCCCCAGGAGGGGGAGGTAACAGTGAAGTCAGTGTCAGGGACTGAAGAGAACTAAGGAGGACCGAGATAGCTGAGGAACACTGGGCTGAAGGTCAACTGGAAAAGCTATCCCTTAGAGGAGATCTTAGAATATAGTTTGGGGAATTTCAGAGATGGCAGCGACCTTGGAACACAGAAGTGGCTTTAGAATGTGAAATTCCAACTCTGACATTCTCTATTCAGTGAACAGAGCTCATTGAATGAAAATTCCCTTCTACCTCCTGATATGTTCTAAGGTTCCTTCTAGCTCTGACATTCTCTGTTCTAAAGTCCCTCCAGCCCCTGATATTCCATATTCTAATAATGTCCCTGCCTCCTCTGACATGAGCAGTGCAGGTGATCAGCAAGGCCAGTATTATTCACAACCAGGACAATTAATCAGTCCCTCAGAGTTTGAGGCTCCAGGTGGGGGTTCCCAACCAGGGCCCATAGACAACTTCTTTTTTTTTTTTTTTAAGCAATTGGGGTTAAGTAACTTGCTCAAGGTTACAAGGCCAGGTGTTTCTGGGTGGGTGCTAAGTGTCTGAGCCCGGGATTCGATCTCCAGGTCTTCTCAACACTGGAGCCGGTGCTCTTACTCGCTGTGCTATCTGGCCTCCCCCATAGACAACTTCTTCCCAAGATCCATGAGGGCTGTGAACTAGGATTCAAAAAAGTGGCATCTTCATTTTGGTTAACCTTTGGTTTCCTTTGTGATCCTATGTATTTTATGCATTTGAAAATGTGATTCTAAGAGTCTATAGACTTTACCAGACTGCTGCCCCAAAGGTCTATGACACCAAAAAGGTTAAGAACTCCTAGGGGAATCCATCCTTGGGGTTCTTTGAACCATTGTCTGGCTTTCATCCTCCCAAAGGAGGAATAACAAAAATCCCCCCACTCTTATCTTTCCACTGGGCCTTTTATTTCTCTCCAGAGACCTTTACATTGTCATTATTCCAGAATAATGGTAACATTTCTGGGAGGGCTTTCTGGGCCTCAGAATTTGGGAAAGGGATGGAATATGGTGGGGTCTGCATAGACTTAAATGAGACATTGGCTGAGGAAGGTATCCCCACTAGGAAGCCAGAAGTTCTTTGTGGCTCTTGATCCAATTAATAATCTCTTGATCCAAAGAATATAGAGACAGGTTGTTATCGTTTTTCTTTCTTTTTTTTCCTTCCTTCCTTCCTTTTTTTTTCTTCCCCCTCCTCCTTTCTCCCTTTGAACCTCTCGTCTCGAACCACCCACCTGGTTAGAATTCATTTTTCTTAGGAATGATCCCTCCTTTAATCTACCCTCTTTTTTTCATCTCTCTTCTCTTTCCCTCCTGTTTTTCTTTTCTTTTCTTTTTTTTGATGAGTGAAGAGCATGTATGTGCCCAGCTCTAGGGATATATCCTTCCTTCTTCCTATGAGTTCAGATGAGATTGAGGTTCAAGCATCACCTATTTCTTCGTTTGTGTAGTCGACTTCACCCCCAGTTATGTGAGATGTTTCCCACGCTTCATCTCCCTTCCCCCTCCCAGTGCGGTCTTCTTCCTCTCTTTTCATTTTCTGTTAAGACCATCAAACATAGACACTCCCAAGACCTGTTTTATCAGACTCACTCTGCGACACTTCATGATGACAGGGTTTTGAGGGGACGTGTGTATCATCTCCCTATATTAGAATGTAAACAGTTTATGCTTGTTTTTGATTGCTTTCTCATGTTTGCTTTTTTATGTTTCTCTTCTCTCCTGTGTTTGTATTTCAAAGTTTCTATGAAACTCTGGTCTTTTCATCAGAAGTGCGTGGAAGTTCTTTGTTTTATCAAAAGTACACCCCACCCCGGTCCTCAGAAATAGACTCAATTTTGCTGGTTAAGTTTGCAGCTAAGTGGCACAGTGAGTAGAGTGCTGGGCCTGGGGTCAGGAAGACTCACCAAATCCAGCCTAAGGAACTTATTAGCTGTGTGACCCTGGACAAGTCACTTCACCCTGCTTGCCTCAGTTTCCTTATCTGTAAAATGAGCTGGAGAAGGAAATGGAAAACTACTGAATATCTTTGTAAAGAAAACCCCCAATGGGGCCATGAAGAGGACCCAACAATAACAACAAAGATATTCTTGGCTGTAAGCCTTCTGGAATATTTTATTCCAAGCTCTTCACTTCTTCATAGTAATGATGGCTGTAAGTGTAGCTTTTTGGTACTTAAAAGTATTTCTTCCAGGCTGTCTCCAATATTTTTCATTTGACTTGGAAACTCTAAAATTCAGCGTCTATATTTTAACTTTAATATAACTGGGAGTTTTCATTTGGAGATTTCTTTCATGAGGCAGTTGGTGGATTCTTTCTGTTTTCATTTTACCTTCTGGTTCTAAGAAATATGGACTGGTTTTTAAAAAAAATGATTTATTAAAACAAGATGAGAATACCACCACGCTTTACCTGCCTCTTGACTCCTCTCCTACAAACTCTTTTTCCCATTGATGAGTTTTTCCTGGATCCTCCATTTTTTCTGGTCTTTTTTTTGGAGAGGGGAAGGCAGGGCAATTGGGATTAAATGACTTCCCAAGGTCACACAGCTAGCGTGTCAAGTGTCTGATGCTAGATTTGAACTCAGATCCCCCTGACTCCAGGGCTGGTGCTTTATTCACTGCGACATCTAACCGCCCCATGGAACCTCCATTTTCGAAAAGGGCCCCAGAACAGCCATCCCTCATTGGCTGGACTATACCACCATGCCCCTGCCTGGCTACCTCCTCCCCTTCTTCCTTCTGCTTTTTCTGCTTCCCCTTTACGTATTTTCTTCTCCCATTAGAATATAAGCTTCTTGAAGTCAAGGACTGTCTTTCTTGCTTGTAATTGTGCATCCATCAATTAAGACAGCGCCAGTGACATACCAAGCATTTAATAAATTCTCATTGGCTGACCCACTGGCTAGGCTCTCTGTCATGGCTTTGAAGTACTCCTCAATTAGTTTTCCAGGTCAGTTGTTTTTGCTATACCATACCTTACATTTTTTCTATTTTGTTTTCAATCTTTTCCTTAAAAAAATCCAAGCCACCCCCCTCTCCATTTCTGGGGCAGCTAGGTGGTGCAGTGAATAGAAACACCAGCCCTAGAGTCAGGAGGACCTGAGTTCAAATTCAGCCTCAGACACCTGACACACTTACTAGCTATGTGACCTTGGGCAAGTCACTTAACCCCAATTTCCTTGCCTTTTCCCCTACAAAAAACATTTTTAAAAATTATTTCTTATGAATTTTTATTTTCTATTTGGCTCATTCTAATTTTCATAGAGTTTGTAACTTCAGTGCTTTTATTAATTTTTTTTATCAAATACTTTCTTAACTTCTAGTTTACATCATTCATTTCCACAAGACTTTGACTTTCAAATTTTCTCCCCTCTTATCCCCCTACCCACCACCCCAAAACATCGATCCCACTGGATATCCCCTCCTCCAGTCTGCTCTCTCCCATATCTTCTCCCATACCCTCTCTGACTTTCCAGTAGGGCATGGTGAATCTCTATGCCCCAGTGCCTGTATCTTATTTCCCAGATATATGTAAAATAATATTAATAATAGTGTGTATATATATATATATATATATATATATATACACACACACACATTTGATTTTAAAGCTTTGAATTTACGATTCATTCCCTTCCTCCCTTGTCACCTACTCTTACTGGGAAGATAAACAATTCAATATAGGTTGTACATGTGTAGCTATGCAAAACACTTCCATAGTGGAAATATTGTAAAAGACTGACTATATTTCCCTCCCTCCTATACCACCTCCCACTTGTTCTATTCACTACTTTGATCCTCTTTTCAAAAGTGGGTGCTTCCAACTTCCCTCCCCCCCAGTCTGCCCTCCCTTCCATCATCTCCCCTCTCATCCCCTTCCCCCCTATTCTCCTGTAGAGTAAGACACCCTATTTAGTGTGTATGTCATTCCTTCCCTAAGACAAATTCAATGAGAATAAAGTTGACCCATTCCCTTTTGCCTTCCTGTTCTTCCCCTCCATTGTGACCATTTTCCCTTGCCTCTTCTATATGAAATAGTTTACCCCATTCTGTCTCTCCCCATCTGATTATATACCTCTCTCACCTCTTAATTTCACCTTTTAAGTATCATCCCTTCCTATTAAATTGGTCCTGTGCCCTCTATGTATACTTGTACACATATATACACATATTCACATATGTATTCATACACCTATATACCTTCCTATATAGACATATATATGTATATACACACACATTTCTATTCCCTTCAACTATTCTCATACTGAGAAAAGTTTCATAAGTTACAATTATTGTTTTTCCATGTAGGGATGTAAATAGTTCAACTTTGATAAGTTCCTTATGATTTCTGTTCCCTGTTTACCTTCTCATGCTTCTCTTGTTTCTTGTATCTGAATGTCAAATTTTCTATTCAACTCTGGTTTTTTCATCAAGAATGTTTGAAACTCCTCTATTCCATTGAATGACTATATTTTCCCCTGAAACACGATACTCAGTTTTGCTGGGTAAGTGATTTTTGGTTTTAATCCCAGCTCCTTTGACCTCCAGAATATCATATTCCAAGCCCTTCGATCCCTCAATGCAGAAGCTGCCAGATCCTGTGTTATCCTGATTGTGTTTCCACAATATTAAAATTGTTTCTTCCTGGATGCTTGTAATATTTTCTCTTTGATCTGGGAATTCTAGAACCTGGCTATAATATTCCTAGAAGTTTTCTTTTTGGGATCTTTTTCAGGATACGATTGGTGGATTCTTTCAACCTCTATTTTGCCCTCTGGTTCTAAAACATCAGGGCAATTTTACTTGAGAACTTCTTGAAGGATGATTTCTAGGTTCTCTTTTTGATCATGGCTTTCAGGTAGGCCAATAATTTTAAAATTATCTCTCCTGGATTTATTTTCCAGGTCAGTGGTTTTCCCAATGAGATATTTCACATTGCCTTCTATTTTTTCATTTGTTTGGATCTGTTTAATAGCATCTTTATTTCTCATAAAGTCACTAGCTTCCATTTGCTCCAATCTAATTCTGAAGGAATGATTCTCTTCAGTGAGCTTTTGAGATTCTTTTTCCATCTGGCAAATTTTGCTTTTTCTTCTCCTCATTGCCTTTTTGAGCCTCTTTTGCCATTTGAGTTAGTCTATTTTTTAAGATGTTATTTTCTTCAGTCAGGTTATTGACTCTCATTTCATAATTTTCTTGCACTGTTCTCATTTCTCTTCCCAATTTTTCCTCCACTTCTCTTATTTGATTTTCAAAATCCTTCCTAAGGTCCTCTATGGGCTGTAACCAGCTCGTATTTTTCTTGGAAGCTTTTGGTGCAGGAGTTCTGACTTCAGTGTCTTCCTCCTGTTCCATGTTTTGATCTTTTTTTCCCCAAAAATAGGAGTGTAAAGTTGGGTTGCTCTGTTTGCTTTGCTTCCTTTGCCTGCTCATTTTGCCACTCAATTACTTGACTTTTGGGCTTTTTGCCATAGTAGGACTCAGCCACCAGGCAGGGGAGCTTCGTACCAAACACTGGGGTTTTCTCAGCTGCCGGAGGTATTAGTTGGGTGCCCTCTCTGAAGCCTCCACGAGCTATGGCAAGCTGGTTGCACACCCCAGGACCTCCACCTTAGACTGCAATCCATATCCAAGCAGGTTAAAGCAAGAGCGATTACCCCTCAGACTTGTGCTTGGTCCCTCTACAATCTTCAGGCCAGGAGCTGAAGCTGACACATGGTGGCAGCTGCACAGCTGCGGTGCCTCAGCGACTTCTTGCCCTGGGGGCAAAGGCCGACCACACTGCCAAACTACCGAATCCCAAAGTCCACATTGCACTGACCTCTCATTTTTTCCTTAGCATCTATGTGTTGATAATTCTGGAAACTGCCACAGCTGATGGTGATCTGAAATTCCTCCTGCCCCAGGGCTGGTCAGACTGGCCCTGAGGCTAAAATCTCCAGCTCCAGCAGGGCTGGGGTCAGCTCCCAGAGCACTGCTCTGGCCGATTCCTGCTGGCCTGCCAGGCTATCCTCAGCAGGAGGTTAGCTTCTCTGTGTCATTTTGTGAGTTCTGTAGCTCCAAAGTTTATTTAGTCACCTTTTACAAGAATTGGAGGTGGGAGCCAGAACCCTGAGGAAGTCCTTTTTCTATTCTGCCATCTTGACTCCGCTTTTTTTATTTTTACCTATTAGGTCAAGCTGTTAATTCTCTTTCCAATTCTTTCTTCCAAAGTCCTCAATTCTTTTCCATTTTTCCCCTCTACACTTCCATTTTATTTAGCAAAAATTTTTTTTAAACTCTTGCTTCATCTCTTCCATGAATTCTAATTGAGCTTGTGCCCAAGCTATATTTTTTGTGAGGCCTTCCATGTAGATGTTTTGGGATCATTCTCTTCTTCAGGGTATAATAATAGTAACCACTAACATTTATATAGTGCTTTCTTATGTGCCAGGAACTATGTTAAACTCTTTACAACTATTATCTCATTTGATCCTTTAGGTGAGTTATCCACATTTTACAGCTGAGTAAACTGAGGCAAATAGCAGTTAAGTGATTTGCCTAGTGTCACAAAGCCAGAAGGTATCTGAGACTGGATTTGAATTCAGGTCTTAGTGACTCCCATCCCAGTGGTCTATCCTTGCTGCTGATGCTGGTGTGTGTGTTGATGTGCTCATTATAGTGGGATTCTTCTTTTATTTGCTCTTCCAGTCTATTTCCTGACTTCAGACCTTATGTTAGGATCAGGCTCCGCTCCCTTCTGAGGGAAATATCTGGTGTCAGCTTGTGCCCTCTTGGGTCCTTCTGGTGCTTTCTTGGGGGTGAGTGTTGTCCTATTCTAGGATCTCAGGGACAGCTCAGACTGGGGACCTCAAAGTTTTCAATGCTCCCAAAGTGATCTGATCCAGGGCAAAGTCTGATTGTGGCCCTCCTGATCTGAGTTTTAGAAATTCCTGACCTGGGTTCAAGTTTGAGCAGTATGTCCACAGGCTTGCCCCTGGCTGGGCTTCCATTAGACTTTCTGGTTTCCAGCTCACTCCACTTTGCATCTGCTGCCCTGCCTGGTGTCTTTCCCCTCTCCTCCCTTTCCTGCCTCTTTTTGTGAGTTGTTTTGCCCTTTAGACTGGAAGCTCCTTGAGGGCACAGGTTACCTTTTTATTGATTGTATCTCCAGTGCCCAGCATGTAGACACTTAATACATGTTTGTCAGATTGGATTTCATTGGTTTTAACCACTGCCGGCCAGATGGGAGACTTTCTCAGAGCGACAGAACTGTGGGACTTCCCTTTGGTCTGGGATTCCTGCCCTGGCTATTCCTCTGCAGACTTCTGACCAGGCTGAAATCCGGATTGTAGTCCCAGTATCTTACACAGAGAAATGCTTACAGATATAGGCAGCTAGGTGATGCAGTGGAGAGATAAGGGCGCTGGGCCTGGAGCCTGGGAGATTCATCTTCCCATGTTCAAACTCAACTTCAGACGTTCACTACCTCAGCTGTGTGACCCTGGGTAAGTCACTTAACCTTGTTTGCCAAAGTTTCTTCATCCATAAAACGAACTGGAGAAGGAAAGCAAACGATTCCAGCTGGGCCATGAAGTCAGACACAGCTAAAGAACAGCCCAACAACGATACTTGCAAGATGTTATTTGATACTTAAAATATTCCTCCTTTTTCCAACTACTTATCTCCAGGAGGCTGGATTTTTTTTCCCCATATATCTTGACCAAAACAGCAAATTCCAACAGACGGGATTGAAGAAGCAGAGAGGAGAATCCAATTGTTTTCTACTGAGCCAGACATTAAAGATATTTGTAAAAACAGGTAAACCAAGGCCACACTTCTCACTTTGTTTTGGAAAACACCAACACTATTGTAAAAATATTTATATTAACATTTAATGTTTATTAATTTAAAATTAGTTCATAAATGTTTAAAACGTGTCAGTTTAATTCTCTAATACAGTAAATATTGAGAGACATAACCACACAAACAAAAGCCCTTTGGGGAATCTTCAATGACTTTTTAAGAGTGGATGAGGCTCTTGAAGTCAGAAGTTTGAGAGCTGCTGGACTGGCCCATCCCCCACTGCTTGGAGCAAAGACCCTGTGGGACTTAATCTTCTCAGTCCTGAGGCTCCCACTGTCCTCATTGGGGAACACCTCCCAGCCCCGTGGGCAGCACTCTACTCACTGGCTAGCTTCTCAACACCTGCCCTGGGACTTGGCTATGTCCTTCACCCTCTCCCCTTTCTCGTTCTGGAACTCTGATCAAACCCAGCCTGCCTTTACTGTTGGAAAGGGAGTTTTATTGGCTCCACTTGCCATCCCTACAACTTTTCAAACCCAAATGCCCACACGGGCATCCCTTCGGATCTCCCCATTGGAAAGCGAGGGCAGTTTTTACCTTTGTATTTGGATCGCCAGAGCTAAGCAGTGCTCAGCACATAGTTAAGGACTTAATGAATTATTTCCATCCATCCATCTATCCAATTAGAACTGCTCCCAAAGTGGAATAGGTCACTTCAGGTGGTCATGGGCTCCTAGCCACTTGCTAGGTAGAGGGGATTCTTTTTAGGTATAGGGTGGACTGGATGGCTGCTGGGGTTTCCCTCAGTTCTGATAGGCTCTGAAGGACCAAAAGTCAGACTTTTCTACTGGAATCATGAATTATGTCTGGGGCAGAGATGAGTTCTGGGAGGGTGATGTCCCCTGCAGTAATAGGGAAGGTACAAGGTGAGGAAGGTTTAGGGTGAAGATAATGAGTCCAATTTTGGACACGTTGAGTTTAAGATGACTGACGACTCAACATTCAGTAAGAGATGCCTAAGGGGCAGTTGGAGATGCAAGGCTGGAGGTCAGCAGAGAGAACAGGAAAGGCAGATAGGAGACCCATCAGCACAGATGGTAATTAAATGCATGGGAGCTGATTAGGATCACCAGGCAGAGGGAGAAGAGGGCCCAGGACAGAGGCCCGAGGATACCCTCTGGTGAGAGGGGGTGATCTGGAGCCATCAGAGAGGGAGAAGACCAGGAGAGGGGGGCATCCCAAAAACTTAGAGAGGAGAGGATCACAGAGGACTGATCAACAGTGTTAAAGGCTGCAGAGAGAAAGAGGAGGACTGAGAAAAGGCTACAGGATTCGGCATCTAAGAGATCACTGGTAACTTTGGAGAGAGCAGTGTTGGTGGCCTAAGGTTGAAAACTGGATTGTAAGAGAGGAAAGTGGAGGCCCGGGTGTAGACACCTCTTTGAGGTTAAGTTCAAGTCAAGAGACACATGGGGATGGAAGGCATGAGGATTTTTCAGAACTGAGAGACATGAGAATGTCTGTGGGCCTCATCCTGTGAGAGACAAAGCAGAGAGTGGCAGACAGCATGTGAATGACAGGAGATGAGGAAGAGGGGAGGGGAAAGCTCATGGTCTGAGGAGATGAAAAGGTTCCCAAGTACTGGGGAGGGAGGGATAAAAAGCCCTTCTTCCCACCCGCTGCCCACCCCACCCCATCCTCCTGGATCCAGTGATCGTCACAGGGCACTCCCATCACCCCGGCCCCAAGGCCGAACATTCTTGCCTTTGTCACGTCCACCTCTTGACTTTTCATGGCTTCCTTTTTTTTATGTCCTTCCTCCTGCAAGACCCTTCCTGATCCCCCTCTCTGAGATCACCTCCAATCAATCCTGACTGCAGCCGGCTCCCCCCAATAAGCTCCCAAGGGCGGGGACAGGGCTTTGGGCTGGTTTTGTATCCCCGGTGCCGGGAACACAGTAGGCATTTAAATGCTTACTGACTTCCCTCGGCTTGTTGGTCTCTTAAAAAAAGGCCCTCGGAATCAGCTGAGTTGGATTCTGGGAACCAGACTTAACGCCCACCTCCCTCCACCTTCACAAGAATAGTATGAGATCATTTACAGGAAATTGCACTAAAAAAAAAAAACCGTAGGTAAACCCTGCCCACCTGGTGCCCCTGTAGCCCAACCCCATGGGTACTGGGGGCATGCAAACAGCCTTGGCCCTTATCTGTGCAAGTAGTAAAGATTCAGGAGCACCACCTAGTGGTCACATCAGGCTACAACAGGGGTGAAAGTAAGTGTGAGTGTGGGTGTGTGTGTGTCTGTCTCTCCCTCTAGACCAACCTCCCGCCCCCAGACCAAGCTTTGATTACAAAGCCTCAGGGATGGAGGGCTCACAATCACAGACGTCTCCACATTGGAAGGGACCCCTGCAGGCCATCTGGGCCAAGAGTGCCCTTTCCACATCTCCCACTGCTAGAGGGAGGGAGGGAGGGAGCCCTTCACCCCGACTCTGCCACTTAGCCCCAGTGTGACCTTGAGCAAGCCTCTTCCCCTTTCTGGACCTGCATTTCCTGGAGCAGATGCTGAGGTCCTTACTCCAAACCCACAACATCTTCCACTTGGGGACTGCTTTTTTGGGGCATAGGTCCAAGTTAACGTCCTCCCGCCTTTGAGACTTGACAACAATGTGGCGTTTGGTTAAAAAGTCCTCGTTATAGCTGAAGGGTAAGGACATGCTCCAGGGCCACGCACAGAACTGGAGACTGGTCACAGTGATGAAGAAGGTGTGACCAGACTGTGTGGTCTTGAAAGCGCACTGCAGAGAACTGTAGGTCTGGGGCCAGAAGGAACCCTACAGGACACTGAGTGGAGCTCCTTCATCTCACAGAGAAAACAGGCCCAGAAGGAGAAGGGGTTTGGCTAAGGCCATGAAAATTAACTGCAGAAAAATCCCACTCTCTCACAGAATTTGAGATTTGGAAGAGACCCCAGGGGCTGAGTCCAGCCCAAGAGCCCCCACTAAAATCAAGTGGTCACCCTGCCTCTGTGGGAAGACCTCCAAGGAGGGGCAGCCCATCACCTCCTGAGCAGCCCACCCCACTTTGGGACAGCTCTCATCAAGTGGGGTTTCCTAACACAGAGCCCAAGCCTACCTCTAGGCAGCTCATGGCTGCCCTCTAAGGCCAAGCAGGACAGTGATCATGACCCTCCCTCCAAAACTCCTCCCAGATAAACATGCTCAGTTCTGCACCCATTCTCCTATGATGTGGACGACCCTTTGCTATCCTGGCTGTCTTCCTCTGGATGCTCCCCAACTGGTCAACACCCTTAGACCAGTGCCCAGAACAAAACACTTAAAAAGGAGTCGGAAAATATGTATGGCCTTCGATGCAGTCCATCACCCTGCTGACTCTTATTGCATCCACTCGAGGTCCACTTAAACCCCCAGATCTTCTTCAGAATAACTGCCGTCCCTCCATGTGTCCATCACCTTGTGCTCGTATAGCTGATTTTTTTTGGACCTAAATGTAAGCTTCTTTCATTGATGCCCACTGAGCTTCATTCCAATGGCAGCCTGCTGAAGTCACATCATCATATATAATGAGGGTCAGCATTTACACAGTCCTTCACAAATAACTCATTTGACCTTCACAACAACCCAAAAAGGAAGGTGCTACCATCCCCAATCCAAAGATGAGGAAACTGGGGTTGAGGGAGCCAGCGACCTGCACAGGTCACAGGGCAGGTAAGAGTCTGGGGGTGGACTCAAGCAGCGGTCCTGTTGTGCCCGAGCCCGCGTTCTGTGCGTTCTGCCCACTGTGCTGCCTTCTTTGAGATCTGGGTTCTAACCTCTGCTGTGCTAGCTGCAGCTTCCCGCTCAGTGTCACCTGCAAACCTGACCAGCATGACACCATCTATGACTGTCCGAGTCACCAGCTCAGGGCTGAGCACCAAGCCCAGGGCTCCATGGAGATGAAGCATCTAGCCATGGGGCCCCTGCTGAGCCCACCCAACTGCACTCTCAATCCATCTCTCTGCACGAGAATGCGTGAGATGCTCCATTATCAGAGGGGCATCTTCGCGTCCTCACAGGTTAGTGGCGGAGTCCGAAAAGGGCACAGAGGCAGGCCATGACTCCAAATTCAGGCTCTTCTCCCCTGGCCTCCCTCCTCCCACAGGGAGGGGAGCAGAATGTGAGGGCAAACATTCAACAGCAGCAATCAGACCCAGTGTGCAGGGACCGGGTTAGAGGAGCTTTGGTCCAGCCGCTTACGCAAAGTTTCTATCTTTCCTGACCACCAGAACAGGCCGTCATAAGCACACCCCTGGGCCTCTTTAAAGGGGGTTTCCCTGGTAGTTTAGCAGCCCACAGGGCCGATGGAGGATGGAGGCAGGGTCTTGGTGGTGGCAAAGATCCTCCTGGGTGCAAGTGCCCTCCAGGTCCATGGGAGTAGAGTCCATTTTCTGGCCAGTTTTGTTATTCGGTCACAACTGACTCTTTGTGACCCCATTTGGGATTTTCTTAGCAGAGATACTGAAGCAGTTTGCCATTTCCTTCTCCAGTCCACCTTACAGATGAGGAAATTGAAACAAACAGGGTGAAGTGACTTGCCCAGGGTCACACAGCCAAAGGCCTCATTTAAACTCAGGTCTTCCTGACTCCAGCACTCCATCCATGACTCCACCTAGCCACTCGTGGCCAGCAGGAGATGGGGTAGCCCAGGATCAATGACGCCCAAGGCTCTAGGGCTTCTGGCCATCTGTGTCCACTGGGGAGATGGTCCACCTTCCAGTTTTATTGCTGTTTTTATTGAGATCTTTCTCCTCCTTCCAATGAAATGCTTAGTTTCAAATTGAGTTTAATCTGTTGCTAGGTGGACACTGGGACATGAGTCCTCCTGGATCTGACGCTATCAACACCTACCCAGGTATTGGGGGAAATCTATCCCAAAGCTGATGGTCTTGAGGGGGAGGAGCTGACACGGACACCATGCCATGATCCTGCCATAATCTGAGCCCTGGCTTGGGCCCTGGGAGGCTGGCACAAAGCCCAAGACTTCCTGGGTTCCCTGGGTGAGTTGGAAGACAGAAGGAGGGATGTCAAATGGGGCCATGGCCAGCCTTTGCTGGGTTCTGGAAGGTTCTGGCCAGTCGATGGGGATTGGAGGCTGGAGAAGTTGCTGGGCCCCAGCTGAAGGCCACGGGCAGAGGCCTGCTGCATTTGTCTTTGGCATGTGGGCTCCCTCAGCCTCAACATGAAGGCCCAGACCCCAGAACAGGTGGGGGTGGGGGGGAGGAGAGAAAGGAGAAAAGGAGAGAAAAGAGCCAAAAGAAACACTTGGAGACGCCTACATTGGCTGTAACGGACAGTGAAGGAAGATCAGAGAGGCTGGTCCACAACGCGCAGGAACCAGATCAAAATGTAATTGGGAAATATTTAACATAACAGATAAAAATACAATCAAACAGAGAGTACATTTTAAAATAAAGCCAACATACGGCCCAGAGGGATCCACTCGTACTTCAGTGGTCCCTGTTTCCATGAGTTGGACACCACTGGTGTGGAGGACACAGCACCAGACTTGGGAGTGCAGAGAGCAGGGTTCGAATCCTGCCTCTGACACCATCAGGATGAACAAGTCCCTGGGCCTCTCAGCGCTTCTGCGTCTTCACCAACAGTCATCACGACAACACTAATAGCAGCTAGCATACAGAGCACCTTAGGGCTTCCAAAGCACTCTGGGGAGGTGATTTTATTTGATCCTCACAACCACCCCACTTTACAGAAGAGGAAAATTGAGGCAGGCAGCAATGAAATGGACTGCCCAGGGCCCCAGATGATGTCTCTGGCAGGGAACAGAGTGCAATGGACGTTACCTCCCCAGAGGCCTGCCTCCTCCTGGCTGCGCCCACGGGCTCATGTTCCCTCTCAATGCCCTGGGCAGTGATGTCACAGGTGCAGACCACCATCAACACACACACAGTCACGTACATCTGCAGACACAGCACGGCATAGGGATGGACACTGCAAGCAGGAGCGCGTGCTCACCGATCCAGGACAGAGGATGAGTGCTCCCCCCGGACGACTCATTCGCGCCCACAGTCAGTGCCCGGTCTGCCCCACGCCAGGAAGGTCCTGAGAAGCCATCCAGTCCCATAGTCTTCCTTTTTCGGAAGAGGAAACAGGCCCAGGGAAGGACTGGCCCAAGGGCACCCTGGGCTTGAGCCCAGGCTTCAGGCCGGTGTACCATGGTGGGGAGCATCCTCGAGCCAGCAAGGAAGGAACAAAGATGGCAGGCAGTTTCCTTCTGAGGGCAGAGGACCTGCCAGGATGCCCAGCTGGCACCTGCTTCTTCCTCATCTGGGCTCTCCTGGAAGGCTCCAACCCTCTCCTCTGGTGCCTTCATCCCAGAACCGAGAATGGAGCCCCCTCTGCTGCCACCCCCGGGGCAGAGGGCAGGGGAAGGGAGGGGACTTCTGGGAGCACCAACCCCCAGCCAGAAGGGTCTCCTGCTGCTGCAAATGAGAAAGCATCACTGCGGGGGTCTGGTTTCATTTAAAAATAAATATTTATAAACAAAGGGAGGGGGATCTGAGGAACTACAAGATTTCAAAGGTTCTCCTGTGACGACATGAGTGTCCCGGGGGGTCAGGGCACCTTCACAGCTGCCCAGGCTGCCCTGCCCACAGCGCCCATCTCCAGGCTGCCTCGCTGGCACTGGCCTCAGTCTCCCTTGGTTATCAGGTCTTCGATGTAGGCATCCAGTTCATCATCCGTGTTGATGTCGATGTCCTAAAAACGGGGTGCAAGAAGCAGGCTGAGCCATGTGGAAGCCCTGCCCTGCCTGTCCTGAGACCCTGACCTGGGGCTGCCCCTCAGAGGTGACGGGGATCCTGCCTGGGCTCTGGCTGCCTGGGGGGAGAAGGGGTGGTTAGAGCCCAGTCACTGGCCTCCTGGCAGCCCCTGAGCTGTCTCACCTCCAGCCTCCACTTCTGCCATGCCTAGAATTGTCTCCCTCCGACTCTGGGAATCACGCCCTGGCTCGTGGACCCCAAGGCCTTCCCACCAACGGCTCAGGTGCGTTTTGTACACATTTTGCGTTTACTTATAAATGTGCACGTTGCCTCTCCCAGCTGGGCTGCAAGGCTGGAGACCAGTGCAGGGCTCGGCACACAGTAGGGGCGCGCCACAAACGAGGCCCTGCTCACCTCCTGCACTTTCTGGAGCAGGGCCACGATGTTCGTCCTCAGCTTCTGCAGCTTCTCCTCGGTCTCACGTAGTTTCCTCTCTGAGGCTCGCAGGTTCTCCTCGAAGGCCTTGGCGCGGGCATCAGCACGGGTCTGGTACGAGTTGCACAGATTCTGCAGACCCACCTCATACTGTTTGAAATACTCCTTCTGGAGAGGAGGAGGAGGAAGAGGAAGGCAGAGTCAGGGTGGGCACAATCTGGGCCCAGGCCGGGCTGAAGGCTCGGCCATTCTGAGCACAGGACAGGGACTGAGGGAAGAGCCTTCCCACCCTGGTCAGCCTGACTCGTCCTAAACTCAGGCAGATTTTTAAAGGACTTCAGTGATCCAAGAGAGGCCCCACCAGGGGCAGCGTGACACAGAGGACCTGGGCTTGAGTCAAGAAGACCTGAATTCAAATCCAGCCTTGTACCCCTACGTGACCCTGGGTGAGTCACTTGAACTTTGTTTACCTCAGGTCCCTCATCTATAAAATGGGTATAAAACACATCTCCCTCCCAAAGCTGCTGAGGATTAGATGTGGTCAGATTTGCAGTGCACTCTGCATAGCTTCCAGGGCCACACAACTGCTGAAGCACCACCGCATGACTGCTCTGAGAGCCCTCGTGGCCGCAGGCCTGAGCCCAGCCGATGGGGGACAGCCCCACTCCCTGCTATCCCTGAATCCCAGAGCCCAAGACTCTGCCTAAGCCCCTGGGCCGGCTCCTGGGGGCGGCATACACGCCATCCTTCGTTTCTGTGCTTGGAGTGGCTGCAATGCTCTTGTAGAAGCCGCTGCAGTGTTCCAGGGCTCCTGGCTCCACTGCGGTGGTGACGGCCTTTGGTGAGCCCCCAGCTGGACTGTGTCCCTTGTCCACAGGCTGAGGAAGCCTGAGGCATTTAGGTCTGCAGACAGGAGGCCCCCAGCAGCAAAGAGCCTCTGAGGCAGCAGCTCGGTCCATGGAGCCAAAGCGCCACCACCAACAGCCTGGGGTCCTGGGCACCTTGGCGGCTGTGAGAGAGCAAGGGTGTACAGACCACCGTGATCACATGCGAAAGATCGCCTGCTCCTGCATGGAGACTCGCCTTCATCCATGACAGACGGGCGGGGCGGGCAGACAGCTGGTGGCTGGGGGGCATACCCTCGGTCACCGCTCTGCACTTCTTGGTGTCTCCCCGATCCGTGTCGCCCTCAGCATCATGGCCTCGCGTGAGGGGCTGGGTGACGGCGGCTGCTGGCACAGCAGCTCCAGGCGCCCCCAGCTCTACTCCTTAGTGCCTGCGTGGCCCTGGAGCAGCCCCTGCAGCTCTCACTATGCCCCCCAGTCTCAAGCTTCACAGAGCTCTTGGGAATCCCAGCTGGGACAAGAAAGGCGGCCGGCTGGTCCTCAGCCTGAGCGCCGCTGCGGTGGCCTTCCAAGGCCCAAGTGTCATCCTGGCTTTTCCGGCCCTCACTGACAATGGGGAGCTGTGGGAGGGGGACCGAGGGAAGGGCCGGTGGGAGCAGTCACCTGGCGGCTGGCGGGCTAGGGGACGGAACACAAACGGCCGACAGCCTCGACTCACCAGGGGGAAGGCCATCAGCTCATCCGGGCTCATAGAACTCAGATCCTTCTTTGAGATGGGGAAGTTGGGAGGCAGGAAATAGCGGAGACAATTCCTAGCGAGAGAAGAAACAAACCAGAGACAAGAGATCAGACCTGCTGCCAGGGCCAGGCCGTGGGGTCATGGGGCGCAGACCCACACCCACCGAAGGGTCTGCACCAGCAGATCCACACTCTCATGGCTGTTGCTGGGCGCCGTGGTGTCGGGTTCGATGCGGATGCAGTCAGAGGTTGAAGGCTCAATGGCGATCACGTCCTCGTCCTCTTGCTGCTGGGTGTCAGGGCTCTGATACTCGGGCGAGGGAGGCTTCATCAACCTCACATCGTCACTGCCTTTCTCCACCCTGCAGGGGCAGAGCGGGGCTGAGCTGAGGGGTCCAGGCAGCTCCCGGCCTCCTCCCCTCCCCTCCCAGGTGGGGCCTTACCAGCGGTCTCTGGGTGTGGTGTCTGTGGGCACATAATCGAACTTCACCTTCCAGCGCACCACGTGTTTGCTCAGCTCCACAGCAGTCACACGGCCCGTGTACCACTCCTTGTTCACGCGCACCTCCACGTGCAGCCCTTTGTCTGAGACACATGAGGCTCATGGCCTGGTGCCCTGGCTGGAGCCGCGCCCTCCGCGGTCCCAGAGGCTGCTGGGAGCCGAGGCACCTGCCTGGCCAGGTAAGCCGTCGCTGCCGCAGCCATCCCCTCTGTGTTCCCATCCCCTGCCCTGCCAGGCCTCTCACCTTTCTGGGCTCTTTTCAATTCTGCCAGGTCTTCTTCGCTGGCACTATCTGAGAGCTGCAAATAGACAAAAGCAGACGCGTGGTCCCAGGGCGCTCTGGGACCCAGACGCCCGACCCCGCCCCCTCAGCCCATACTTCCCCTGCTCCTCCCCCAACACATCATTCCCACAGGAGCCTAAGACAGGGCCAGACAACAAATGGGCTGCGGTGGGGCGAGAGTGACCAGGAGGATCATGGGATCCCTGGCAGAAGAGAGAGGGTCTGGGGGGAAAGGAGCACAATGTTTATGAATATCTAGTTTGAGATGTCCGGCAGGTGTCTGGAGAAGGAAGGCAAAGTCAAGAGAGAGGTCAGGGCCGGATAAGGGAATCCAGGAACTACCAGCATCGACGTAATGGAATCCA
>NW_027187465.1:1127537-1128041 GCF_028583685.1 Petaurus breviceps papuanus | reverse complement strand
AAGAGAGGCTGAAGAAAAGCCAAGGCATGGGAATGGCCCTAACCTCCCCATTCCCTCCCTTTTGTGTGTCGTCTAGGCCGAGGGCAGGAGCTGGGGAGAAGAGAAAGTGTGGTGGCCTGAACTCATGGAGCAAAGAAGGGGACTATTCTGGAGGTTGGCAGGTGGCAGAGGAGGAGGGGAGAGAGGGTCTGAAGTGGTCCCAAGCAAGGGGCACTGCCACTGCACCAGAGCCATGGGGAATATGAGTCAAAGTGCTGCTGGGACAGTTGTCGTGAGGCAACCAGGCCTCAGGGAGAGCAGGATGGAAGGACTGGGAAAGGAAAGGGTTTGGGACGGATTCAGGTTTGCTGCCTTGGAAGCGGCTACTCCAAGGGAAGTAGCACTGTGGGAAGAATGGGAGATGTGTGGTGGGTAGTGGGGCACAGAGAACGGGTGTGAACAGTGAGCAAGGATGAGAGGAGGCCGGGCCTGACAACCGCCGAGTCTGCGGAGCTCCCAGGGCTT
>NW_027187465.1:1061208-1127527 GCF_028583685.1 Petaurus breviceps papuanus | reverse complement strand
GGCCGGGCCTGACAACCGCCGAGTCTGCGGAGCTCCCAGGGCTTTGGGAGCACCAAGGCAGCAGCCATGTGGGGGGAGCTGTGGCACCAACACCGCTCTCTTCCTGCCGAGGTCCTCGGGGTGTGGGTTACGCCCTCCTCCGGGACTCACACTCCCACCCTCATTCCCTCAGGCCATTCAGTGGCCAAGTCTCACTGGGCCTACTGCCCACATTCCACGTGGCCCCTTCTCTCCAAGCACATCTGCCCGGCCTAAGATTAGGAACCCATCCCCTCTTCGACCATTGCTCAGGAGCCTCCCTGGCCTAGCACCTGGCGCTCCTCACCACCTGGCTCCACCTGATCGCCCCGCCTCTCCTCTCCAAACTGGGTTTCCCCCATCCCCTTAAGGGATCCATTAGGGCTCTCCCCTACCTCCAATGGAACCCTTCTTGGCCTACATGGTGCATCCCATGCACCTGGGACGGAGGGAGACATGCTTGATAGATGCCGGACACACTGGCCTGCCCACTACATCCGGTGTGCTTCCACTTACATATTACGGAAGTGAAGCCAGGCAGGCACTGGGCCGGTGGTGGCTGTCCCTTGGGCAATGTGCCACAGGCCTTGACTAGGTGAGCACCATCCCCATCCTGGCCCAGGGTCCTGGCTGTGGAGCTCAAGGACCTAGGACAGCCCCAATCCTTCAAAGCCACAGGACCTCCAGATTATCTAGCTAGGTGACACAGTGAATAGAGCACCAGCCCTGGAGTCGGGAGGACCTAAGTTCAAATCTGGCCTCAGATACTTAACACTTACTAGCCGTGTGACCTTGGGCAAGTCACTGTTGCCCTGCTCTCTCCCTCCAAAAACAGAAACAAAAATCACCTCCCACCCCCCAAAAAAAGAATTCTCTCCCAAACTATTCTGTCCATACACTGTAAAGACCCAGGGGCTATCTTCCTTGGTACAGTAGACATCAGAGGCTTAACTGCTGCTTGCTGGATTGCAATCTGTGCCTGGGGAGGGGATACCTGCACACCTGGAGTACCAGAGCCCGCCCTGAGGGGTCAGTGGCTGTCCACGGGTGCTTTGGGCTTAGTCTCCTGCTAGGAGTGGGGGCGGGGGGGGACTCACCTCTACAACAACTTCACTGGAATCCTTCTTCTCATCTTTCACTACAAGCACTTTGCCCCGCTTGGGCTTCTCCTTCCTCCTGTCCACATCGTCCTCGGCCTCGTCCTCCATCAGAGGAAAGCTCCTCTTCCGGGCACTGACGATCTGGAGAGAGAAGGAACAGAGGTCAACAATGGGGCTGGGAGAGAGGCACGACTCATGCTTGAGGGGGCTGCCCCGCTGACAGGGACTGCCTTGGCTCCTGCAAGGTGCTCTGCCCCAAATCCCCGCCCCTGAAAAGAGGGAGCCTCAGGTCAGAGATCATTCCTGAAGGGCGTCCTCCAGGGAGCTGCTCAGAGAAAACTCCGCAAGCTGGGCCTCAGCTGGAAGTCATGGGAGAGGCAGGAGGTGGGAGCCTTCTAAATGACGAGGAGCCAGGAGTCTAAGCAGACCTCTGTCTCCATTTGGGCAGAGCCATGCTTTCACTCCCAGGTCTCTCCCTAGGCCCAGTGGCACTTGGTCCTTTTCCTCCTCTGGGCTTCCACTGCATACTCCGGGCAGCTCTGACTGGACAGAGGGAAGGGAGCCCCAGCCTGGCCCAGCCCTGCTCCTGCTCTGCCCACGTGTCCCAGAAAGGGACCTCTTCCTTCCATATCTACATGAGTGATCCCTTCTTTTCGCCTGAAGGGGTGGGCAGAGCAGGACAGTCCTGGGCCCGTTCTCTGCTGACCTGCCTCCCCCTTCTCTGACACGTCTCTCCTCAGGGGTGAGGGTCAAAGGGCCCTGGGCAGGTCTAGGTGTCTGTGTACCTACGGGGAGGACACTACTCTACTAAGTGCAGCTACTTGAGAGACAGACCCAGGTGCTGGCTGAGTCAGAGGCAATGGGTGAAGCTTGGGCCATCTCTGGGTGACACATACACCCTTTTACCTTACCCGGAAGGTGGCCCAGAGTCTGGAGGGAGCAGGGCTCAGAGCCCTGCAGATGCTGGGGAGAACAAGGCTGCTGTGGGTGGGTTGTGAGCATCACCTGAGGTTTACTGGGCGGGTCTGGCTTCTTGAGCACTGGGGTCTTCACCGGTTTGGGGATGGGCACGTCACTGGGGGGCCTGGAATTCAGCACAAGCGATGTGGGGGACCTCACCACAGAGACCACTCTGTGAGCCGGTTTGACAATGGTGCTGCTGGACTTCCGGGGAGCCAGAGCTGGGTGGGCCATCCTGGATGTGCTGGCTTCCTCCTGGGCTGGCAAGTGGGGCGGTCTCGGGGAGATGGACAGAGGGCCTCTTCTGGCTGGGAAGACTGGTCTGGGAATTGGTGGGGGTGGGGGAGGTGGAGGCGGGGGTCGGCTTGGAGCATTCTTAATCACAGCTGGCAGTGGGGGGGACCTAGGGCGTGGAAGCCGACGGATGGTGTGGGGCTCCTGGAAGAGATGGGAGAGGATGAGAACAGTCACCCCAGAAGGTCTGGGAAGCAAAGGCCATCAGACCTGTCAATCTGGTCTCCTCTCCATGAGGGTACAGGGAGAAGTCTCTGAGCTTGGGGGGCCTTGGCCACATTTACCTCCATGGCAGGCCTGCCACTCACTTCCAGGGGTAACTTCTTCAGGTCAGCTTGGGATCGGATTGGGATCGTTTTCTGCAGGGAGGACAATTAGACAAGTTGGCCTGTGTCTCTCGACCCAATTAAACAGCAGCTTATCCCTGTTCCCCCAACTTGCCTGAGCCCCACCCAGAGGTCCCTGTCCTCAAGGAGCCCAGACAAGGGAGAAAAGGCCAGAAGGCCTGAGGGCCAGGAGGTTTACCTGACATCAGGGGAGACATCTAGAGAGGAGGAAAGTGTACCTCGGGGAGGCAGAGGGATTGAGGCCTCGAGTTAGAGATAGAAGGGGAGAGAGGATGAAGGGGGAATGATGACCCATTCAAATTCCGACAAGTCAGGGTACTGTGCCCAAGGTTATAGGCTGGTAATGGGAGGGATTGGATTCAGATCCAGATCAGGATCATTCACAGTACTGCCCCCCTCCCCACCACCCATTCATTCATTCAGGCAGCCTGTAGAACCAAGTCTGTGTTGCCAGGCTCTCTGCCCGGCAGCTCCTGCCCTTGGTGGGCTGAGGGTCTACCTGGGGGATGCTTTATCGGCACATGGTAATTGGAGGAGGGAGAGAACCCCAGTGGGGTGGGAGCCAGGGAGGGTTTCTACCTACTAGAATTCTATGCAGTAGAGGGAAGGGGCGCATTCCAGGCAGAAGGGGGAGGGCTGACCTTGGAACGGTGAGGTGGGCAGTGTGCCCAGAACAAGGCACGTGGGAAAGGGAATTCCAAGAAGAGAGAGCAACAGAGCTGAGAAAGACCCCGGCCCAGCCAGGAACGCTAAGGGGCTGAACCTGGACACATCAGGGAACCCAGCACAGGGCCCCAGGCTGGAATCCTGCCTCTGGGGCACGTCTGTCCACGTGTCTAGGGCCCCATGGTAACAGGCAGGGATCAGGTCAGGCCCTATCGTGCTGGTTCCTAGCAGTTGTCTGGCCTGTGCTCTGAGGGGCCAAGGACCTGGGACCCACCCACCTGAAGGGCTTCCAGTCTCTCCTGCTGCTGCCGGATCTTCTCCGTCAGCTGCTTCTGCTTCTCCTCTTGGGTCTTCGAGTCCTTCTTCAGGGTGCCCAGGGGAACCTTCTGCTTCTGCTCAGATGCACTGCAGCTGTGTCCCAGACAAACAGGTGATGAGGACCCACCTCAGAAGTCTTCCTTGTGCCTTCCTCTCTCCCACAGCACACAGCCGGAGTCTACTTTGTGAACGTGCAGGTCTGCTCGGGGCCCTGGTGCCCAACTGGCCCTCACCTGTCCTGCTCAGCATCAGGATTCATTGTGCACACCCATGTGTCCGGATAGTCCCTCTCCACGGAGCTCAGCTGGAAGGGCAGCGTCCGCCACTTCAGACACAGATCTGCCCAACAGCACAGATGGCGGTAGTTAGCAACACCCGCCCATGACACTCAGCTACCAAGCTCCCAGGTGTGCCAACAACCATCCCCTGTCCTCTCCTAGGTCTGAGCTAGGTCTCTCCTGGGTTCTTTCTAACTAGTCCGAGTTCTGGTCTCTGTTCTCAGCATCTGTCTGAAGCAGGAATTCCACATGTAACAACCCCTCCCCCCTCACATCCACATTATACACTTCAAACCTCTCTGAGGGTTTTCCAAAGGACTTTCTTGATAACTATTCTATAAGCAAATATTATTTCCATTTTACAGATGAAGAAATTGAGGCCTGGCAAGAAAAGTGACTTGCTCATTTTCTAAATAAGACTCAAACACAAGTCATCTAATGCCAAAACCAATGTTCTTCCTCCTAAAATGGCTGTCTAAAAACCTCCAGGGATGGAGAGCTCCTTCCCCAGCGGGGCAGCCTGCTCTGCCTAGGATAACTCCAATTGCTGGGAAGTTCTATGTTCTGGTGGGCTATAATCTGCTTGTTTCCTAGGCCTCACAGGCTGAGAGGACAGGTCTGCCAGAGGGTCTCCAAGCAGGAAGCAAAGATGGCTCCCTCCCCGCTCTGTTCTGGACAGACTGAATCACTTCTGGATATTAGTCTGAGCACAGGCCAGCTCCAAACCATCCCACAGGTGGGAGGGGAGGAAGCAGGAAATTACACCCACCTTGGTCTACCCTTGAATGATCTCTGGGCTGAGCCATCATTGACATTTATATCCTAAGGATCTCATGGGGTATCTGAGGTGAAAAGATCAGAGGGAAAAGCCGAGGCCTCTGGGAGAGTTCTCCCAATCTTGGCCCTGGGGAAGGGAGAGGATGCGGCAAAACCTGTCAGCCAGGTACTTTGTTAGCTGGTTTTGTCCAACTGTTAAAGGGAGAGGGCTCATGGTGAGGTGGGGGTGTGGGGTATATCTGGAAATAACTGATATAAAAATAATTCTTAAATCTTAACTGACACCAAAGCCTTGGCTCCTTCCACTGACCTACAGCTGAGCACATGGGCACGTACTCACCGCACTGGATCGTGGTGGGAATCTCCATGGCCCTCCTCCGTCTGTAGCGCAGCTCAGTGGACGGGGGCTGGCTCCAGTTGGCCGAGAGGTAGCCAAACTCATCCCAGAACTTGATGATTCCCCGCTGGGCTGCAAAGAAAACCATTCAGAGTGCTGCTGTCAGTGGCAGGGAAGGGACCTGGCAGAGGCCCCTGCACCACTCCTCCCTGCTGCCTCCTTACCGATGGCCACGTCTTTCCAGTACTGGGCCAGGTGCTCGCCCATAGCTTTCAGCAGATGCCGGTACTCCTTGGCATCTGCAAAGTCCTGCTTGTTGTGGGTGGGCTCCAGGACCAGATAGGGCACGTCCACCACTCCAACGACCCCCCCGCAGGCCCTGGAAGAGAAAGGAAGGTACCCATCATTCACAGACCCTTCGGTCCCCATGACAGGCTGCCTCCTGCTGGCTCCTGGAAGATACTCACATGCCTCCCTCGAGCTGCGGGCCCACCTTCTCATACATCTTAATCAGGCGGCTACAATTGTATATGAACATGCCATCCAGATCCCGCTGCTCGATGTTCACCCCAAAGACAAAGTTCAGTTCCTTAGGTTCTTTAAGGGCCCTGGAGGGAGAAGAGGGAATTGATGAAAGCAGGCAGATGGCCTTATCCTGGGGCTGTTTTAGAAAACCAGAAGGTACATTTCTGAGGGACAGCAAAGGCTCAGGGATTCCAGGCACACGTTCTAGATGTGTCTCGATGTCTCCCAATGGCCATGATGGAAGGCCGTACTCAGGACTATTCAGACCAGACCCAAGGGGCCTAGACAATGTGTGGGTGTATGTAGTCAAGCCAGCAGCACTCTGTGCTGGAGATACAAGCTCAGGAACGAAAACCACTCCCCGGCCCTTACAGAGCGCACAGTCTGTGAAATGGCCGAGCTGCATTTGAAGATAACAGCAGGACTGCCACGAGTCTCTCCCAATTCTCACAAACTCGGCTTTGACACAGTGTGATTTTTAAAGCAGGAAAGACAGGCCAGGCTGCCTGCATCTGGGATTCTTTCAGCTGAAGCCCCTCACCCTTTCTTATACTCCCAGGCTTCAGGGAGCCAGGATTTTGGCAGCACAGCCATGCCTTGCACTGAGAGAGGCCCTGGAGGAGCCCTGTCAGCAGCCGGGGCTAGAATGCTCATGTCACCAGGGGCCAAAGCTCAAAGCCTTTGAGATCTGGGCAAGTTCTATGACCACATTCACACAGGACGTGACCAGTCCTGTGGCAGCAGAAGGAATTCTGCTTAAGCTCCTGGCAGAGAAGATGGAGGGCTGGGTTCTGCCTCAGATGCTTCCTTACTCTGTGACCTTTCTCTGAGACCTAACCTTTCTGCCTCAGTTTCTCAATCAGTAAAAAGAGGATGCTAAGAACACCTGCTTCCCAGACTATTCAGAATCTGCTGAGTATGTTTGTGAAGCACTTTGTAACAAAATCTTAAAGAGACATAGAAATGTGAGCTAACATGTTGCTGATGTCAGGAACGCACTGCCCATCAGGGCATCCAAACAACTAAGTGCCAAGGCAGTGCTCCCACCTCTCCAGGCACAGGGCCCCTCAAAGTCACGCAGCAGGGCCCAGGGGAGGCTGGCAGCACAGGGGCAGCCCACCGGCCCAGCCTAGCACTCACCGCTGTTTGGCTTCTTTGATGCGCTTCTTGATGTCGGCCTCCCGGCGCAAGTTAATGGCGGTGCCCTGGACCTGCCGCAAGGCTACCTGCAGAGATGGGAAGGAGGGGACGGCATGTCAGTGGTGCCTCCCCAGAGTCCTGGCTCACGTCCATGTGGAGACCACACCTACACAAAGCCCTCTGGCCATCAAGAGCCACTGGCCACCAGAGGCCAAGAGGTGACGAGACCACGAGCTTCAGCTCAGCTAGGGGCACCTCATTCTAGGGCTCAAATCGCCTCTGCTGCCTCCCCTTCCTGCCCCGCCCCAGACTTCAGTGGAGAAGAGGAGATGTGGAGCCTGGGGGCTTCCTATGGCAAGGGCTGCTTTTAGCCTGGTGCAGGAGATCAATAAATCACTTAGAAAACTTGGGGGGGGGGGCCCTTTGAGGTCACTCAGGCCACTGCCTTCAACATCTGAATGGCTTTCAAAAAGAAGGGAGAGCAATTCTGCTTGACCCTGGAGCTACAGACAGAGTTTCAAAGAGTCAGATCTGTCCCCAGCATCCAAATACAGGCTGGATGATGGAGGCCGCTCCCATCACTCATGTCCATCAGAACCAGTCATCCCCAACATGCATGTGATGAGGAAGGACAGCGGGCCATCTTGTGCCCGTGCATGACGAGGAAGGACAGCAGGCCATCCCGTGCCCATGCGTGACGAGGAAGGACGGCGGGCCATCCCGTGCCCGTGCGTGACGAGGAAGGACGGCGGGCCATCCTGGCACAGAGGCCGCCAGCAGCCCCAGTGGCTTACCCTGGACTCCCGGGTGAGGTCTCCTCCGAGTCTTAGCTCTAACGCTCGGGCTTTGCTCTCCGCCTCTCGAGCTTTGTCTTCCGCTGAAATCCAAACAAGGTCACTCTGAGGGATATGGGGAGGAACGAGGAGGGCAGCCCTTGGTTGAGTGGGCAGTGGGATGGGGTGTCTGTGGCCCCAGGTTCTTAGGCAATTTGAGGAGGATGCTGGAAGAGCAGCCTTGAACCCTCATCTGACCAGGGGCCCCTATTCCCTCCTCCACATAATGCAGGGGGAATGACAAAGCTATAGCCAATCTCTTCCCAAGGGGACAGGGAAGACTGCTCATCCTGCAAGACAGGGATGGAGAGGCTCTGGGACCAAGAGATCTCAAAGCCCCAATCATGTGGGACAGAATCCAGGGCAAGAGGGGCAGTGTCCTCCCCCAGGACAAACTCCTGACCTTAGAAGCATATGGCAGGGCTGGGCTTGTCCCCCAGAGCAGAGTCCAAAGTGGGGGATGGGGGTGCCTTGCCTAGGAAGGCAGAGTTAGACCTGCAAGCCAGATGGGGAGGGCCAAGAGGCAGACAGAGAACGCATAGAGGTCCCAGGGAGGCCACATTACCTATCCGAGCCACGTGCTCTGCCTTCTTCACCTCCTGTTCAGCTCTTGTCTTGAAGCGGTTGGAGGTATACTTGTACATCCTGTGGCAAGAGGGCAAGCTGAGGCTTCCAGGGAATGGCGCTACCCCAACAAAGGTACCAGTGAACCCCCCCAACTGCCGCAGACCCAAGACCTGCCCTGTACCCTCCTCAGGGGCAAGGCTCTGGCTCCCACCTTCCTTCTGTTCACTCTGTCCCTTTGGGCACCCATGAGGCTAGCGATCCCAGGACACAAAGATGTTCCATGAACAGAGCTGGGGACCTCTCAGATTTCCACCATGACACCCCAACCAGCTCCCTGGAGTACTGGGGCACAGCCCCCCTGATGGGCAGGCCCAGGTTCTGGCTGCCACTGCCCTTTCACAGGATGGGGGGCACAGCAGAGAGAGCCCAAGCTGGCACAGGAGCTAAGGGATTGAGCCATCTCTGTTATCTGTGACCTGGAGAGCTGGGGCGAGGCAGGGCTTCCTTCTCTAAACTCACGGCACTGAGCCAGCTCCCATGTCAGCAGTCAGGGGCAGGTCACCTTGGCTGTGGGGGCTCCACCACGCAAGTGTCCCTGACAGTGGGCCTCACAAACCTCCTGCCCTGTGCCTCTGGTTAGGACCCACCCGTCACCAAGGCCCGTGCCTACCTGGGCTTATACAAGCAGCTGGCGAGCCGCTTGGTTTGTACTTTGTGGCCGTGGATGAATATCCTCATTCGGGGGTCGATGTAGAGGACGGCCGCGTAGGCACGGAAGGAACGGCGCTCGGGCTTCCTGCAGGGAGGACAGCTCCCTCCTCACTCTCTCCTTCTCAAGTCCATTACTGCCCCCTCCCTCCCTGAGCCCCTTGAGTCCTAATGCTGAGCCAGAGGTGGGCTGTGGGTTTGGATCCCGGCTTCCCGTCTGACCAACCAATGTGGCTCTCTGAGCAAATGCCTTCCTCCGTGTCTTCTAGTCAAATGAAGGGCTTGGCCTAGAGCCCTAAGGGAGAGTCTGCAGCTCTAGAAGGGGCCATGAGTGCAAGGGCAAAGGGCCTGGGTCTGCACTCAGAAGACGCCAGGCGGGCTGTGTGAGCCGCGTGGCCATAGGAGCGTTTCTGGGTCTCTCTGAAAGGCAGTTTCCACATCTATAAAATGTGGAGGATCCTCCTTTTCTGCTGGCCTCCCACAGAAGGGCTAGACTGGGCACCCAAAGACAACACACTCAAGTCCTACAGCGATGGGATGCCGAAGGGGCCTCTCTGCAAGGCTCTGCCAGCAGGGTGCATGGGCATGCTGCCAGGTCCGAGGACAGCCTGCAACGCCCACTGTGGCACCTGCCCCACCCCAAACCCTCTCTACTCACGTGCCCTCCGGGGACGTTTCAGCCATCTGGATATCACGAGGGTCTGACACAATGTCCAGCTCAGGTTCACCATTGTCCGTGAGTTTGAGATTAAAGATGATTACCAGCGTTCCTAGGAGTAGATGCTGGATGCTGTTCACGCTGCCAGGGACTTGGGGTCTGTACCCTCATGATTTATGATCTGTAAGTGGCCAATCCTTCATCTCCTCCCAGCATGAGCCAGGGACAGAGCGTGTGGGCCACCACTCCACCACCTTCCCGGGTGACACAGGGACACTCACATCTGCCTTGGGGCTGGCGGCCACTTACCTGACTCCCCAGAGATCTTCTTGAACTGATCCATGACTTGCTGCTCTGATTTGAAGGGTGAATACTTATAGATGAGCTCAATCTCAGTGGAAAACTTGTCCATGTTTTCTGTAATGGGCTGGTGAGTACGGGCATTCCATGTGGGCAGCGGCACAATCACCTAGAGACCAGAGGGAAGTGACACAGCCCTTCAACATTTACAGGAGCTGGTCTGGGGGTAGAGTGAGGAATGGAGGAGTGTGGACCCACGATGGGACTGGGCGTGGTGCATGCTGACAAGGGCCCTGGTCCCTATGAGGAGTGAAGACTGGATCCCATGCCCTTCTACAGGGGCACGTTTCCCCATAACCCACTCAGAAGGCAGCATCACACACCAGCACAAGCATACCCATTTTAGAGCAAGTAAGAGACAAGCCCCAAGGAACAGTCTCTCAGGGCAGTGTCTGGGCCGGCCCCCCGGGCTGAATGCCACTTTACTTTGAATTATTTTCCATTTGTCACGTATAAACAATCAAACCCGTGTATTAGCCCCTCATTTGGTGACTTCGAGCTCCCTTGAACCTATAGCTTTACTTGTCTATTGTGAAATTTGAAAATTGATATTCCATAATTACTGAGAATTGTGTATGTCTAGTCAGAATCAATATTTGTGGATCAAATTCACACTTGACTATACAGGCCCTATTAGCAAAATTTCTAAAAGTTTGATCTTCTTGTTCCTACAGACCACAAAAACTTCCAATCTGTGAGCCACGGAGGGAAGGGACGGGAGGGGAGGGGAGTCACTCTAGTGACAGGACATTTGCCCACTGGGGGACTTTCCAAAGAACCTAAGTCAGAGGATGTTGGTCTACCTGGTGAGGGACTGATGTGAGTGGCACCAACCAATCAGGAGTAAACATGCCTGTAAAGTCACTGTGTCAGATGTACCCTCAATGACTGAGGGGTGCGGGATCCAATGAGCTGGTATTTGCCAGCCATACTAATAAATTGATCATTGTCAAAACTTTGTGCCTGGGTTTCTCTTTATTGCAGATTCTCTTATGGAGAATATAGCTCCCCCCACTCCCAGCTGTTTGGCAGAAAAGGGAAGGGCCCAAGCTCCTGCCCCCAAGCCCTGGGCTCTACTGATATCGGGCACGAAGGCACGAGGCCATAATAATGCTCCTGACGACAACTGTCAGATGCCACACTGGGAAGAGGGAGCTGGTTGAGGGATCACCCAGCTCCCTTCTGGCCCTGGGTCTGGGAGGCAACAAACCAAGACAAAGCTGGAGACCGTCCGGGCTGACCCTGGCTCTGCTATGCTCCTGCCTCCAGAGGTCCTGTGGCCTCAGTTTGAAGCCCTTCAGTGACAGGGAGCTCACCATCTCCCCTGACACAGCTACAGAAGCCAAGAATCCATGGTGCAAAACTGTGGTCAGGCTGTTACACCCACGTGATTCAGTGGACTGGCCACAGGGACACAAGAGCTGAATGCCATGTATTCTGAAAACTTCAGAAACACCACTGGGTGCCTGCTCCAAGTCTCCTCCCACAGGCTGGCCCCTGTCCTGTCAACACCACAAGAGGAGCTGCTCACCCTGGCGGCAGGCCCTGGGCTCTCTTGGGGGCACATGTAAAAGCTATCTCAACATGGGCTCTCTGCAATGCCTGAGGACGGCTGCTCTCCCGGGCTCCATCTGGGAGGCAGATAACTCTCCTGGCCATAAACAGGTAACCCTTTCCCTCCACTAGAGCCTATCCCACTCCTCCTGATGACTGCTATGCAAGCAGAGTTCTCTCTCTGAAGTCCTGGTTCTCCCAACCACTCCACCCAGGCAGTGCTCACTGAAGGGGCCAGGTGCTCCCCATCCCACAGGCAGGGCCGGCTTAGGGTCAGTGTACCAGAGAAGCCAGGCAGGCAGACCAAGCTGGCTGTGTCTGAAGAAACTCCCCAAAGCCAAACATGAGTGTGCCTACCTCATCAATACCTTCTTCCTCGTGAAATGTGCGAGACAGGAAGAGGCACGTCATGGTGTCGTCCTTCTTGGTAAAGAGAATAAAGTCCTTCCCAATACGCATGGACCCTCTGGAGAAGAGGAAACAACTCTCTTTAGACATGGAAAGGGGGTTTACAAAAGAAGAATCTCTCACTCTCTCCTGGGAATCATGGAGCACTTGGGGGGAAAACACTGGGGGTGGGGGTTCCTCACTTCCCAGAGTCCGGAGGCCGAGCTCTCTGGTTACTGAAGCCATCTGGTGCAGGGAAAAGGTAAGAGATTTGAACCCAAGTTCCCATTCAGCACCCAGGCTTGTGTCTTAGCTACTGACTGGACCCTCAGAGCCCCAGGCTTCTCAAAGGCAGGTGAGCAGGAGGAGGCATCCCATGCTGGCCCCCCACCTCTCAAGGCCAAGACAGAGGCGGGGGGGGGGGGCAAGAGTGGGGAACACTCGTCTCCTTGGTTTGAGAATTACTACCATCCACTGTCACATCTGCCAGAGCACAAATTCTTCTTGATGCAACTCGGGTGTGAGGAAATGTTCTGAGCGTCATGGGAACTGCTTCTGTGTGATTTCTTCCCAGAGAAACAGTGAGAATGTAGAAAATGGCAGCGCTTCAGGCCATGTGCCTGATCAGATGCAGCCCCCCAGGCACTCGCTTCTGGTCGGGGCCCTGGGGCCCTGAGGCCTCGGGTGCAGCCGATACTTATGGAGGCCTTTGCGCTTTACCATGCAGCGCTGCCCAGTCCTTGTTAGCAGGTTTCCGTCTTTTTTTAACGTGTCACCCTGCTTTCCCCAAATGTTCCATGGCTCTTCTGCATTCTGCGCTGCATGGTGCTTTCTGGGAGCACAGGGGTCACAGAGCAGAAGTGAGGTGGTGAAGAACACCTTCCACACACCCCTAGGAGCAACGTCAGCAGGGCAGGGAATCTGGGGAGAGGACGAGCGTTCTGTTGGCTGGTGGTTGTCCTTTGCTCTCAAAGAGGATCAGAATGGCATCGCTGCTGGGCTCTCCGACCAGCATGGGTCTGGCACAAGCAGTCCGGATGAACACCCAGAGGAGAGATGGCTCCAAGTTTGTGCCTCTCGTGTTTCCTTTGAGCGGCTGCAATTCTGCTTCTCCCATGGAGTGGAGTGCTTTCTCTACTGTGGGCATGCCGTGCTGACTGACCCTGTGCCAGCCTCTCCCACGTCACATAACTGAGTCTAACGTTCTTCAGAGAGACCTTGAGAGTGTCCTCGCATTTCTTCTGCTGACCTCCATGTGCACACCTGCCTTGTATGTACAGGAGGACAGAGTTCTGTCAAGTGGAGGAAGCCACGTTTCTGCCTCCACCTGTGGGTGCAATACAATTGGCCAACAGGGCCAATGTGATGGTACTGCCTGCAATGCCATCCTCGTCCTCCAGGAATCTTCTGCAAGTGTAATGGTCATGGAATTTGAATTGGAAGATCCCTTTGTGTTGGCAAAGGTAGCAGGTACTTAGCACTTAGTGACTGATCAAGCCTCTGTTGGGGAAACAGAAGGTACTCCTGGGTCCTGTTGCTGATGTAACAGGAAGGGGTTGGCTGAAACAGGAAGTAGCTAATGCTGTGTATATAAGAAAAGCCCCAGAGAGGCACAGTCAGAATTTCTTGGGACCAGTATCTGGAGGCAGAGCAGCTACAGAAGAATGGAGAACTGAGCCAGAATTTCCTGGGAGCTGGTGGTGGTACAGCCTCTTCTGGACAGGAGCCCAGGAACCCAGATGACAGAGGAGCCCAGGAGAGACTGAGGAAGCATGACTGGGATGCAGGGACTTTGTCTGTTTGTGGCTTGGTTGAGCCTTGAATTCCCTGGAGCAGAAATGCTGAAGGATCTAACACGGACCAGACCCTGGGAACTTCCCAGAGAGCTGGACAAGGAACCAGGAGCTATCTGCCATTGAACCCAGGTGCCAGTCTGGTGAATCCAGGCAGAATCTGGGACCATGGAAGGGGATCCAGGGAATCTGAGAACTGGCCCCAAGACAAGATGAAAAGACCTCTCCTTGGGTACTGAGTAATTATAGTTTACTAGTGACCTAAGGGGTGGTGGATCTGTGTTTTCGATTGTACTTAGTGATTAATGATACTTAGTAATTGATTGCTACATAAGTGACTGATTGAGTTAACTTAAGACTTTGCCCCATGAGTGGAAGACTTTGACTATTGTACTTTGAGATTGTACTTTGTTCTAAATACTGTGACCATCTTGGTGAAAACTATGTGGCCATTTTAATGATAAGCTGTTTGTGAATGTGAATGCTGTACCCTGATTTTCTGTAAAAGTTTTGCTTTGATTTGTTATGGAATAGAGTGTTTGCTATACTGTGTAATCAGAACCTTAAAAGCTGTTCACAGTAGCAGTCCTCTGGAAAGCTTCTGTGCATGGGATTACAGCAGGGCACTCGCAGAGCTTCCCTGTGGGAACCGCCCCTGCTCTGCATCCTCTGCTGGATGCCCAGCCTCGCCCTTTCTACCTCCATGAATCATACTGCTGGCATCCCGCCTCTTCTCTCCATTCCCACAGTGACCCCAGGATTCAGACCCTTGCCTGCTCACCTCATACCTCACATGGACTAAACATAAACTGGCCTTTGATTCCGTAGGGCTCCCTGCCTCAGTCCCTGCCCACTCCAAATGGGTGTCACAGGGCCTGACCTAAGAGCAGGTATCTCCTCCTCAACTCTCAGTGACTCTCTATGGCTGCTAGGACTAAACACAACCCACTGAAGTCTGTCATTCCAACAGCACCATTCACTGAACCTTCCTTCACACATGACTTCCTATGATACTGGGCCTGCAGAATGGCCTCTGGGAAAAGCCAGGCTGCTGCCTTCTGCCTTTATCAGACACACTCTCCACATTGGCCAGCTTCAGTCTTAGCACAGTTCTGCATCAAGGGGAAAGGGGGCATCTGAGTCACCAGTTATCAATGTACTCCTGATTGCCTTGGGGAGGGAGGGGAAGCTAAAAACCACGTCTGGGATTCTTTCCCAGGAAGGGCTCCTCAGATAGCTATATCTCTCTCTACTTTTATTTCTATACCTCTATATATCTATCTACATCTATATCTCTCTATATACACACATACGAGTGTATACACACACACACACACACACACACATATAAAACTAGGCGTCAAACATAAAACCCTCCAAAATATTCATTGTATTTACAATAGTCCCAATTTGAGAACATCAAGGGGTCCAAATGACTATGCCTTCCCCCTTCTTCGGATGGAGATATGGACATCCCCAAAGCTCTTCCCCCCAGGCCAGCTACATAGAATCCTGCATGCTCTGATAGCCACCCAGCTCCAGGGCTCTAGGGGGTCTTTCTAGATTCCTGGGGTCTAGGCAAACCCCTGCCTGCAGATACACAACCTTCCTGGATGCCACCTAGGAACCAGTGTCTTCCCAGAGCCCCATCAGGGCAGCACACCAGTTGGCAGTGCTGGGTCGCTGGGTGAGAAGCCAAGGGCACATGGATAGACAACAGAGCTGTTGCACACTTCTCTGCTGGGGGCCTTGAGGGGCTTCCCAGACACCATCTCAGTCCTACCCCCTCAGGGCAGCAAGCAAGGACCAGGTTATCTGTGTACCAACAGGTCCCTGAACACACCAGGCACAACCACCAATGGCCCTTCCTGGGTGGGCTGCGGAGTCCTTGCTGCCACTGATCCCTCCTTACCCATGGTGCTGGCAACACACAAACTCTCTTCACTGATGCTGAGCTGAATACTTGCAGAGCCTGGATCACAGCAGGAGGAGACCTTACTGCTGACCTAGTCTGATGTGTCTCCCCTTACTCTGCAAAGGGGGAAGATGGAGGTGGGGAAGGCTCCAGAGGCAGAGCCTTTGGCTGCCTCCATCACTTACTCAATGAAACCATCACCCTGGAGGGCTGGTACCAGGAGATAGGTGTGAGAGTCCTCACTCTTCCCCTTCTGGATAACTCCAACAGCTGACGTTTCAGAGGTACGTGGGTGTGATAGTAATGGAATAGAAAGATCCCCCTGTATTGGCTTGGTTTTCAAATTGATTGTGTTAAAACCCAGAGCTTGTTAATCCCATCTGTGGGATGGACTTGTTGATGTGAAAAGAAAGTCCTGAACTGGGAGGAGCTAGTGACATAGATTTGGAGAGACAAGAGAGAGGCAGAAGAACTTTTTGGAAGCAGCACCTCGTGGAGGCAGAGAGACAGAGAGCATTGCTGAGTGCCACTTTGAATCGCCCTGGACTTTTGAAACCTGCCCCCGGAGCTGCCAAGGACTGAGGAGACATAGCTGTTTTGCTGGTACTTTGTCTGTCTGTTTTGATGTTGTTTTGCCAGATTTGTCCACTGGTGAAAGACAGTCCTGTTGTTGAAGAAGTCCTGGAACCTGGCTTTTGGCTAAGAGCTCCTGAGACTGTCCTGCAGACAGAGAGTGAATACTGTCCACTGGTGAAGGACAGTGCTGTTGTTGCAGTGGTCTGGGAACCTTTCTGTTGGTTCAGAGGCCCTGAAGAAGGATTTTCTTGTTGTATGTTTACAGAAATCCTGGGAGAGGGTTTTGCTAATGTTTTCAGGGGTTCTAGGACTGTTCTACAGACAGAGGATGAATTAATGAAGGGACTGGCAATGTATCTTGTGGCCTTGCTAAGCCTTGTCTCCCCAGGAACTAAGATTGCTGAGAACTTGCCTCCTGTCAAGATGAAGAAAAGACCTCCATTTGGGTATTAAGTGCTGTGCTTAAACTTGATGTAACTCTGGGGTAGATTCAATTGTGATCCAGGGGTGGGGAACTTTTGACCTTTTTGTGTTCTGTGGTTGAACAAATGAATGTACTTTACTTATGTTTGGAAACTAATCTCCATTTGAGAAGAGGGGCTTTGTGATGGACTAAATGAAGGTACAGCCTGGGGGTGGAGAAGTATTTAGAACAGGGACTTTGTAATTGATTGAATGATTGGAAGGTCCTGGGGTGGGGTAGTCCTTGGAGATTATTTAATCACATTTAGTAAATGCTGTATTTTGAATGATGTCATGTTTTGATCTTCTCTGTTCTTGGTTTGTCACTGAATAAAATGGAGAGCGCCTATGCTGGTATTCTGAACCTTGGGAAGTTGCCTTTCCTTGGCATTACATTACAGTGGGGGAGCTAGAACATGCGGTGATGGGTGAGGTCTGAGAAAAGGGAAGGGACACATGGGCATTTTCAGAAGAGGTGCTACAGGTGGAAACTCCATGGTCGAAAAGGAGCAAGGATGTCACCAGCAGAGGGAGGAGCAGCCGCCAAGGCCTGAAGGCCTGACTGCCAGACTGAGAGAGAACTGGACAGAATGCTGTGCGCAGATGCCAAATGACAGGGGGCGCCCATCCCTGCACTCGCGGCCACAGCCACAGCTTCCGGGCAGACACCCCCAGCTGCGGAGGCATCTCGTCCACCTTGGCAGACCTGCTTTCTGGCCTCTGGAGCCTTCTTCACCTTTCCCACCTTATTCTCCCTCCTTCTCCTTCCAGGCCTCTGAGGGTCAGCTGGTGGCCCTCCATTTCCTGTCTCCACACTTTTGTACTGACTGTCCCTCATACCTGGAATTCCCTCCCTCCTGACTTCCCTTGGGGAATCCCTTGTTGCCTCCAAAATTCTGGGCTAACAACACTTTCTCCAGGAAGTCTGCCTTACCCTCCATTCATTTTGGACAGTTATTTGTCAGAGCCTGGATCTGAGGGCCAGTGAACCTTACAGGGTGCTCAGTCCAACCTCTCTCATTTTATAGATGAGGAGGCTGAGGCCCAGAGCAGGGGGTGCTTTGCCCAGGGTCGCACAGCTTCTAAGTACTGGAGGCAGGACTTGAACCCTGTCCTACCTCTCAGACAGGGGCCCCAATCACTCCCCACGAAGCCATCCCCCATCACTTCTGAGGGCACAGGGACAGACTTTGATTGGTACATGCTCCTCAGCCTGCCCTCAAGGCCTGGCCCTGCCAGTTGCTTTTGCGCCCTCGCCCCCAGGTCTCTCCCCCAGGTTTCTGTCCAGCTTGAGCCCCTTTCTCAGATGTGGTGTCCAAAAGGGAACACCACTGGCTTCCCAATGCACAATCAGCCCCACCACCCTAGTCACTCTTCACACGTGCAGAAGGGTTCTCCCCAAGTCACAGCAATCCAAATACTCCATGACATGTCCTTCAACCAGTGCAGGAGGGATGGGAAAACAGAAAGGACGTTTAGAGAACTGCTCTGTCTAGGCCACAGTCCTGTACTCCTTCAGGAGCACCTCAGTGAGCTGGGAAGATGGTGAGCTCCAGTGGGCGGCACTATTTCTCTGGGCCCACTCCCTACATCGGGCCTTGACGGGCACTTAGCCCACCCAATGCCATCAAGCATTTTCTCCAAAACAAAAATGCCCCATCACTATTCCATGGCAACCTGACTCAGATTTCCATCAGCATCAACTTTGGCTCCCCTCAATCATCTGATTCCATTCAAAGGTTTGTGCGCTTCAGAAATAGAGATCGCCCTGCAGAGGCTGCGCTGAGCCAGAATACCGCGTCCCAAGCCTGACAAGGCCAGGCAGCTGGGACAAGGGCACACTTCTTTTGGGGGGTCGCTGGCAGTCATCTCTGCCTGTCTGTAAAGCGACAGGGTCCTAGTGCCAGGAGCTCACACCAGCACATCAAGAGTCAGTGTCACCGCTTGTCCTTGCGGGCCTTTCTTCCCCTGATTCAGCAGATCAAGGGCCTACCATGCCTTGTGAACTACTGTGGGCAGACCCCTCATGCCCCTGCACTAGCCTTCTGGGAGCCTCTCTGCATGCAGCATCAGGTGAGGTTGGTCCTCTGAGCAGGGCACCACCAGCACCAGTCTCAGCCCTTTCAAGGCTGGCAGGACTGTCCTGCCTAGAGCCTGTAATCTCTCAGCAGAGCCCCAGGCCACAAGAAATCCCTAGACAAGGGGTTGACTCCACCAGTGCTAATATTGTGGAATTCTTCTAGGGGAAAAGGACAATTACCCATCTAGGGCCATGATCCACTGGGAAACAGACACAGACTCCCAACCACCGTTTTTTTTTTTTTGTTTGTTTTTGCTTTTTGCAGGGAGGCAGGGCAACTGGGGTTAAGTGACTTGCCCAAGGTCACACAGCTAGTAAGTGTTGAGTGTCTGAGGCTGGATTTGAACTCGGGTCCTCCTGACTCCAGGGCTGGTGCTCTATTCACTGTGTCACCTAGTCACTGGTTTTAAACAAACACACCTTCAACAACTCACTATCTCTCAAGAATGTTATAGGAGCCCTAACTTGTCTCCAAATAAAGACATCTAGGCCTGTCTGAATTATCTCCCACTCCAAAGATGGTCAAAAGACAGCAAAGATGGTGTGGAAATGAGTAAGTTATTGGAGGATGAGTGGGGAGGAGACAGGGGACACGTGGAAATCAGCAGCGCTCTGAGGTCTCTGAGCTGAGCGGACCCACGACTTACGATTTCAAGCCGTTGCCGTACTGCCCAATCTGAGTGGATTCGGGGGTCCGCTTGGCTGACTTCCCAAACTGTATGACGCTGGCAGCATCACCTGAAACATGAGACATCAAAGGAGTGGAAAAGGAGACTGCCACAATTGGGCTCCCAAAATACTTGGGCAGTCTCAAGTGCTGGGCTGAATCAAAGACTAGGAAATCCAATAGGGATAAATGTCAAGTCTTACACTGGAGTTCCAAAAACCAACTTCTGGGCTCAACATTTGGAGAGGAGCCATGGTTGGGAAGACATAGGAAAATGATCTGGGGATTTTCAGGGGTGATATATGTGCCTCGAGAGAGGGAAGGTACCTCTGGGTCAATCTAGGAGCTCAGGCTCCTTTCTGGGCCCAAGGTTGGCTGAGGCATTCACTGATAAGCTGTAAAGTATCCAAAGATGGGCAATCAGAACAGACAAGGCTTTGGGCTCATGGCACCCAAGAAACAGTCAAAGGGAATGTCTGGCCTGGAGAGTTCTTGGGGGTTGTGACCTCAGCAAGATGTTGGAAGGAGAACAACTGTCTGTGCTTGGCTACTCCCCAACAGGCAGGACTAGGGGTCATGGAGGGCCGGGGAGGGCCATGAAAAAGCAAATGGGAGTAGAGAGGAATGGGCTGCCCTTGGAGGAGATAGGCCCCCCTCACTACAAAGGATTGCACATCAGCACTCGTGGGCGATGTCACCAAGGCCATCAAGGTCTGGGCTGGCCCCTGAGGGCCTGTCCAAATCAGATCTTCTCTGACCACCCTTGGTAAACCTTAGTCTGAGGCACATCTCAACACAGGACCAGAGAACCTTAAAGCTTTCCACAGACCGAGTCACAAAAGTTTCATTTTCAAACTCCATCTCCAAGACCGGCAAATGTGTGGCCCAGGGCATGATAAGCTTGGGTCTGCACCTCAATTTCCCCATCTGTAAGACAGTCACATTTCCTTCTCTCATAGATTTACCATGAAGCTCTACATATATGGGAGCTGCTCCTCCCGCTGAAAGGAGGAAGCCCTGGCTTAGAGAGGTCAAGGGATTGGTCCCAAGCCACATGGAGAACTGGGGCTACTCAATGCCCAGCTCCTGTCCAGCACTGGTTCTCCTTTGGAAGCACTCCCCCACCTGACGATGGGATGGGAAACCACACATTTGCTTTCATAGTGTTTGTGAAGACTGGCCATAACAGAGCAGAAAACAAACCGCCCTGCGGGCTGCTATGGCACCAAGAGGAGGGACTTCTCATTGAATGGTCAATACCATCAAGGCAGCAGGGTACTCCCCCACTAGCACACCCTGACATTAAGTGAAGAAGGGGAACGTGCCCTCAGCGTTTGTGGCCAAGGTCAGTAAGGGCCCAGCGTGCCAAAGGGGAGAATTCTACCAACGCTGTGCTGAGGACAACCTTTGGAGACCCCAGCACCGTCCAGATTGGACTTGGTGACCCTTTATGACAGAAGCTCTTAATCTGAGGCCAAGAAGTTGGATGGGAAACACGTATCCCTATTTTCACTAACATTTGACTGCCTTCCTAATTCTCCATGTCTTAGTTTATCCACTGAAAACCACAATTCAGAGAAAGGGCCCTGCTTTGAAAGCTAAGTCTGAGTGACTGCTGCTCTGCCCCCAGGGGCCCTGTGGGGGGGGGGGGGGTGTCACCCCCATTCCTGCCTCCCCCCAGTCACTTACTTGGATCCATTCCTGCGCCATCATCCAGAAAGCAGAGCATGAAGCCTCCCTGGAGGTTCTCCCGGTGCTCTGTGAAGAAGCATCAAAAGGTCAGAAAACGGTCAGTGGGCAATGGGCAGCAGTGTGCTGGTCCCAAGAGTCCAGACTCACAAGAGCCCTGGAGATAAAGACCACTGGGGTCTCCCAACCCTTTTCAATCTGGGAAACATGTCAGTAGCATTTAATGGTGCTACCAACTTCTTCAACACAGACCCCATCAAGACCTGATCATGTGGCACACAGGAGAATGACCCTGGTGTCAGACACCATCCACAGCAGCCCCACTCTCATCTCCCTGCCGGGCCTACACCAGTTGGACCTGGCACCACCTCCCCAATCTCCCCAGAGCCAAGGAAGCGAGGGGCAGCTCAGGAGATTGCACTGAGGCAGTACCCCACCAGAGGGCACAGGGAAATCGGACCATGGTCAAAGTAGCCCTTCTCAATGTCATACTGAGATGGGGAGCAGGAGGAGCCCAGGATGGGACTCAGATCTCCAGGGACAAACAGGCAGCCACACCTTCTGCAGCAAATTGACTGAAAGCAACTACACCACAGTGAAATCCAAGAGACAGATCACCAAGAAATGGGCGCGAACCACCAGGATGGGCCCTAATACAACACTGGCCAGCCTGGAATGGAGATGTGCTACACACTGGCCATCACTGGATCAGGCTTCCTGGCCTGGAGAAGCCAGTCAGCTCAGGAGCACATGAGCACCAATGTGATGGGAAGCAATCACTGGATGGGCCCTAAGGGGTAAAATTGGGCATCCTCTGAATGCCATTGTAAGCCTGCCCACGGTTACGCCCTGAACTGCTGCTGACAAATGGAATGACTAAGGTCTGCAGGGCTTTCCACCTTCTACCATTTTTCCAGTCAGCCCTTCATCTCCTGGTAATTAATTCCTACATCAGGTTTTGATTTCATCTGCTCTGAACTTTTACTGTATGGTTTTGTTTTGCTTATTTTTTTTTAAATTTTGTTTTTGGGGGTAAAAACAAGAGGAACCTCAGAGGCATCTGGTCCAGGCTATACCCCTACCCCTAACAGGTACTTCCCAGCCAAGGTTCTACAAGACCTCCAGTGATGGGGAGCCCCTTCAGCTCCCCGAGCTGCCTGCACCACTCCAGACTAACTTAACTCATCAGGACCTTCTTCCTGACATCAGACAGAAAACCAGCCCCTAGAAGCTTCTATACATAGGCCCCCAAGTTCTGTCCTCCCACTTCCACTGGATGAGCCTTTCCATCCCTAGTCAACCATCCTCTGCCCTGGGCACACCTTCCCTTTTCCAGACTAAACACCTTGTGCTTTTCCCAGCTTTTCCTGGTATGATGGGACATCTACTTCCCTATGATCTGGCCAGTTCCAATGTTGGCTCTGCTCCATCCTGGCTGGCTGTGCCTGTGACAAAGGGCACTCCCTCAATTGTCCATCAGGGTGTATCAGAACTCGATACACATGCAGACCTCCACCTAGAACTCTGTACCTTAACTCCCTGCCTTCCACAGCCCTGGCAGGGAACACCTAGAGCCCAGGACATGCCCTTCCCTCAGGCTGCCATTCAAGACAGGACTGGAGGGGGGGGGAGGAGGGGGAGGGGCGGCGGCCTTCAGTGAGCACCAGAGAGTCACTCATCCATAACACTCTATAGCCACACGTCTCACTGACCTACTGCCAGTCTTCAGTTAAATGGTTTAGTTAAAATTATTTACAACCTAGTCCAAGACAGACTAGAAACCATATCCATGCTCCCAAATGATGCCATCAATAGAGTCCAGGAGTCCAAGAACAGCTTTGGGAAGGCTGGGGGGAGGAAAGGAGTGATGAGAACCCTTGAGAAATCCAAATCCAATACAATACAGGGGAAGCAGGGTGGAAAAAAGCCCCAAATTTCCTTCCAGAAACAACACACTACTGAGAAAACTACTTGATGGCCCAAAGTGGGTCCCAGGGACCACTGATTTAGAGGTTACCAGCTTTATTCTATCTCTATAAAAGATACTGGGGAGAGCCAGGGTTGCTAGTATTCCTGCCAGCTGAGGGTCAGGGCACAGCTTTGGCAATGGCCACGGTGGGGGGGCCAGGGGTCTGGAGGGAGATGGGACACTGTCCCCCAAGTCTAGGGTCAGTATGTTCCTGGGAGCAGCCCTTCTACAAGGAAGAGAAGCACTTGGGGAATGGGGCCTATCCCAAATGGTAATCAAATGAAAATTACTTCAGAGGACTTGTTAATGGATTTCCCAGCAAGTATACAGCATTTAGAAAAAAATGGAAACTCCCGGTGGCCAGGAGATAAAGGGGCAGTGCATGTTTCCTTCACTGCTGGGGGAGAAAGGGGAAACTGAGTTCCATCTGGGGAGACTCATCACCATGAAAGAAAGACAATGAGATACACAAAGGACTGTGTGCCTGGTTCTTGTCACAAAGAAGTTTCTATTTGCAGAATGAGTCAAATTCCCAAAAGATAAAGGATTATCAGGGCAGATCACTTTGTAAATCAACATACAATCTTCAATTCTTGAAATCTCATTAATTCTGTTCAAAATCACTTCAAACCTCTCAAAATAGCTGCTATTTATATCCTGTTACATAAAACACTTTTTCATGCACTGTCTTACTTGATCCTGACAAGGACCCTATTGGATAGATGTTATTATCCTCATTTTACAGATGAGGAAACTGAGGCCTAAAGAAGTGACTTGGCCAGGATCATACAGCTAGCATCAGAGTCAGTATTTGAGTCTCACAGACTCCAAGACCAGCACCTTCCACACTCTCTCTCCCACAGGAACAGTACTTCAGGAAAAAACAAGTGATGCAGGTCACATGAAATCTCAAAGCTGCTTTTCACTGTTCCCTTTCCAACTTTTCATTGCTCAAATGATAAAGAGGGAAAGGTACCCATACATTCAATCAACAAAAAGAATGCAAAGTAATAAATAAGGACACTGAAATCCTTCATCTCTATATTCAATAGGGGGAGGGGAAGAGGGAAAATGTCACTGCACAAGGATAGAGCCAATTAAGCCCAGTGATGAGCTGAGACATCAAGGAGCTGAAAATTCTAAGCCAAATAAGCTATTTCCGTCCCTGCCAGAGACAAGTGTTTGCCCGTCAACTCTACTTCCCCACACTGGCAGAAGCTAAGGACCCAGGGAGCCCAACCTCTGGCCATCGTCCTTTGGAAGCTTCTAGAGCGCCAGAGCGGAGGAGCAGGAAGACAAGCAGGGTCTGGAGGGGCTGGCCTCTCAACGGCCTTCCTTGGCTGTGCGACAGGTTTTCCCCACATCCCTGTTCAGCCAAGGCCCAGGCACTTTCCTTCCTTCCTCATTGCCTGGCTGCCTGGCTGGCAGACCTTCCGCCTCAGTCTCTCAAATTTCTCTATCTGTGAGATCTGTGGAACTGTATTATTTAGTCTCTGAGGCTGACTTATTGCCATTCAGACTTTACCACTGTGAGGGCACTTTTCCATAAAGGTTGTCTGGTTCAACACTCTCATTCGACAGATGGAACAATAGGGGACTGGGCCAGGGCTGTTAAGTAACCTAGCCATAATCACACAAAGAGTAGCCAGTAGTAGTCGACTGAAACCTGGGCACTTGTACTCCAAATCTGCTGTTTTTTCCAAGGCAACGTGAATTCAAGCTACTTATCCCTTTTCCCACTCTCCTTTTTGAGGCCCAGCAATGATTGTTTAAGAAATGGGTCCTGGAAGACTGAACATCTGGCTTACCTGTATAAATATCTATTCTGGTGGCATCAGCATCTCTAAAAAAGAAAGAGAGAGAAAGAGAGAGAGAGAGAGAGAGAGAGAGAGAGAAAGAGAGAGAAAGAGAGAGAGAGAGAGAATCAGTACATAAATAGAACTAGGAAGCAAGCCTTTCCCCTCAGCCCAGCTTTTGGTCTGCTCCATCATTTCCCAGTAGCTGACCCCCTAGACGTCACAATCTCTTGGACTCCGCATTCAGCAGCTCACGCCTCCTCAGAGCATTTCCACAGCAGGTGACTAATAGATGTTTTCTGACTCCAGTTCTGACAGAGGACAGTTAAAAAGGACTGCAAACATACATGGTGCCCAAGATCTTGCCCTGACTGCTCCAATCAGAAAAACGTCTCCCCTTCATACCTCTCGGACCTGGGCCCCCAGCTGTGGGATGAGACAATGGGACAAATTGTGGCCCCGACACATCTTACAGATTGCTTCATGAACATTTTCAAGAGGAATAAGAAGCTTTATGTATTACACAATGATTCATCTATGAGCCTTTTAGATTTTCAACTGTGTTTTTGTAAGTTAGAAAGTACAATGTATGATCAGCTCCATTTGCTTTGTCTTCAAGACCTGGCCAGAAAAACCAGAACAGAAAGTCAGATGGAGAAGGGCCCTTTAAGGGAGGTCCTAGAGCTCAGGAGGAAGTGAGCAGCTTCAAGGCGAGCAGCAGCAGAGACGGGAATCAAATCCATGTCCTTCGTGCTTTCCTTCCCCAGTCCATCATGCTTTCCTCTAGAGAATTCTGTTGCCAAGGTTTAATGGAAAAGCAGGTCACATGGAGAGTATGTGGCAATCAGTCCCTCACAAGAGCTCAGCTCATTTTCCCCTGATCCTGAAAAGCAGACGTCTCTCCAAGGACATTGATCCATTTAACCTCCTTTTAAGCATGAGCTCGGTTCAGTCACCAGGGTAACCACCCAAAAGGGGCCTGGGTCAAACCAGCTCTCACTCTGTTAAGATAAAATCCCATTTTAGAGCTGAGAGGACTGGACAGGTTGGTTTTTAACCTCCAACATCTTCACTACACAGATGGCCAGGGTAGCAAATGGTTCATTAAGTTATCTGGGTTAAAAAAGAAATCAACCTCAGGACTCCAAGATGGAGAAAACCTGAGATAAACAACAATTTGTGTGTGCAGTAGGGGGCACCACTCAAGTTTGGTTTGGTTTTTTAAACAGACTATGGCATGACACAGCTTCCAGCCCAGGGAATATTAACAGAAATGTGCAGAGCAAAGCAAGCTTTAGGGCTGCCGCCTCTTTAGGGCTCAGACCCCACTATCTTCAGCTTGGGGCAGAGTCAGAAGACTGCCAGGATACAGAGGGACCTGAAAGTCACATCCTGGAAGGAAGAGCTGAAAGAACAAGGGATGTGTCCCTTAAGAAAAGCCTTCAGAGTGACATGATCACCACGTTCAAATACCTAGCTATTCTGAGGTACCCCTCTTGTGGGGGCACCAAAAGTCAGCCCAATGGCAGAAGTCACAAAGAAGCAGAGCCTGACAGGTTCCTGCTATGGACAAATCAGCTTAAGTTCTGCCTAAAGAGGCAGAATCATCCCCACTGACAACTGGCTTTGTAAGGGATGAATTCCTTCTCTCTGGAGCTGCTGAGGCCCAGGCTGGATAACAGCATGCTAGGAAAAGAACGGGAGACTGGGCTAATTCTCCAAGGTCCTTTTCAACTCTTATCATTATAGGATCATGGATGGGAGAGATCTTAGATAACATCTAGTCCAGTCAATAAACATTACTGAACACCTACTATGTGCCAGACATTGTGCTAAGCATTGGGGACAAAGAATGGTAAAAGACAGTCTCTGCCCCTGGAGAAGACAACATGTTGGCTGCTGACCTCCATACCTGAAGAAGATCCAAATAACCTCTCCATGGCAGAGCCAAGGGCCAGCATGCCCTACTGTGGCTAATCAGACCAACATAAGTTCAGGAGGCTCTACCTGGTCATAGGTCAGGCACAAATATACAGCATAAGACAATATGCAAACAACTATGAACCAACCAGCCAGAAAGAGTGTATCTAGCAACCACTCAACAAAAGGCAGGCACTAGAATCAAGAGGGGTTGGGCTTCCTAGACAAGGTAGGATGTCAGCTGGGATTTGAAGGAAGCCAGGAAAGACAAGTCATAATGAGGAGGGAGAGTATTTGGGGCACGAGCAGTGAAAATCCCTAGAGATGAGAGATAAGTGTCTTTTCTCAGGCATAACCAGGAGGCCAGCATTGCTGGACAAAGAGTACATGGAGGGGAGGCAGAGGGCTGTAAGGTGTAAGACTGGGGGGGTGTGGAGGGGTGTGTGTGGGTGTGTGTGGGTGTGTGCTAGATTATGAAGGACTTTGAATGTCAACAGGATTTTATGTTCAATCCTGGGAAGGATGAGGAGTCACTGAAGTTGACTAAGAAGGGGAGTGGGGTGATGTGGTCAGACCCTGGCTTCAGGAAAATCACTTGAGTGGTTAAATGGGGAAGAGACCTGAGGTAGGCAGAAATCACCAGCCTTGACAACTGCAGCAGTACAGGTGAGAGGAAATGAGGCGTCTGCACCAGGGTAAGGGCAGTATCAGAAGAGAGGAAAGGATGTATGTTACAAAGGCAGAACCAACAGGTTTGGCCAAGACTGGGTATGGGAGTGTGAGACTTAACAAGCTCCTACTGTGCACCAGGCAGTGTGCAGAGTGCTGGGGACACCATACAAAACAAGGAAGGCTGTCCCTGTGAAACGCTGGCAATCCTCCTGTCAAACTTTCCATTCTTGCCAGCCTTCTGGACTTCCTGTCATTGGCACGGATCCCAATGGACAAGGGTTGACTTTCATGGATTCTTCAGCTCCCTGCCAAGCCAGCCCACCTCCTTTTCTTGGTTGTCTCTTTCTTGGAATGTTTTAGACTACTTCCACTGGGTGATTCTGCACTGTTTACCAACTTCTCATGCCCATTGGGCACCTCTCCATCATTCTTCAACTCTAACTCTTTGAAGACTGTGGGTAGACAATGGCCTAGCCATATGGCACCAATGCTGGAATATTGCTGTCTGGGGTCAGTAAGAGCACTGAACCATTGCTCTAATTCTCCCCTCCTTTTGTGGTTTAGTCATGCCCAGCTCTTTATGACCCTATTTGGGGTCTTTCTTGGCAAAGATATTGGTCTTGCTGTTTCCTTCTTCAGCTCATTTTATGGATGAGGGAACTAAGGCAAACAGGATTAAGTGACTTGCTCAGCGTCACACAGTGTCTGAGGGTAGATCTGAACTCAGGTCTTCCTGACTCCAGGCCCACCACTCTATCCAGTGCACCACTGCACTGTCTCCGGCTCATATCTAAAGCTAGTTTTTTTTTCCATCTGCAGTATCTGTCCAAGACACTGTACAGTCTGATGGCAACCTGGACAATGAACATTCTGTATCTACTCGGTTTTTCCTGTTTAGATATTTAGGTAAAAGTCTTCTGAGTGACTTATGCATCTCAACGAGAAGGTTCTGTAATATTCTAAGGCCTCATCACTACCCAGATGGACTATTTTTGATGCTTATCAGTTCTCCACTCCCCTCTGACTGGATGGCTAGAGGGTGCAGCAGTAAATACCTCCCCAAACCTTCCTTTACAGAGGGAACTCTCCATTTTCCATCAGCTGCTCTGCATGGTTTCCACTCCAAGGACCATGTTGTGGGCATCCTCGATGGCTCCTGCCGCTCTGCTCTGTCAGCTTCCTTTTGTGCACTGTCTTCTGCCCTTGGACTATAAACTCCTCCAGGGCAGGAACTGCCTTTTTTTTCTTCATGGTGTTAACCAGTGCCTGGCACATCGTAGGTGCTTAGTAACATTTACTGAATTGAAAACAAATTGGTACAACCAACATGTTTACCTAAATGGGATCACCAGGAATCTCTTCCATTTGGGCTATGACCCGAGCATCCCTCCTAACAGTGGCCAACACCTCTGCTTTTATCACTCATTTTATGAGAGCAATACAAAGTCATTTCTACATCTTTTGGAGAATCTTCTTTGGCTGACATATACATGAGAAACCATCTTGATAGAGGAAAGCTTTATAGTATAGATTCTGGTCCACTGTGTAAGTTCTGAACCTGGAGCCTATGAAGCTTTTTTCTGTCTTTTGATAAAAATATTTCAATATAAATGATTTCCTTTTAAAATTCCATGTGTTTTGAGCAATTTCAGACATGATTCTTGTTCGTGGGCTTGGTCAGGCTGCCAAAGGAGTATGTTTCCCAAAAGTTTAAGGTCCTCTGCTCTATGGAATCTTTTTTTTGGCAGTAAAAACAATGAGCACAGTGGAATTATAGCATTGCTTCAAGTTTGGTCAATCGCATGACTGTGAAGATGAGGCTTGTCATAGAATATGACTTGTGTGAGCCTCCTGCTCCCTTCTCATAACTTCATGAAGATGATTTTGATAATGAGACTGACTGAGCTTGGACAGATGATGAAACCAACCTCCCTCTCCTCTCAGCTGAGGTGAGGGACATACGCTGTCATCGGCCATTGGCTGGGTCGATTAGTTTCATTTAGTTGACTTTGTTTTCCCTTAGGAAGATGAGAAATGAATGAAGCATAGAAACAAAAAACGACCACCCAAAAGGAGGTCCTGGATGTATACTCAGATTATCCTCAAGAATTCTTCAGTAAAGGCCTAGGACTTGACTGATGTTGTTTTTCCACAAGCTTTCTCTCCTTCTGTTATCTTCAGAGCTGGCACCCAAGCATCCCCAACTCCTGTCATGTCCTCTGTATCCACTGTTCCAGGCCAGCTGCTCCCTCATCTGTGTTCATGATTCCTCACTGAGGACACAACAACACTGAGATCAAAGGTGGTGGCTCCACTGTCCCTGATGACAGTCTGTCATAGAAAGCTTTGATTTTTTTTCATACATTCACTTCCTTCCAATTTCATCCTTAAAAATCCTAGAAAGGATGAAGTGTGATTGGGATGAAGCAGCTTTCTGTTAGTCATGTTAAGTTGTGAGACTGACTTCTACATAAAGGACATCCAGATGGAGACATCTACCAGGCAGGCAGACAGAGTGGGAGGCTCAGAGAAACATCAGGGCTGGATCTATAGATATAGGAATCATCTGAAGAGAAGTGATAATTGAATGTGTGGGTGATGAGATCACCAAGGCAGAGAGAAAGACAGAGCATTATGGGATAGTCACCATCAGGGGAAAGAATACAGAAGAGAACCTAATACAGAAGTATTTGGGCAGATCCATTGGCAGAGAACCAATAGAGTGACATAAAAATCTAAAGAAAAGAAAATAACCAGAAGAAGAGAGTGGTCAACAAGGTCAAAAGCACTGAAAGACAAGAACTCAGAAAAAGCCACAGGCCTGAATAATTAGGAGGATACAGTAAATGTGGAAAAAAGCAGTATTGTTTGTGTGCTGGGGCTGGAAGACAGATAACAGAGGGTTAAAAAGTGAGGGAAGAGAGGTAACAATAAATCCAAGTTGGTTTGATTTTTTTCTATAAAGAGTAGGGGAAATACCTCCCAAGGAATGCCCCATTTAGCATGCATCAACATAAATTATAATTCCTCAAGATAGGATCAAGGCTAATGTAAAAAGCTAGACACCAAACTGTCTCTTGATGGTTTTATTTTTGGTCTTTTGGAGGGGGGAAGGCAGGGCAATTGGGGTTAAGGGACTTGCCCAAGGTCCCACAGCTACTACGTGCTAAGTGTCTAAGGCTGGATTTGAACTCAGGTCCTCCCGATTCTAGGGCCAGTGCTCTATTCACTGTGCCATCTAGCCACCCCTTGTCTCTTGATGTTTTACAAGATGGTAGGCAAGGAGGAAAGAGAATGGTCAATCTCCCCAGGGAATGTCCACCTGCTCAACAACACCTCCATCCACCACGAATTTCAAGAAGGGAATAAGAGGTGTGGTTGAGAGACAGGGGATATAAGGAGAAGCTGTAATGCCTGTGGAGCTGACAATCGGGACAAGAGCCTGACAACAGAAATTCTTTTGGCAGATACTTGTTAGATGCTCACGTTATTTTCTAGAAATTGGAAGAGAATAGTCCCAGAAAACTCAGAACGTTGATTCCCCCAGGGTATTATCAGGAACCATTTGCCTTCCATAGAGCTGGTGATCCACTGAGACTTGCAAGTGTTTTCCACAAGAACTTCCCTACCGTGTACCCCAAACCAGTGGGGCGCTGGACAAGCAGAGGGCAGAACGAGCCAACAGGGTGATGGGGGATGGGAAGAGAGGCCGGCAAGAGTTAGTTGCAAGGCCTAGAAAAGCAGAGTCAACACCAAATGGGATACTTGGTCTGTGGCTCAACCCTCAAGCACCCATGCAAACTAACACCCAAAAATGAGGCACTGAAAGACCCTACAAGAAAAACCCATGGATTCAGCCTCCTCTGCTTACCAGGGCAGGAAAAGGACTTGTACACTGTGAACGTTCTCAATAATAATGAAAAGGAAAAATGTTTCTGGTCAAAGCCTCATGAGCCAGAGTTCTCACATCCCTCTGAAGATTTTGGCTGATGAAAATTTTTCTGTTATTCCTACAAGGGGAAAACCACTAGCAAACATGAACAAGGGCTATTTACAAGCATTTCCGCTGTCAAGTCTAACCAGATCCCTCGGCCTAAGATCTTCTACCTCCCTTAGAGTCATTAGTGCTGGTGGACAAATGTCTGACTTGTAACCAACATCTATGTATATGGTCTTACTCTATTAAGTGAAGAACTATCCTTCTTAGAATTACAAAGAATAGGGGGCGGCCAGGTAGCACAGCGAGTAAGAGCACCGGCTCCAGTGTCAGGATGACCTGGGGATCGAATCCGGGCTCAGATACTTAGCACCACACCCAGAAATAACTGGCCATGTAACCTTGAGCAAGTTACTTAACCCCGATTGCCTTAAAAAAAAAAAATGACAAAGAATAGAAATCCCACTCATCTTGCTTTGGAGGGCAAAGATCAGTGAGTTAACAAAGCCACAACCACAACACAGCCTCCCATCCAAACAGCACAGATAAGCCCAAAGGATACAAACCTGGCATTGTCCACGAGCTCAGCCAGGGCTCCAAACAGGAACTCATGGGTGGTTCTGAAAGGTCAAAGGCAGAGTCAGTTAGACATCAAAATGAGCACCACTGGAAAACTGAAAGAAGTTAAGTTACTGTGGGCAGCTGTGGTCCACTTATGATGGAAACACCCATCACATGACTGCCATGAGGCTTTCTGCTCTTTCCCCCAATTTACACATCTCTCTCATTTCTGATTTACCAAGTTCCCTCCATGTGAACTGACTGGTGCTTTTCGGGAGGTCATCCACTTTTACTTACATTTCTGCCTATTTTGTGGTAGGAAGAGCCTCAGATATGGACGGAGAGGCCCTGGGAGAGAATGCTGGCCCTAACTCTTACTACTAGTCTACACAATGCCAGCAAAACCTTTTCCCTCTTTGGGTCCATCTCCTGGCCTGTAAAATGAGAGGGTTGGAGGAGGGAATCACTCAGGTTCCTTCCTGCTCTAGCTAACAGCTTTCCACCCGCACAAACTGCTCCTGGCAGTCCCAGCTCAGAATCATGGACCCACTGAGGCCAGGGGGAACTCTGAGTCACCCAGTACAACAGCCACACTTACAAAGAATCCTCTCAACGACACCCCTGACGCAGTCATTCCAGCCTTCACCTGAAGACCTCTACTGACAAAGCCACTTCTTCCTAAAAAAATGTTCTAGCTCCACTTTAAGAGCTCTGCCACAAAGATGTCCTGCAGTACAAGCAGGACAGACATGGAGGCCTCATCACTGGGCAGACTTCCCCTCATTAGCATCCTTGGTTGACACTTCACATTGGCTCCTACGGGGCTGTCAGTTCAGTCTTTCCAAATGAAATGTCCCCCATCTTATCCTTAGGAAGGTGATTTTGTGACCCCCAAACATAGTACCCTGAAAATGGGATCACTTAGATTTGGCTCAAGGTTCCAGCCTTTCAAGAGCTTTTGGGTCCCTGCCTTGGAGCTGTCCCTACTGGCTTGGAGCTGTCTGAAAACTGGAGAAGTATCGCTGCCTTTATCAAAGTCACTGATAAAAAGGTCAGGCAGCAGTGGGCCCAAAGATCCTAGCACAGATCCCAAGATCTAGAGGGCTCTGTTTCCAAGATGACTTCAAACCGCTCATCATTATTCTTTAAATCTGCCTTAATTAAACCAGTTCCCAATCCGATTCTCTTTTAACCCACTTCTTGTCCACAAAGAGCAGTAAGAGCTTGTCAAATACTTTGCTAAAATTTGGCCAAAACTACACATACTCAGCACTCCCTGATCTCTCAGTCTCCCCACCAACCCCCCCCCCACACACACAAACACATTTTTGATAAAGCCACGATGCCCCTTTGGGATCGATGCTCCCCTTTCCCACTGTCCACAAAGCAACAATAAATTGTAAAACGCTGTCAGACATTGGAGTCAAGCTCCCTGGTCTCTACAGTCCGAAGGTTCCTCCTCTTTGAGGGGAGGGAAAGCCCAGACATTGCTTATCTCCAGGACTGCAGTACATGTGCCAGTTGCAGGATGCTTTTCATCAAGGCCTAGCAATATAAACTCATCAAGAATGAGCTGGGGATGCTGTCCCACTCTCCCCCCAATTATGAAGGATATGGCCCTGTTGACCATTTTTTTTGGAGGGCGGTAAGAGGACTGGCCTTTTCCTTTGGTCCCAAAGACCACTCTCCAGAACACAGAAGCCAAATAACCAGCTAAGCATTGCCACCTTCCACCACTATCACTGTGCCACTGGCTCCAAGGAGCAGGTGAGTCCCTCCTTAATGCTCCTTCATCTGATGCTACCCAACAAACCCTTGTATTTATTTCACTTCCCAATCCCTTTCCTTACTCACTCAATTTCAGCAGGTCAAACAAACCCGAGTCAACACATCCCCTTGCTGAGGAAACCTTAAGACCGATTCAAGCTGGGTGGGATCTGAAGGTCAAGTACAGCTCCAACAATGTGCGGAGCTGAGGGGAACTAACAAGTCAGTCATTTAATGATGAGTGGAGAAACCTGGATTCAAAGCCAGCTCCTCTAAACTTTAGGCTGTCTACACCATGTCAGGCAACAGCAGGGACAAGAGCGGCCCACTTTCTGCTGCTCTGCCCCACCATAACGTATAATGCATTGAGGCAGATTCTGCCTATAACAACCACCCACTGCCTGTTCGCTGCTTAGCTCCTTCAGGTTCCTTGGGCTGAAGTCAAGTCTAACATAACAGCCATCAGTCTCATGGCTTCACCTGGATCCGATTCGTAACCTGGGGCCCTTCAGGAGGTCTATGAGAATCTAGATGGGATCTAGATCTTTATTTTTACTCATCACTGTCTCTCAATTATACAAGTAGACAACCAACAAGAGCCTTAGAAGAAGTCCATGGGGCTTCAGACCACTAATGTATTCCAGGACTCCAAAAAAAGTGAAGAACCCCAGTCCTAGATCATAGCATTTAAAACTAGAAGATCTCCAGAGATTATCCACCCCATGACTTTAAAGATGGAAACAAAGAACCGACATGACCTGTGCACGGTCACATGGAGAGGATAGAACCAGCCTAACTGGGACTTGAGCCCAGGTCGTCCTCTACTCCAAAAAGTGCTCCTTTGAGGGCCACTGACTCCTGGGAAAGGTGAGGCCCCTCTATGAGAACCTGCTGCTCACACCCAAGAAAAAACCTGCTGACAAAACTCAGCTACGAATTTCTAATGAGCCAAATACTGAAACGCAATTGACTTCTACTTCATCAGCTACGGGCATCTCAGGCTTTCTGGATAACAAGCTCTCCTCCATGAAATCGAAGGTCCCCTGAGATACAAAGCAAGAAATCCCTGAAGGCCAGCTAAACATCCCTGATCACCTGCACTCTAAAAACAATGAGTTTTCAGTTGATAAAGTGAAAGGTTTCAAAAGGCAACCTACTCAAAGAGAGTAAGGGCCCCACAGGCCCCCACATATCCAGAATAGCACTTTCTATGGGAGCAAAGAACTGGAAAGAAAAGAGACATCTATGACTGGGGAATAGGTAGATGCAGCTGTCAGGGAGTATCTCTGTGCTGCAAAAACTGGCACCAAGAAGAATTGGGAGGGGCATGAGAAGACTTGCATGAAAAGGTGCAGAAAGACAGGAGGAAATGATGCACATGGACCAAAAAACTATAGCAATTCTAATGAAAGAGAAGAGTTGGGGAAGCATCCCTCCCTTCCTCAGCAAAATGGAGGGCACTGGAACACTGCCAGCACTTGGCACAGCTCAAGCTTTCTTCTGAACTCTATCCATCTCATGTTCTTTTACAAGGCACAGCTCTCTGGAAGGACCAGGATATATCTGCATATGAAAGTGATATTAAAAACAAAAAGGTATCAAACTATTTCTTCAAGAAAGAACAAAAAAAGCTAATGTCCACTAAAACCTTCTCCTGACTCTTCCAAATCTGAAGACGACTGTGTACTTGTGAGGCTACACTAGAGGAACCCCAGTCCCAGCAGGGCCACCAGGGTGGAATGGTTTTCAGGACAGGCCCAAAGATGAGCAGCCTAGCAAAGTCTAGAGAAGGTAGGTAACAAAGTAACAATACTTGTGCCCTCTCTCACCCCAACATACACCTGTCAGCCTTTCTAAGTGGGTCAAATCCTAGTCAGAGGACCACTGTATACCAAGGAAACAGAGGATTTCAAGAAGGCTTCCTGGGGCCTCTGGCTCACCTCAGATTCCTCCCAACCTGTGTTGTGAACAAAGTACATTCTAGAGGCTGCAGGAAACCAGGGCCAAGAGCTCTCCCTAACCCAAAACACCACCAGGGGAAAAAGAGGATCATATGACAGAAAGAGGAGAAAACAAACTCTTCTGGCTCCACTGAAGTCTGAGGTATTTTTCCAGGGCATGCTTCTGTTCAGGAGGAGGAATCCAATTCAAAAAGACTCTGGGTCTTTCTTTCTTCCTTTTATCAGCTCATCTTCAGAAGCCTGTTTGGGTTTACCAAGTGCTTTTTTCACAATCACCTGCCTGGGAGGCAGTGGGTACCATCATCTCCATCTTCCAGATAAGGAAACTGAGGCTCAAAGAGAATGGACTTGTCCCAGCTAAGTGGGTAACAAGGCCACTGACTCCGTGCACCATTATAACAACATTCATCTCTGGAATCTCCACTGGATTTTTACACTTTTTTTTTTCTTTTTAAGCAATCAGGGTTAAGTAACTTGCTCAAGGTTACACAGCCAGTTATTTCTGGGTGTGGCGCTAAGTATCTGAGCCTGGATTCAATCCCCAGGTCATCCCGACACTGGGGCCAGTGCTCTTACTCAATGAGCCACCTGGCCACCCCTTCCACTGGATTTTTAAAAAGCATCCTATAGGGGTGGCTAGGTGGCACAGTAAATAGAGCACCAGCCCTGGAGTCAGGAGGATTTGAGTTCAAATCTAGCCTCAAACACTTAACACTTACTAGATGTGTCCTTGGGCAAGTCACTTAACCTCAATTGCCCTGCCCTCTCCCCTACATAAAAAAAAAAGCATTCTATAGTATTCCTTTATGAAAACCAGAGATAAACATAGTTATAGTAACTTATAATAAGACCAAGACCTAAAGCAAAGACAAAAACAAACTCTGTGTTGACTCTCAACCTTTGGCCCTGACGACTCTCCTGCTGCCCTTTTGCTACTGTTCCAATAGTTGCCTTACTGGCTTCTGAAACATTTGTAAGAATTTCCAGAGGCTCTCTCTCAGACACACTGACCACCTCAAGCTACTTCTTCAAACATTAACAGATTACTTCCTCCTCAATTTCTAGGAAAACTGAAGAGTGAAAGATTTCAAGGAAGCCCAATGCCCTCAGACTAAAACAAAATACCAGAAAGAATCTGCTAGAAATTCACAAAAAATTAAGGCTATGAAAGGAAAATGCAGTCTCAGCGCTGACATTTATCCGAGGGCTCTGTGAACTTAGTCTGTAAAAGAGGGCTAATTCTTATACCTGTATCACAGAGCTATTGTAAAGAAAGCACTTACCACAAAGAAGTGGGAATTAAGAGAAGGGAAGAAGAAATGCCCAAGGAAACAAAGAAACCTTGAACGACATGCTCAGATGGGTAACAGAATTCAAACAAGGTCGACCTAAGCCAACTGAATCACAGATGAAAATGCACCTGAAGAGGAAAGGGAGGGAGTGAAGGTAGAATAAAAAGAAACCTTTCGATTCTTTAAGAATCCCAAGATGGATAATGACAAAACTCTTCCAAATGGAGCCAGAAGAGAAAGCCAACTTTTAACCTGGGTCTTCATGAGATCAATATAAGGGAAAACTGGGGAAAACGGGATGACATTTCTTAATTATCTTTGGTTATAAAGGCCAGGCTTTGTCCAATGAAATCCAAAATGGAGTCTTTCAATGAGATTCTAAACTGCAGCAACTGTCAACTAGAAGTTACTCAAGTACTTTCAAAGGATCCCAGATTTAGAATTGCAGCGATTATCTGGTCCAACCTCTTCTTCGTACAAAGATGAAACTGAGGCCCAAATAGAGCAAGAGCTTTGCTTAAGGTCACGTTGTTGTTCAATCCTGTCCACTCTTCAGAATGGCTCCATTTGGGGTTTTCTTGGGAAGACCCTGGAGTGGTTTGCTGTTTCCTTCTCCAGTTCATTTTACAGATAAGGAAAGTGAGGCAAACAGGGTAAAGTGACTTGCTCAGGGTCACACTGCTAGTTGCTAAGTGTCTGAGTCTGGATCTGACCTCAGGTTTTCCTGAGTCCAGGACCAATATCCACTGGGCCACCTATTGCCTTTAAGTTCATACGGATGGTAGCAAAACCAGAACACAGCGAGGTCTTCTGATTCTAAATCCAGTCTCTCACTACCACACCCCAACTTCTATCCTACCAGAAACCACGGCACTGAAGACACAGCAGTTGGAGATGTTTAAAAAAAAACTTTAAAGGAATCAATTTTATGATGTTTCCTATAAGGTAACATACTAAATTAATGAAATTAATGCTTATAATCATAAAGACACTCCCACAAAAGATAAACAACTTTTCTACCTGAATTCAGAACAAGAAAAAAAGCAGATCTGCCTAATGAAGAATTTATGAATTATATAGCACCCAGAGAGCTGATCAATCAGCAATCATTTATTAAGCACCTACTATTTGCCAAGTATCATAGACAGAGACACAAAAATGGAATAATTCTTATCCTAAGGGAGTCTACATTCTACCAAGGAAAAAACCCATATAGGGGACCTATAGGTAAAAAGCCACAGTAGAGGTTCAGGAGGGAGGCCCTCAAAGCTGAGTAAGGAGGCCAGGCTCTGGTTAAGAATGAATTCTGACAGGCAGAGAGAACTTTCCTCAATCTGCAGATTAATGAGAAAGAAGCCAGCTTGGCACAGTTTCCTTTGGGACACTAGCAAATGGCTCCATGAGATCCAGGACCCAGCACTGCTGCTACATGGCAGGACACTCCGAGGGGCCCCAGGGCATCTCTGAGTCCTAGGGCAGCTTCCTCCAAAATTATTGCATGGTGCTTTGTTGTTTTGTTTTTTTTCCACATCAGGGGAGACATACTTGGAATTGAAATTAGAATAAACTGAATTTCTGAAGAAAATCACTCCAGGCACAAGTCAAGCTCCGAAAGGTCCCCAATACCTAGGAGGGTTCGAGTGTGGACATGTGGTCATGAGGGTCACAGCTCAATGGCTCTCAGATGGCAAATGGCACACCAAAAAGAGCCCTTGGGAGAACTGGGCCATCAATGCATTTCCTGAAACCAGAGCTCCAAAAGTATTTGGGAATGTCCATGTGCTCCAGCCCTTTGCTCAGAGTGGCTTTGACTGCGCTGCCCTGCATGAGCCAAGTTCAGCCTAAAATCCCATTCAGTCACACTTATCCTTTAACCAACCCTCAAAAAAGCCACTTGATAGAAAAAATGAAAAGCCGCCAGACAGAGCCTATAACCAGCCAGGAGGCTTGGTTTTACTGGATGACTATGGGCAAGCAAGAACAGCAACTGCTGTTCTCTAGGCCTGTTTTTTCATCTATAAAATAATGTGGCCTGAAATAATAAGGTCTTTTCATCCCATTCATACTATTAGTAAACACATGAAGTAAAAGCTCTTTAATTAAGCTCTAGTAACACATACCTTCAAACTAAGAAGGCTCATCTATATACTATATCACCTTTCAGGACAAGCAAGAATGTACTTCAATGGGAATTTTAAAAAGGAGATTATCAAGTGAAAACTGACCAAGAGATCAACCACACAGATCAATGTTCAACAACTCTCCCTTGAAGAACTTTTGTAGCTCAGAGTTTGGAATTACAAATTCATGTTTCATTGCAGGATGAAATAAGTGAGATGGTTTATCTCGTCATGCTCAACTTGATCTAGGACCCAGAAATTATTAGCTTTAAACTCAGTTCAGTGTACTTTCTTGGTTTCTAGTTTCAAGAAGGAAACACAGCTCATAGCTAAGCAATTGTCCAAATTTCTAAGAGAAATTTAAGAAAATATTTTGTATCCAGAATATATTACAGTATTTGTGCTATAAATCCACATTTTAAAAGGCTCAAAGCTCTTACACCGAGCCTAGTGGTCCTATTTGGTTGGTATTTCCATATCCAGTCACAGATGGGTAAACCAAGATGGAAATATCATGTGACCACAGGTTAATCCCTATAGCTTAGAAGAGAACCAAAGAATCTTGTCCAGAAGCCCCCAGGTATAATTCCCAGGCCATCCAACAGCATTGAAAACATTCAAACAATTAAATGACTAAGATATACCATTATGACCCTTGGGGATTGGGAGGAGAGGGGGGTGTCTTGCCACCTTCATCGAATTCTACAAAGTTATGACTGCCAACTCTTTTACATGCACCAGATTTCATAAGCAAAATCAAAGCCACACACACCACCACCTTCTGCCACTAACCACATCGCAACCCCATCGTTGATATCTGGTTTCTAATGCATCCCATTAGCATGAACCAAACACATCCATTACCAGATGCACAATGCACAGAAACCCCGAGTTCATTTAAAAAAAAAAAAAAGGACCCCTGGCCTATAGTTAGCTCCATTCTAATATTTGAGTATCAAAGAAAATAAGAAAATGATCATAACAGGCCAGAGGGAAGAACTGAAAGCCTGGCTAGAAATTCCTGCTAATGTCATCATTAGAGAAAGGCACTAAGTGGGTGCCATCTTTGTCAACTGGGTTTAATGTCAGTCAACTGCAAAAAGACCCAGGAAGCTCATTAGGCTTCAAGATCCAATCAGCCTTACACCTCATTACTACACCACCCCCCGGTGGCTGATTAATCTACCTCTTGGCAGTTCCTAGCAGTATGACCCAGGCCAAGTCACTTCATCCTTGTTTACCTTAGTTTCCTCATCTATAAAATGAGCTGGAGAAGAAAATAGCAAATGGCAAACTACTCCAGGATCTTTGCCAAGAAAAAGCCAAAAGGGGTCACAAAGTCTCACATGACTAATGACAAAGTGCCTTTGATTGGAGGGTGGGGCCATGGGCTCCAAACCTGAATTTAAGGAGAGGGCTCACTTTCCTCCTTGAAAGCACCACTTTGGGATTTCCCAGACTTCTCCAGGTGGCTACATTCCCTCCTTTTATGTGCTAGTTTCTCCCATTATACTGTAAGATCCTTGAGGGCAGGAACTGTCTTTCTGGAACTTCCATCCCCAGCACTTAGTACAATGCTATTATGTTTAATAAGTGTTTAGTATTGATTCACTGATTTTCCTGTTTTAAAAAACCAACTTTTTTATTTATTTATTTTTTTAAGCAATTGGGGTTAAGTAACTTGCTCAAGGTTACATGGCCAGGTATTTCTGGGTGTGGTGCTGAGTATCTGAGACCAGATTTGATCCCCAGGTCATCCAGACACTGGGGCCGGTGCTCTTACTCGCTGTGCTACCTGGCCACCCCAAAACCTTTTCTTAATGAATAAGAGTCCATAATGTCTTATAAGATTCAGAATCATTCAGATGCAATGTCAAATTCTATAGGGCCTAAGCCTAGTTTAATTTAGTCTAAAAATTTCAACAGAGTAGCTTGATAAGGAGAAAAGACACCTCCTCTCTTCCCTAAAGATACCTTAGTCAACAGATAAGGAGCAGTAACTATCACTGTCTAAAAAGGTTCCATCATGAGAATCACGTGCATTTTAACCTAGCACAGTACCTAATACATATTAAATTCTCGATACTTGTTTCCTTCCTTCTGAAATTAGGATGAGAAATGGATTCTAACATCATGACTATATATTGGCCTCAAACCTTATAACAAAATGTAAACATGTGGGTTTCTAAGGCCCAATGAGAATTCCAACCCTAACTCTAATTCTGAGGTCAAGAAATTTGTTCTTTATTTCCTACACTAAATAAAGTATCTTAAAGAAGGTCTACCCTCCTCTCCTCTCCTGGCTGCGGTTCATAAATTAACTATCTTTGGGGTGCTCAAGAAACACTCAGTGGTTGATGAAATAAATGGCTGCCCACTCAAACCTTCCCATCATGCTTTGGTAATGGGAGCAGTGGTCTAAATTTAAAGAAATCCTGAGGCCATCCAATAAGATGAACTGGAGAGAAAATGAGAGATGGAAAGGCAGACCTATAAGTCTCTTTCCTATGCTGAGGGTCTTTATAACCTTCCTCAAACTCGAGAGAAGTAGCATAATGCAAACAGCAATCACCAAATCACCCTCTTCCAAAATATATTCAGCCCTACAATGTAAATGTTAAGACAGAGTAGCTACAAGCTGGTATGATCTGAAAGCATAAAAATCCTCAAACCTCCTTTAAAATTATTTTTGTCTTTCTTCCACAAACTTTTAAATAAAAGTTAAAACCAAAATGAGGGGTTTACAAGCAGTAAAATGGACTGATTTTTTCATTGCCCTTCTCTTCCCTCCCTTGCCTTACTCCCAATCAGATCTTCATCAGATGCAGCTGCAGATACTTTGGGCCATTTCTGAAAGCAGCAAGAAAGTACTTTCCTCAAGACCAAAACAATCAAATAAGCCTGATCTTATCACTGCAGCCTCAGAGACCACTGCTTCCTAAATATCCTACTTCCTCCCAAGGGGAAAAATAAGCTAACTCACAATTTCTGTAAAACTCTCCGAAGAAACTTTCAGAGACTAAGACTTCTTTTGCCACCAACACTCAGTACCCAGCCATGTCTACGAGTTTGGAACAACTTCCATTTTGATCTGGACGAAGGATAACTCACCAAATAACATCAAAAGTGACTTGGAAACTGCTCTTCAACTAACTAATCACAGAACCTTAGAATACTTACCTTCCTCCCAAGAGGTGGGTGGGAGGCCTAGCTAAATCACACACTGACAAGGGGCAAAGCAGGTCCCTCAATCTGGTTAGATCAGACAGAAAAATGCCAACAGAGGTACAAAAGCAACATACTACCAGGGGCCTCAAGACTCTACAAGAGCGATGGCATTCTTTCTAGGTACACAAGTACAGACCACAGCAAATCACTTTGTGAATAGCTCTGTCCCACTTGGAGATTTCTGGATTGCAATCAGCAGACATTCCTGAGAAGATTGGTTAAACATGTGATTTAAATGGATGCTATTACTGCCTGGCAAGAACATACTGCTTATTCAACAGATGTGCAAACTCCCAGGACAAGGAAACCCTATTCTGTTTACCACCAGAAATCAGACTATTCTTCTTACGAATTATCTTTGAAAGTTCTTCTCCAAAATGGTTTCTTTATACACTCATTCCAATAATCATTTCTCTTTTGGGGGGAGGGGACAGGCAGAGGGAAGGGCTGCTTCCACTAAAGGAAACCACAGTTGATGCTAGGAAATCCTCCCTTGTGGGGATCCTCAGATCAGTCAGCCCTTGGTGATTTTGGTTACAAACTTCCACGAAACAGCTCCACACATAAAATGCCTTCAATCAAAGCTTCTGCTTGCTAGATCAACACTGTAGAACAGCTTGAGCCAATAAGTGAAGTTGAGGCTTCTTCTGCACCAACTACCCAATATTTCACTTCTCCCTTTTCTTCGAAGACTCCCCATGGCTTGATGCAACCTGTTGCACCTGTGAAACCTCAAAGGTCAAAGGGATCTACCGCTCCAGCATTAACACGAGGCTGCTACAGACGGTACTTACGAGTTGGTATGGAGATACTCAAATGTCAGCTGAGCTCGATTCAGACTGCTGTAATTAGTAAATGCCATGACTGCTAGTCTCTCAAAACTTGAACCTGCGGGTCTCCAGGGCACCCCCAGAAGACTGACCCTGCTGGGGCAGCTCAGCCTACTTTCCAGCGCCACGCCCTGGCCGCTTCAGAAAGACGTTAAGGGAGGCCTCCAGGGAGGATGGGCACTGCCAGAAGGCACGGGGCGCTGGGGCCAGCAATCCCTGCCCCCATTCGATGGGGGGAGGGGCGAGGCTCAAACGGAGTTCTAGAACTGCACACACTTTGTCTTTTAATTGTCCTTTGCTAGAACTGCACACACTTTGTCTTTTAATTGTCCTTTGATGGACCCAGTCGGATCCGGGTTCAAGGAGCTGCTTGGCCACTAGCTCTTCGCCACGACTCCTAGCCAGGAGCTGCCTCCCTCCAAGCTCTTCTGGGTGCCGGCGGTGCTCCCCAACAATCTTTGGGGGGCTGCGTGCCTGTACCCCGGCGCAGTCTCAGGGTTTCCTTACAGCGAGGCCAGCACGAGAATCCCGGATGGGGCCAGGGGACCGCACCCTAGGGGGCTTTGGGTGGGGGTGGCTGCTCGTCTTTGCTGCAGTGACGGACCCCCGGGAACTCTGGTCTTGAAAAGCTGGGGGGGGGGGGCTGCCGTCGAGGCGCGGCTCCCGAAAAGGGGGGAGGGGCCGGAGGATGGGGGCAGGGCGTCCGTGCCTCCGCGGCTCTAGCTTCCGCCTCCTAGGGCGGCTGCACGCGGCTCCGCCTCCCCCCCTTCGAAGGCCCAGGCTCCTACTGTCCTCCTCGGCCTCGCCCTCCCCTGGGGGGGGGGGGGGGCCGAATCACGGGAGCCCAGGGGGTCGGTGAGGGTCGCCCGTTGCTGAGCGCGCGCCTAACCGCCCCCAGCCCCCGCGAACGCCGCCGTAAAGGCCGCGGAGCACGCCCCGCCGCAGACCATGTGCCGCCTCCGCCGCCGCAACCTCCGCTTTGTCTGCTCCCGTCCACGGTCTCAAGCACACTGATCTGCAGCCTCACCCGCCCCACCCGTCTTGTCCTCCCCCCGGCCGCCGCCCAATCCCAGCGCCCCGGCGCAGTTCCTCCGACCAATCCCAGGCCCTGGCTGCGGCGTCCATCAGAGACTCAGCCCCGCCCACGTGCCAATCGAGGGCGGTACCCCTGCTACCCCTACCCCCACATCTGCAGACTATCGAGGAGCCCCACCCTGCCTGTCAATCACGCGGGTGAAAGTCCCGCCCTCCGTCTCTACCGACCAATTCCAGTGCACCTCTTCCTCCTAAGGGTTTAAGGCCCGGATGATTTAAGTACTGGGACCTATGACGGCGTGGAACAGAGAGGGAGAGATGAGCGCAGGCCTGGAGGGGCGGGTCACGTGAGCCGCCCACCCACGCCTTTTAAAGAGACCTGGAACGGAGCCGTCCTTAGGTCGTTGTTTTCAAGGGTGCGGCAGCTGTCTTATTTAGATTTACTCTGGAGTCTAGTGGGCCTTTGTGGGGGAGTTGGAGTCTTGAGAGACTCTGGGTCTTGTCGTGGAGGTAGAATTCCGACCGTCATACTCCCCCGCCTCCACACAGCCACACACGTGGCAACCCTCCCGCCCGTCTAGCTGGCAGAGAGCCGAAGGATCGATGACTCGGTCTTCCGCTGCTTCGTCTTGCGGCTTAAGCTCGAGGACCGCGCCTGCGCGTTCCCGCTCCGCCCTATGCCCCCTCGCGCCTGCGCGGAGTCGGGGGCAGTTGTTTGTTCGTTTGTCCCTTCGTTCCTGTAGCGCCGGGGCCGGAGGCCGTAACGGAGGTGGTGAGGCCCGGCGCCCGGGCCGCCCAAGGGCAGCGCAGCGGAGCGGGGCGGCGGGAGGGGGAGGCCGCGTGCGGGCTGGAGCTGACGCAGGCCCGGGCGGCCGTTACGGGCCGGGACTGGGGGAGGGGAGCGCGCATCTCGCGGGGGTCGCGGTGTCCCTTTCTCGGCCCGCGTGTCGTGGGCGGGGGTCGATTTGCAGCCGGCCTCCCTGTTCGCCCCAGTTTCCCATTCTGCCAGGGGGCGCCCCCTCTTCCCCGGAGGTTGTGAGGGGAGGGACGGGAGAGATGGTCTGGCGGCGCCGTCTCTTAATGCAGGAAACTGAGGCAGGAGAAGGAGGGTCTCGCCCCTGCCCTCGTTGGGGCCGGAAGAGGATGGGAAGGGGCTTGTCTGGCCTTCGAAGGGTCCCGTGCCCCAGCCCCGGGCAGAAGCCGATCGTTAGGACGCAGGCTGGGGGAGGGGCGGGGCTGCCGGGGCCTCGTGATGCTCCTCTAACGTAAGCAGAGAGCCCCGGCTTTGGGGAGGGCTCGAGTTTCACCTCTGACCCCGAGTCAGCCCCATAGGAAGATGAGAGCCGCGTCCTGGACGTTGGTGTCCAGCTGTAAGACGCCTGGCCCCCCCCAGCCCAGAGCCCCTTCGAACTCTGGACCTCCTGCTGTGCAGAGCCTGAGCTGGGAGTTAGGAGACCCCAAAACTGACTGAGAATAGGAAGCCAGCCTCCCTCTGCGAGCCCAAGTTTTCTCCTTTGGGATATGAAGGTGATTTGACCTATGGTGTTTTCTAGTCTTAACTCTAGTGCTGATAAAATTTAGAGAAAAGATCTTGACATCCTCCCTCCTGTGCCTAGGAGGCATGGAGTCAGGGAGGAAGAAGGAGCAGAAGGACCAGAATCCTTCCATTGTTAAAATGTGGAAGTGTTTGGAAGTAAAGACTCCTAGTGTTTTCAGACCAAATTTGTTCTGGCTTAGTAATGATAGTGTTTTGGAAAACGATTTGCTTTTATGAGAGTGCATATGGTACGATTCTTATGCTTGTGAAAAAAAAAAATTTTAATTCCTTTTACTCTAATATTCTTGTCTAGTGCCTTATTGTGATATAGAGGTAACTCTGGGTCTTGGAAGGTTCTATTTGTTGAATAAAACCTCTGTTAGAGTTACCAAACTGGAAGTATTTCAAGGTAGGTAAATAATTGATTTTTTTGTTTGTTGTCCAGTCTTAAATTCATAGAGGCTGATTACCATTGATGAATTCTTTTGACTACAACAACTCACAAAGGCTAAGGTTTGGAAGAATTTCAATCTGGCCGAAGAATCCTTGCAGTAAGCACATATTTATTCTTTCAGTCTCAAGCAGATGTCAGCCAGAATCCTGGAATTGTGCTTCTGAGAACCAGAACTGGAAAAGAAGGCAATCTCCAAGATGTGGTTGCTATAGAGAAAAACATCTTGAACATTTATCTCTGGTAGTTATATGTGAAAATACATGAAATGAAGTATAATTCTGATGAATGATACATAGTCCTTTGGAGGAAAAGAGAAAAAAAGCAACTAAAACTCAAGCTTGAATTTCTTTCATAAACTCATAAGCTGTCTCAAGGCAGTCATGTGAGTATTTCCTTTGTCTACAAGAGTACTCTCACAGAGACCAGCCATAGTATGCATCACCCCTGGAGATTATACATCAGTCTTTGAGGATCCACAAGCAATCACTTTCAGGACCTTGAAGAAATAAAGTGTCATCACAGCCAGGATTCAGGAATCCTGCACACTTGTAAAGCAAGGATATCCATCATAGCTGCAGACCCGAATCCCCTTGTTAAAAATGGCTCAGAGTCATATTTGGAATACATTATAGGTGCCTTCTAATCCAAGCTATGTGAAGTAAGAATTTTCTGTTCAGCATCCATAACAAGTGAATTCATTTTCTCCTTGAAGACCTCCAGTGATTGGAGAATTCACTACCTCCAAATCAACCTATTCCATTTCCATATGGCTCTAACAATTTGGAAGTTCTTTTGAGGTGGTAGGATTTAGATCTGGCAGAGACCTTAGAGATCATCAATTGAACTCATTTTATAGACCAGGAGAAAGTTATTCTGAATTTCCCTTGGAATTGAGTGTTTTGTGCTGTTTGGGTAATTTATAACACCTCATATCAAAGTGGGAAGGATGCCGGCAGTATGAAGATTTTCCCTTCCTGACAAACTCCTTCATTGGTCAGTCAGCTGACAAGCTTCTCTGTAGGTCAGGCACTAGTGGGGGGAGACATTAGACTTATTCATCTGGCCCTTGCCCTACCTAGAGAAACCTGGAGAGAAGGAAAAGGTAGCAGGCAGTTCAGTGTTTAGTTTGCTTTTGTTTTCTCTGCCAAGGACAAAATTGTGTTTTAAAAGAACATAAAAGTATACAGTAGAGAGTGAAAACCTAAGATAGGTGAGGAGCTGGTAAGCACACTGATGCCATCAAAAACAATTCCAGAGTTGGAAGGAACTTCAGACCATCTAGTATAAGCCACACTAGAAAAAGAATCCCCTTGTACCATATACTTGGTCATACAGCCTTTGTTTAAAGACCTTAGCTAAGGGAGAATCCAGTACTTCCCCAAGCTGCCTGTTAACACTGGGATAGTTCTAATTGTTAGGGAGTTTCCTTCCCATCAGGCCTAAATTTGCCCTTTTGCTTCACTGTTGCAGCTAGATCTGCCATGAAGGACCTACCACAACAAATACAATCCTTCTTACATGTGTAACACTTTGAATTACTTAAGGAAAACTTTCCTGTTCTCCTTAAGCCTTTTTTTCCATAAGCTGAACATCCCTAGTTCCATCAACTGATTGTCAGTATCCTTCCTAAAATGTGGAACCCAGAACCAGATACTTCAAATGTGACCTATCACCTCCTTATGACTGGACACTGGGCCTCTCAGTGCAGCCTAAGATTGCAGTGTGTTGAGTCATACTGATCTTTGGCACCAAACCCCTCAGATCTTCAGAACACATAATCATGCCTACTCTATTTTCTACCTGTAAAGTTGACTCATTTTTAAAACAGATGTTTTAACTGCATATATCCCTGCAAAATTCCACCCTATTTGATTCAGCCCATGTTTTCTAGCTCGTCATGCTCCTTAGAACATGACTGTCATCAATTGTGATAGCTAATGCCTTAGGTTTGGGTCATTCACAAATTTGTTAGGCATACCATTTATGCCATTTTCCAAGTCACTGATAAAAATGGCAGACCAAACAAGACCAAGCACAGTTCCCTGGGATGCTTCCCTGGAGACCTTCCCAAGTTGACAGCAAATCATTAATGACTATTTGGGGTTAGCTATTCAATTCTAGATCTACCTGATTGAACTGCTATCTAGCTTGCATCTCACTCATTTCTACAAATACAATGTTCAAGACAATCGGATTCTCTCCTAAAATCTAAGCAAACTATAAGATTCCCCTTACCTTCCAGTCTAGGAACCCCTTCAAAATCAAAGTCCATTCTGGTATGATCTATTGATATCACAGGTGACCAAACTTGGTATGATGATCGATTCTTTAATAGTACATTTTAAAAATTTGCCAAAAAAGCTAAGCTCACTGGCCTGTTAATTATCAAGATGACTGTTTTTGAAAATTGGAACCATTTATTATGGAGCAGCATAGTACATTTGAGAGAGTCATCTCCGCTAACTTTCAGAGATCACTGCCGTGGCTCAGCATCACATTTGCCAGTTCTTTTAGTAGTGTTAAGCTCAGAAGGAGCTGAGCCAGGTAAGGAAAGCCATGAAAAACAAAGGCTCTGACTTTTTAAAGGGCTAGTTGGAGGATGTGGCTTGGGGTGGATGGGACAAGGCTAACTGATTACAGAGAACACATTGCTGCCCAACTCTTAAATTTTACTTCTGTTTTCTCTGCCAAGAAAATAACCTTTGATTTGGAGAGGGCAATAAAAATAATAAAGAGCTGATATCCTAAGCTACGTAAGGAGGTAATAAGAGGACTTTGAGTTCAAGTTCCCTGCACTGCACTGAGGTATAGAAAGAACTCAAACACAAGGTGTGAGAAAAGGCAGTTTAAAATGAAATCAGAAATCCCCTCTAACACCTTAATTCCAAATCAAGACAGATGAGGCAGAACTAAAAATGTACCTTTTTCCTGGATTTCTTAGAAACTCTCCTTTGGATGAGAGTACTATTATTTTCTCATCCCCAGTTCCAAAGTCTTATCTGCTAGCCATCAATGTAGCTTCCCCTTCAAATGTCTTAAAAGCAATTAGTACCCAAAGTATTTTTACATGAAAATGAGAGAAAGGAATCCAATTAAACTAAATGTATTTGGATCTTGGATTTATGGGGAGGACGGTTCTTATGGTGAGATCTCCTAATCACTTGTTATAACCTAATCCTCTGGCTGTGCATGGAGGTTGTGACTTGCCTTGGGTAACACAGCTAGTGGCATACAGGAGATTTGAATCTCTACCTCCAACCTGACATCTTTACATAATTGGTAATGTTTGTGTTAAATTCTGTTGGGTTTTTCTTTTCCACTAAAGTCCTCCTCAGATGTGGCCAAAAATTAAATATAGCTTCTTAAACCTATACCAGTAGAAAACAGTCTGACAAAGCCTATGATATTGGAAGGGCATTGAATGCATATTCGATAAGGAGCTATTCCTCTCTTTTTCAAGGGTCCAGCCCAACTAAATTCAGAAGGTTGCCTGCCTTGATTTTTTTCCCCCAACACTGTCTTTACGAAGTTCAGTAAAGCTTATCATTTATGCCTTGGTGAAAATTAGAGGGGAATGTTGTAAAGAAAATAGACCATTTTTCATCAGACATTTCACAGCAAGCAACATACTAAGAGAAGGCAATGTGTGGTGGAAAGAGGATTGGATTTATAACCAAAGGGCAGCGTCCTGGCTCTGTTTACTACCACTGTGACCTGAAATCATATCCTCAGTCTCATTTTTTTTTTCCCCATCTATGTATGTATTTGATTTCTGGTGTCCTTTCTTGAAGTCAAATGATCTAAATCTTTTAGTATGAAGACTGGATTTCTTCATCCCCAGGAATTAAACCTTCTAAAAATATAGTTATAATCATTTTACTCTTGTTAAATTTTATGAGTTTAGAAAACCTTATGAGGTGTTATTATAGTGGGTGACCTACCCTTGTAGTAGTGCTGGGCAGAACACCTGTATTATAGACGGTTTCCCTATAATGCATTTCTGGAAATGGCCAAAAGTAGATTTGCCACTCTGCCATGTGTATTGTTTGCTTGGAAAAACTGTAAAATTGAAATTGTCCTTTTGTAGTCCCCATGGTGTAGCAGAATGAAACTGGATTGAGAGGGCTTTAGTTGGAAGTTTGACTAGCTATCTAACTCAGGCAAGATAAATTTCTTCTCTCTGAACTTTGGTTTCCTCCACTATAAAATGAAGGAGTTAGATTTAGATAATCTCTTAAGGTTTTTTTTTTCCTCCATCCCTGATCCTATGAACTAATGCATGAAGCCAGTCATGGAGAAGTATTTTGTATGAGGAGTGCCTATACAGACGATCTTGGAAGTCTTCATTTTCTACAGTCAGGTGGAAAAAGCATAACAGTAGCTATGGTGGAGCTTTCCCCTGTGTATACATCCTACCACTCCTGTGTCTGCAGGTTTATTTGACACTTGGATGAAACTAAAATAAAGCTTTAAAAGGATTTGCAAAGCCAGCAGGAGTTATCCTTACCGAGTTCAAACTTTGAAAGAACTTAGTGCTTAAGAATTTTGTGGACATTTGTTTAAGCTGAACAGGGACATATTATACAAGGGCACTTCCTTTAACTTAGAAAGATAGAAAACCAAACTAAAATTTGAATGCCATTTATATTTCAGTAACACCTTTTCTTCTATTTACCTAAGCCCTTCTGACATACAAACCATACCGATCCTCTGAGGCCCTTTGAATGCAATGACAATATAATAGACTTTCTATGTGTCTAGTGAAAAAGAACTCCATGTAAATTAGCTTAGGTCATCCCAAGGAACCAGTTTTGGAATGGATCTTGTCCACCTGAGTCTACCAGTAAGTCAAAGAGGCTGCCCTTAACTTTAAACAGTGAAGACCTTCAGTCTGAACCTCCTTTTGTCTTAGTAATGTTTCTTTAACTTGTATTAACATTTGTAAGGTTGCTGTTAAGTAACCTACACTCTTGAAATAGCTCAGAGGGGAGGGGGATTCTGAGCCTTGAACCCTTTGAAAGATAATGACCTGGGGGAAAGAGTTGAAACCTACCTCCCTGTAATTTTACCCTTTGTTCTAGCTTCTTCCTCAAGCCGGCCTGAACAAGTGTAATCCTCTCCCACATGAATGATTTGGTTTTGGATTTGTACTCCTAGGGTAGGCACCTTGCATAATTAACTGGCTGTAATGGGCTTCTCCTTCATCCCTCCTTCCAAATGATAAATGGTACTGAATAGAGGAAGGATTTCTATTTATTGAGAACTCATTGGCTCATCTCCAACCTGAAGCAGATCAATGAAGTTTTCAACAATGTTTGAAAATGGCTCAAATTCTAAACCTGCTTAAGGGTTGTTTTGATCAAAGTGATAAATCCCATTGGAAGACAATGCCAGCCATAGGAAGAGAAGCCTTAAGTATGATTAATATGGAGTGTCATAGAATGAAATTTCTTTTCCCATTATTCTGAAGTAAATACAATGTGTAAATTTAGAGATCACTGAATGAGAAGATGAGTTCACAGTTTCCCTGTCTTTGGGCAGGTTCTCAAGTGTCAATGATATGGTTGTATTCCAAGTTCAAGTAGCTGATGGGTTATGGAACTTTAAAAAGCCACAAATGGCTATTGCAGTTTAATAAGTATTAGAATGGGAAATTTTAAAGCTGGAAACTACCTAAAAATCCTCTACTCTGACTTTCATGTAATCTGAGAGTTTCAATCTAACCTAACTTTCAATATTGTCAGTCATTTTGTTCCGTTGAGTTGGTGGGCTCTAGATTTATTAGCATGAAATTCTGGATAGGTATATTGGCATCTTGGCATATGCAAGAGACAATTAGACATAAATTTTTTAACTGTGATGAAATTAAGCTGAGCCATTCAAACCTGTAAATTTCTCATTCCCCTGAAATCTTAGGTAGATTGAGAATAACTATCTAAATGGAATTGAGGTAATTTTAATTTTGTTTTTTCACTTTAAATTCTTTTTCCAATTTCAAATTATCCCACTCTCTCACTTCCCTCCCCAACCCATTGGGATGGCAAGGAATATGATATTATAGTCATGCAAAAACACTTCTACATTAGCTATGTTGCAAAAGAAAAACTATACTTCAGTCTGCACTCAGTTTATTCACTCTCTCTGGAAGTAGACTTTTTTCATCATGAGTCCTTTGGAATTGTTGTGGGTCATCGTACTGATCAGAGTAGCTGTCTTTCACAGCCGATTGCCATTACCATATTTCTATTACTATGTACAGTTCTAGTTCTGCTCACTTCCCAAGTTTTTCTGAAACCATTTCTTAGAGCACAATAATACTTCCATCACAATCATACCACAACTTGTTCTGCCATTTGTGGGCATCCCCTCAGTTTCCAATTCTTTGCCATCACAAAAAGAGCTGCTGTAAATATTTTTGTATATGCAGGTCCTTTTCCTTTTTCTTTGATCTCTTTGGGCTACAGATCTAGAAGTGACATCGATGAATCAAAAGTTATGCCTAACTTTACCATTCCTAATTGCTTTCTAAAATGGTTGGACCCATTTATAGCTCCACTAACAGTGCCTTTTTGTTCGGTCATTTCAGTCATGTCCAACTCTGTGACCCATTTGGGGTTTTCTTGGCAGATTACTAGTCATTTTCCATTTCATTCTCCAGCTCATTTTACAGATGAACTGAGGCAAATAGAGTTAAATGACTTGCCCAGAGACACACATCGAGGAAGTGTCTGAGTCCGGATTCAAATTCAGGAACATGACTTCCAACCAGCTAAATAGTGCTTTACCTACCATCCTACTTAGTTGCCAGCAGTATAGTAGTGTCCATGCTTTTCCACATCCCTGACAGCATTTGTTACTTTCCTTTTCTGTCTTGTTAGCCAATCTAATGGGTGCGAAGTGGCACCTCAGAGTTGTTTTAATTTTCATTCCTCTATAGTGATTTAGAGCATTCTCCTACATAGCTATCAACAACTGATTTCTTCTGAAAACTATTCAAATCGTTTTACCATTGTTTGTGAAGAATTGAAGAAATTTGATGTAATTAGGTTTCATATACACTAACATTAAGACTTAAGAGAGATGAAATGTCTCAGAAGTAGCTGAGGCAGAAATACAAGGACTAAGGATGGGAGATGAGAAATTCCAGATCATGACTAATAGAGGACAGAATGATAGGAGATGGAAACTTTGCTAAAACATTTGAAAAAAGAACCTCTTAGACATATGTTATATATGATGATTAAAAGCACAAGAGGAAATTGAGAAATAAGGAAGCCATGTAGCTCAAAAGAGTTTTTTTTTAATTTTCTAAGTGCAAGAAGACTATTAAAAAAAACTAGTTTGGGCTGAAAGGTGTGTAAGTATGAACTGTGGGAAATAAAATAAATGATCCCAAGCTAAAGTCAGTAACAAGACAACTTTCCAGTATCCACAGTTCTAACAAAATAGGATTATACAAATTCAACTTTATATATAAAAAATTCTGAAAGAAATCCACACTCCCTGCATAAATACCTGTTAACTTTATAGTAATGTGTTCTCCCTGCCGCCCCACCCCTACCCTCCAAAAAAGCAAGAGAAGAATGGATACCCAGGTAGCTACCAGGGCTGAATAGTGGCTTGGCTTGAGACTTATAGCATTGAGAGACTTTTGCCTTACTCTGCCCGCCCATGTGTTCACCCCTTTTTGTCTGCCATCTGTCCTCCATTGGGTACCAAGCATCCACATCCTTGTCTGGCCCCAATGTGTGCCCCTGTGTGCTTTTCCTTTCATCTCTGGCCAGGCTTCCATGTGGCTGGCTGCACTTGTTCATGCTCCTGCTCTTGCTTCTTTGTCCCTGGCCCTCAACATGGTTTCTGCTTGCTGGCCTCCTCCCTCCCACAGGTCGAGAGGCCCCTTCCTGCCTCGTTCCCTCCCCCACAGCTTCAGGCAAATTTACATTAAATCTATTTATATGGAGGTTTGAGAAAAGGTCCGCTTACATAAAGTGAAAACTGGATTCTGTAAGAGGCTGTGTATGCTGTACTTTGAATGACACAGGTCCTGCGCCATCAAAGTATTACAGACTATATGTAGAAGAATAGCAGTGATCCCTAAGGCAAGGTTTATGGAGAAGAGAAAACTTGATTCCTGAAATCAGAAAGTTTAATAAGCACCGATTAAAGAAAACTTAGTGTTTACTTCCCTGTGTGGCAGTTTGTTACAAGTGTTTTCGGTAATGGATCCACCAGTCTCTGCCCCAAGAATTTTGCCAGTGATCAAAAGTTCCCTAGAGTGGAAGAGGTAGATGAAACGATTTTTTTTCTTCTTCTTTGTATGTCAGGGCAGTGAAGATTCAGAAAGCTTATTTTAATGGGACATCGAATTTAAGTTGTGCCAGAAGCACCTAATCAGGAAGGATAAGGCCTGGCTTCTGATCCCAACCATCACCCACCAGCTCTGTGGCCTTAAATATGTGGTCACTGAACCCAAGCCCTTGTTTCCTCATTTGTAAAAGGAGATGGTTAGACAAGATAATTTCATGTACATTTAATATACATGCTCTGAAGTTTTATAAGAGAAAGTTGTCTTTTAGAACAAACAGTGGTATTTTAATGCAATGTAAAATTGAGCTTCAGAGTTGAAAGAATCCAATGAGAGACATGAAGCCCCTATATTTCCTAGATAGATAAATCTTTGTGAGAAGGAGCTATCCATAAACTAGACCTTTCTAGGGACTGCAGAAATCGGGCTGAGAATAGCTAAAATATAGAACAAGAGAAAGCATAGTTTTAGAGAATAGGAATTGTTACAGGAAAAAAAAAATTTAAACTGAAGGACAGGAGAACCATAAAAGTCATTCCAGTACTTGCTCTTGTGTATGGCTAGAGGTGACCAAATCTCTCTCTCTCTCTCTCTCTCTCTCTCTCTCTCTCCCCCCCTCCCCCTCTGTCTCTGTCTCTCTCTGTTTCTCTCTCTCTCTGTCCCTGTCTCTCCTTCCCTCCCTCCCCCCTAACAATTCCTATTCTCTAAAACTATGCTTCCCTCTCCCTTCTCCCCTCTCCCTTCTCCCCTCTCCCCTTTCCCTCTCCCCTCTCTCTCTCCATTTGGAAGAATTGTGTGCTGTATGGAAGAAATTCAAGACTATTAGGCAAGTTACAGCCCCTATAGAGCTCAGTTTCCTTACCAAAAAGTTGGCCTTTCCAGAATTCCTTCCAATTCTTTAAACCTGGGGTGGCTAGGTGGCAGAGTGAATAGACCACTGACCCTGGAGTCAGGAGGACCTGAGTTCAAATAGGCCCCACACACTTAACACAAAACTAGCCATATGATCTTGGGCAAATCACTTAATCCCAATTGCCCTGCCTTCCCACCTCCAAAAAGAAAAAAAAAAGATTAGGTTCTAGTATTATCCCCATTTTGGGTGGCTAGGTGGCATAGTGAATAGAGCACCAGCCCTGGAGTCAGGAGGGCCAATTCTTTAAACCTGAGGTTAAATCTTGGGAGACAGGTAAAGAGGATCAAATGGTTATTAAGATTCAAAGTCAGATCAAGAGTTAATAGAAGGGGGGCAGCCAGGTGGTGAAGTGAGTGAGAACACCGGCCCCAGAGTCGGGAGACCTGGGATCAAATCCGGGCTCAGATACTTAGCACCACACCCAGAAATAACTGACTGTGTAATCTTGAGCAAGTTAGTTAACCCCAATTGCTCTAAAACAAAACAAAAAGTTAATAGAAGGTAAATTAGTTTGAACTACAGTGTTTTCACTCAGGATCATTCAGTCGGTCAGAATAAGACATTTGGGCCAAAGGAGCAAACAAACAGAATGTACCATAAGGACCATACAAGCAGCAGGATCCAGATGGAGAGTCACCAAAAAGTCTTATCAAAGAAAGGAAGACAAATTATGTCAGGTTTCAGAATCAGAGAACTGAAGCAAGTGATGTTAAATTCCATTTTAAAAACCTATTAAACTGATACAAGCCACTCCATTAGCAAGCCTGGCCTGAAGGTAACCAAAAGTTGGTCTAGTAGAGAATGAATATGTGGGGAATCGATGGCAGACTGAACTTGTAACAAGTGTTAGAACACTGACAGTGAGTATAGGAGACTCCATTTCAGCTTTCTTTTTTTCTACTTGGGATTATTACTGAGAAGGTATCCACAAATCTCATGTTGACAAAGTATATTTCATGAATACAGAGGCAGTATTTGTAGAAGTTTTAAACCAAGCTTTGCTTTTGATAGATTCTTCTATCTTGAACATGGTTACAGGCTGCAAGTCTCATGCTGAACAGCGGATAAATTACATTGCTCAACAATGTGAAGCTCAAGTTCCTCAGACTGAATAGTGAAGTCAGAAGCCAGATTGCAAGAGGGTTAAGAGACAGGGGAGTGGTATAGTGAAATAGATGCCTTTTGACAAGTAGGAAAGGAGAGAGGACAGTAGGTGGTAGAATCAAGTGGATTTAAGGATGAGCTAGATGTCTAGGCAGCAGGGAAGGAGCAAATAGAGGAGAGACTGAGGAATGCAGAGCAGTGAACATGATAGAGACACTGCCGAAGGAATCAGGAAGAAGGATTTTCCTTGGTAGGGAGAGCAACCACTTCTTTCTGTGATCTAGGAGTGAAAGAGATATTAGATGTTTGAATAATGTAAGAAAGAGGAAAAGAGACCTTAGCTAATGGCCTTGATTTTTCTTTCCCTGTGAAATGTAAAACAAGGTACTGAACTGAGAGGGAGGTGAAAGGGATGGAAAGCTTTGGAATAGCCATGGAAATGAGTGGGATCTGAATCACTTTGGGAAGTGTAAAAGGACTGCCTTACTGCAGTAAGGGCTCAGTTGAGATTTTGTAGCATAAATTTATAGTGGATTACAAGTCATTCCCCAGTTGATAAATGGTCAAAGGATATGAACAGGCAGTTTTCAGAGAAAGAAATTAAAGATATCTATAAGCACATTAAGAAATGCTCTAATTCACTATTAATTAGAGAAATGTAAATCAAAACAACTCTGAGGTACCACATCTCACCAGTCAGATTGGCTAAGATGACAAAACAGGAAAATGACAAATGCTGGAGAGGATGTGGGCAAATTGGAACACTAATGCATTGCTGGTGGAGTTGTGAACTGATCCAGCCTTTCTGGAGAGCAATCTGGAATTATGCCCAAAGGGCTATAAATACTTTCATACCCTTTGATCCAGCAATACCACTCCTAGGATTATATCCCAAAGAAATCATAGAAATGGAAGAAAGACCCATATGTACAAAAATATTTATAGCAGCTCTTTTTGTGGTAGCAAAGAATTGGAAATTAAGGGGGTGCCCATCAATTGGGGAATGGCTGAACAAGTTGTGGTATATGCATGTTATGGAATACTATTGTGCTATAAGAAACGCGAAGCAGACGGTCTTCATATTTACCTGGAGAGGCTCAAAAGAACTGATGCTGAGTGAGAAGAGTAGAACCAGGAGAAATTTGTACACAATTACAGACACAATGTATGTGTGATGACCAACTTTGATAGACTGGACTCTTCTCAGCAATGCAGTGATATAAGTCAATCCCAAAAGACTCATGATGGAGAGAAATATGTACATCCAGAGAAAGAACTAGAAAGAACTAAGTTTATATCCAGGTAGAAGCAAAATACCTGATCTTTTTCCTTCTCCTATTTGGTTTTATGTCCTCTTTACCATTTTTCATTCCAGCTGGTACAATCTGTCCTTATAACCTGACTAATGTATAATGTGAAAGTATTTACAGATCCTATACTTGACTATAAGCCACCATGGGGGGGAGAGGAGGGAGGGGGACAAAATGTGAAACTCAAGGAATTGTGGAATTGAATCCTGTAAACTAAAAGGAAACAAACAAATTAATTTTTTTAAAAAGATTAAAAAAATTTATAGTGGATTGAATCAGCATGATTCCATGGTTTTCTCCAATCCTATTCAGCAGCACATTAACTAGGTCATAAGCAGCTGAAATGGATGGTAACTCAGAAAATGACTTTGATGAACTTATTTTAGATAGGGTGGATAGTAATACACAATGCATACTTGTCATAGAACCAGCTTTGCTTTGACTTTGGCCTGTTGGGAATTCCCCATGGATGATAATTGTTCCTTGCTCCTGGACCCAGTTTTGACCCGTTTGTGCATAGAAATGTTTTGTGCAATAAAGTTTGTGTTCAGAATATCTGTTGATTGTTGGGGGGTGGGATGGGGAAGGGAAGGGAGAGTGGGACAAGAGCCATGTTACGATGCCAGGAGGCTTCATGTGTTCTGCAGGACACCTTTCCTGGTCTGCCAGCCCACTGCCTATCTCTACATGTCCCTCCTTCTCTAGCTGCCATCCATTTGTACTGTGTGTATCTTGCATGTTGTCTTCCCCATTATAATGTGAGACCCTCAAGAGCCTTTTGCCTCTCTTTGTGCCCCCACTGCTTAGCACAGTGCTTGCTGTGTAGTAAGTGCTAAATAAATGCTATCTGATGATCGATAAACCAAAGGCCTCTACTGCCCTTGCAAAACCTTTTTGCCTTCAAGTTGGCTATGACATAGAAGCTCTCCTCTTTTTTTTGGGGGGGGGGGGGAAGGGAACACTTGCCTACAGCCATTATCAACCACTCCTGTGCTTTAGTAAAGAGAGATATGGTGTCTCCTACAGAGTTAGTACCTTGAGTCCACAGTCATTCAATAAACATCAAGCTCTTACTATATGCCAGGCACTTTGCTAAGTGCTGGGGGTGCTCTCAAGGAGTTTATGATCTAATTGGGTGAAGAAACATAAAAGGAAGCTGAAAAGTGGGAAAGTTCCTAGCACCTGGGCCTGCTGAAAATCCAGATGAGTTCAGCCAGATGGGAAATGAGATGGATTGCCTCCCTAGGGGATGAGCAGAGCTCCCCACTGCCTCCCAGTCAGAGGGAGAAAGGGCCCCCTCAGGTCAGGGAGCACTAAGGCGATGGGAATTTCAGAGTTCCCATAGAATTCTCTGTTGTCCTCTAGATAGTGTCCCTGCCTGTCCTGATGGTGGAAGGGAGAGGAGTAAAAACATTTTCATATACCTACTTGTTATTCTTCACTTAAAATTTTTCTAGTCCCTACTGATTATAGATATGGAACACATATTGCCATGTCATTTATTAAAGTTGCATTCGGTAAGCCAAATACCTAAATCACTTGCAAATATATAATGCTACTTGTAAGAGTTGTTTACAGTATATCTCAGGACCCTTGTTTATCTGAGTTCCATCGCCCAAAGGTAGCATGTGACCACACTAACAGACAATCCTTGGTTATATGAGGGGTCACAGTTTAAACTGGTTTATTAAAAGGATAACTCGAGGCACTTCTCTGATGGCTTGCTGGCATAGTTACATGCAGAGATTCCACAAACTCTTTGGGTCAAGTAGTATCCTTGGGTTCACTGCAGTTCTGCATCTCTGGATTCGGGCTGAATGCTGTCTCTGTGGTGGTCTTAGGTCTTTGGGGGCCTCCATAGCTGGAATATCAGGTGAGAAAGGGGTTTAGCACTCCACCCCCCATGTTGGTAAAAATTCTTCTAATAACAAGGCCATTTTGATAGGCCTCCCCAGTGTATAAGCAAACCCATACTTAAGCTTTTCATACTGATTTTGATTTGTATTTTCCCCATGTGGGCCACCATCTGGCTTTAACTGGTGGGTGGATCCATCTTGGGGTCCAAATCTTTTTTCCCCACCTTGTTGCTGTCCTATATATAGAACTCCACTAAGTCTCTGGTGGGTGACAAATGGTTGCTATCACTCAGGCGCAGTTTCCTCATCTTTAAAATGAGGGAGTCAAGTCAACGGACATCAAGCACTTGCTATATGTGCTAGGCACTGTGCTAAATTCCGGGAATACAAAGAAAGGCCCTTAAAGTGCTCATAATTCAATTGACTAGAGTTGAACCAGATGATCTCTTACATACATTCCAGCTCTAAATCCATAATCTTATTGTCCATAGGGCTCTAACCATTTTCTTTGGCTTGTGTACACTCAGCCTATTGCCTAATCTTCCCATTGCTTAGTATGAGGGTGGCATTCCATCAGTTCAGTCTCTTACATTTTCTGAGGACAAGATTTCACAGGCCTCTTCATGTCTAGATTTTTTAGAAGAACTTGAGTATTATGCCATTACTTGTTCTCTGTGCTCTTCTGAATTGAGTACCTTATGAGGCAATAAGCATCAATTGGTCTTTCAAAGTGACATAATCTACATTCTTCACCTTCCTATACTCCAAGCAATACCACTAGTAGGCGTGCTGCCCAAGAAGATTATGGAAAAAGGAAAAGAACTGATGTGTTCTATAATATTTATAACAGCTCTTTTCTCTGTGGTGGCAAAGAACTAGAAATTGTGGGGATGCCCATCAACTGGCAAGTAGCTGAACATGTTGTGGTATATGATTGTGATAGAATACTACTGTACTGTAAGACTCAATGATCGTAGAAAAAAATAGATTTGCATGAAATAATGAAGAGTGAAATGAGCAGAATCAAGAGAACCTTGTATATAGTCACAACAATATTGTTTTAAGAACACCTTTGAGTGACTAAATCATTTTGACAAATTAACTACAAAGGACATGTGAAGGAAGATGCTATCTGCATCCAGAGAAAGAACTGATAAATGAAAGTACTTACAGTTTTGCACATATATACATACATATATGTATATATATATATATACACAAACATATATTTTATACACATACATATTTGTGTCTAACAGTAGCCATCTCTAGGATGGGTGGGAGGAGAAAAAAGTGAAAAAAGAAGGTTATGTGATTATTATATATTTAAAAGGAATGGTGAGTTGTATATAATAGATTTGCAGCTTCATGTACAATGACCTTTATTCTACTATATTGTAGAAATGTTTGTTTTATTTCTCAAGTTCAGAATAAGATAATTTTTTAATAGGTCATTGGGTAGTTATAGCTTCTACCCAACCAATGTGTACCCAAAAAAAAAAGCCTTTGATATTACTTCTGGTGAAATTATAGCTGTATATTTTAAAATCCACCTTGAGATATGCGACTTCCTCTCCCTAGCCCCCCTCAACCCTACCCACCCCCCATGTGATCTCACTTCCATTGGGAGACCACTTTTAGTCTGGTGTATATATGTTTGGTGTATATTCTCCTACATATGCCTTCTCTGATTTCTGTTTTGTTACTGATTTGGATGAATGGGTTTCTTTGCTATTCACTATATGCAGAGCCTCACTAGACATGTGGGGGCCGCTGTTTCCTTACACAGACCTTAGGAAAGGTGAGGGAATGTGTGCTCCACAGGGGGAGGGAGTATTCAATAGAAAGGGGCTCAAGTGAGGAGGGATGCAGTAGTAGCTGTGGAGAGAAGACGGTCTATGGGCAGGCCTGTGGTGGGTCCTCTGTGGCCTCTGCTCCTTAGGGATGCAGAACAGAGAGATAGTGGAAAAGGAAGGTTTGTGTACAAGTATGTAGCCTTTTTATAAGGGCAAGGGAAACAATAATGAGCAAGCCCACCCTCCTCACTCCATTGCCCACCATAACAACTGACTATCCTTGAATACTAGTAACTTAAAAGAGAGGGCAATGCAGAAGAGTGGACAATGGAGGACAACTTCATTTGAAAAGTTCATGCATGAAAATGGATAATTTGATTACATTAAGTTGAAATGTTTCTGAACAAATAAAACCAATGTAACCAAGATTAAGAGGGAAGTGGAAAATTGGGAAAGAATTTTTACAACCAGTATCTCTGATAAAGGCCTCATTTCTAAAATATACAGAGAATTGAGTCAAATCTATAAGAATACAAGCCATTCCCCAATTGATAAATGGTCAAAGGATATGAACAGGCAGTTCTCAGAGGAATAAATTAAAGACATCTATAAGCATAGGAAAAAATGCACTAAATCACTATTGACTAGAGACATGAAAACCAAAACAACTCTGAGGTACCATATCTCACCAACCAGATTGGCTAAGATGACAAAACAGGAAAATGATAAATGCTGGAAAGGATGTGGGCAAATTGGAACACTAATGCATTGTTGGTGGAATTGTGAACTGATCCAGCCATTCTGGAGAGCAATCTGGAACTATGCCCAAAGGGCTATAAATAAGTGCATACCCTTTGACCCAGCAATACCACTTATAGGGTTATATCCCAAAGAGATCAGAGAAGTGGGAGGAGGACCCATATGTACAAAAATATTTACAGCAGCTCTTTTTGTGGTGGCAAAGAATTGGAAATCAAGGGGATACCCATCAATTGGGGAATGGCTGAACAAGTTGTGATATATGAATGTAATGGAATACTACTGAGCTATAAGAAATGAGGAACAGACGGACTTCATAATAACCTGGAGAGACTTATGTGAACTGATGCTGAGCGTAAAGAGCAGAACCAGGAGAAATCTGTACAAAATAGCAGACACAATGCATGTGTGACGACTAACTTCAATAGACTGGGCTCCTCTCAGCAATGCAGGGTTATAAGACAACTCCAAAAGACTCATGATCGAAAGAGATCCACATCCAGAGAAAGAGAAGCAGAGTCTGAATGCAGATTGAAACAAACTGCTTGCTCTGTTTCCTTTTCTTGTTTTGTTTTGTTTCCTCTTTCCCACTGATCATTCCATCGGTTATAATCCTTCTTTACAACCTGCCTAATGATTAATGTGAAGATATTTGTAGATCCTATATTTGAATGCATGCTGCCATGATGGGGGGGGGGGGGAGAGGAGAGGAAGGAGGAGAAAATTTGAAACTCAAGGGACTGTGGAACAGAATGTTGTAACCTAAAAGTAAATAAATTAATTTTAAAATAAAAATTAAAAAAAAAAAAGGAAAGTTCATGCATGGTACTTTTCCTGGCTGCCTCCATGATCAAGTAGTTTTAGCACCAGGTAAACCAGATAATTATCTGTGGCCTCTTTTAGCCCCCACAGCCTCAGAGACATACTTCCTTGTGAGTGACAGTGAGATTCTGCCCTTCATCATCTAGCATTTATATAGTACCTACTATGCACCATGCACTGTGTTAAGTAGTTTACATATATGGTGTTTTCTGCCCCACAACTCCAGGAGAAATGCTAAGAACAGAACAGAGTTCTGTATACAATGTTCAAACCCAGGCCTTTCATAGTGTCAGTTGTGAAGGCTTGCAGAGAATTATGGCAAGATTTGGGTGTCCAGAGAAGTTCATCAGTATTGGATGCCACTTTTATGATGGCATGTTTGCCCAGATTCTGGATAATGGGTGATGTTCTTGGGCTTTCCCAGTCACTAGTGGCATGAAGCAGGGTTGTGTGCTTATTCCCATCATCATCATTCCCATCATGCTTTTTAGCATGATGTTTTCAGCAGTGTTGTCAGATGCCTTTAACAAGGACCAAAATGGCACCAAAGTCAGCTACCACACTGATGGTAATTTATTTAACTTGAAAAAGCTATAAGCCAAATCTTAAGTAGAGGAAGAGTTGGTGCATGCTTTTTAGTTCACAAATGATTGTATACTCAGTGCAGCCTCTGAAGCTAAGATCCAACAAAGTATAGATGGGTTCTCTGTTAACACCAAGAAAGCAGGTTCTCCACCAGCCAGCATGCCATCCATACATGGAGCCATTGGTTACAGCAAATGGAAAAATATTGAATGTTGTGGATAAGTTCACTTACTTTGGCAATAAACTTTTTAGGGCTGTATACAAAGATGATGAGGTTGAGGCATTCATTACTGGAGTTGGCTCAGTGTTTGGAATGCCTCCAAAAAAAAGTGTGGGAGAGACGAGGCATTAGGCTGCCTACCAAACTGAAGGTCTATAGAGCTGTTGTGCTGACCTCATTATTGTATGTCTGTTAAACCTGGACAATCTACTAGCTTCATGCCAGGAAACTGAATCACTTCCATTTGAATAGCCTTGGGAAGATTCTGAAGATCACCTGGCAAGATAAGGTATTGGACACTGAGGTTCTTTCTCAAGGTAAACTGCCAAGCATTCAAACTCTACTGCAGAGAGCGCAACTCCTATTGTTTGAATGCCAAATGTAGGTTTGCCTCAAAAACTATTTTATGGAGAATTCACACAAGGCAAACATTCACATAGAGGTCAGAAGAAGGGGTGAAAAGATACTCTCAAAGTTTCTCTGCAGAACTTTGGGATTGATTGCATGTCATGGGAGACACTGACAAAGGACTGCTCAGCATGGTGTGCCCACATCAAAGAAGGTACTCTTCCATGAGCAAAACAGAATTGCAGTAGCTCCAAAGAAATGAGAGATGCACTAATCTAGAAATAATCTCTCCAAATGTTTATATGGACTATTTGTGCCTCACCTGTGGCAGAGTCTTCTGAGCTTATATTGGTCTGATTAGCCACAGTCAGATACACCATACCTTGACTCCAATGTAGTGATATTGTTTTGCTCCTCTTTGAGAATGAAGGAAAGCAACCAATAGCTCACTTCAAAGCCAAGAACTCTAGTTTGTCTGAGATAGAGTCTCACTGCCAGCAGGTCCTCTCTTTGCCAATACAACCAGCTTTTGAAGACGATAATTCTCTTGGTACAGAACAAATCCCAAAGTAGCATCAGTATGTGGCATAAAGAGTTTGCCCAGTACTTAAGACAATAAATAAATTTGGCAAAGTTGCAGAATATAAAATAAACCCACATAAATCCTCGGCATTCCTGTATATTTCTAATGAAATCCAACAGCAAGAGATAGAGAAATCCCATTTAAAGTTACTGTAGACATTATAAAATATTTGGGCATCTACCTGCCAAAACAAACCCAAGATCTATATGACCACAACTACAAAACACTTTTCACACAAATAAAGTCAGATCTAACGAATTGGAAAAACATCAATTGCTCGTGGCTGGGTTGAGCTAATATAATAAAAATGACAATTTTACCTAAGTTAAATTACATATTTAGTGCCATACCAATCAACTTATCAAAAAAATTACTTTATAGACCTAGAAAAAATAGTAGCAAAATTCATTTGGAAGAACAAAAGGTCCAGAATATCAAGGGAATTAATGAAAAGAAATGCTAGGGAAGGTGGCCTAGCTATACCAGATTTTAAACTGTATTATAAAGCAGCAGTCATCAAAACTACTTGGTACTGGCTGAGGAATAGAGCAGTGGATCAATGGAATAGATTGGGTACACAAGACTCGGCTTGTGTGACTATACTAATCTACTCAAAGACCCCAGTTTTGGGGATAAGAACTCACTATTTGACAAAAACTTCTGGGAAAACTGGAATATAGTATGGCAGAAACTGGGCATAGACCATTATCTAACACTGTATACCAAAATTAAGTCTAAATGGGTGCGTGATCTAGGTATAAAGGATGATACTGTAAGCAGTCTGGGAAAGCAAGGAATAGTTTACCTGTCAGACTTATGGAGAGGGGAAGATTTCATGACCAAACAAGAATTAGAGAGCATTATAAAATGCAAAATGGATAACTTTGATTACATAAAACTGAAAAGCTTCTGTACAAACAAAGCCAATGTAACCAAGATTAAGAGGGAAGAGGGAAATTGGGAAAGAATTTTTACAACCAGTATCTCTGATAAAGTCCTCATTTCTAAAATATACAGAGAATTGAGTCAAATCTATAAGAATACAAGTCATTCCCCAATTGATAAATGGTCAAAGGATATGAACAGGCAGTTCTCAGAGGAAGAAATTAAAGATATCTGTAAGCATATGAAAAAATGCTCTAAATCACTATTGATTAGAGAAATGTAAATCAAAACAACTCTGAGGTACTGTAATGCGAATGTAAATTTTAAAGATCTTCCCTGCCCCTAGGCTAAAGTGCACCAGAAGCCTGGGGAGGGAGGCTTGTTTTTCAGTAGATACTTTTTGATTGGCCAGTGGGTCAATAAGGTTGTTACATTCTCTGAGCCAGGAGAAGGCTATATAAGCCCTGATGTGTAGCTTTGTTTTGGGACTCACTTTGAGAAGTGTTCTGTGATTTGATCTGAATTCTGGGAAGCCGTTGTTGAGAGTCCCCCGGCTTTGAAAAACCCGGAATGTGGAAACCCAGATGTTGACTGGGTATGGATGTAATGGTTGGACAATTTGGAAATCTGTCTACTTGATGTTTCTGTCTTGATAATTATGCCTGTATACTTTGAGGTTCAGGGTGCTGACCTTTTCTCCTGAACAAGGTAAACGATATATGTCTGACTGATTAAAGTAAGCTTG